>NC_064286.1:25806482-26129725 GCF_019186545.1 Solanum stenotomum
ATAATAATAATAATAATAATAATAATAATAATAATGATAATAATAATAATAATTCAATATGGGCAATTTGGAAATTGTATAAAAGAATTAAGGGCAAAAAAGTAATATACTTGGTCAACATAAAAGGGCTTTTAAGCTAAAAAAAAAAGCTCCCCTCCCCTAGCTTTTAGCTTTTGGCTTAAAATAAGTCATTTTTGACTTAAAATAAGTCACTTTGATAATTGCCAAACACTCTAATAAGTCAAAAACTGGCTTTTAAGCCAGTTTGACCAGCTTAAAAGCCCATCCAAACAGGCTCTAAATGAATACCGAAAAAGTTCGAAACAGGGTGATATACATCGAAACAGAAAAGAAGAGTAGATGAATAAGATTTAAGCTAAATTTGAGACTTAAAACAAAATACAACCTGAAATTCAAATTTAAAGCAGCAAAATCACGACCAGATTGTAATCAAGGAAGAGAAAAAATAATTAGAATGCTACAACAGATAAAGGGTTGACATAAGTGGACATGAGGGAGTTTCAGATTGAGCAATGACAGAGATCAAGACATATCCTCGAGCAAGAGAGAAATAAGCATGTATTCCAAATCATTCAAATAAGCAGCAACCTTACAAACTTCATTGGAACCTAATGACTACATATAGCTATCTCTACCACCCTAATAATTACTGATGAGTAAACTTGTAAGTATGACATCATTCTATCATTTACTGCTATCTAAACAGACACGAAAAATGATCAAAATCAGTGGAAAAACAAGTTCTATCGCAGACAAAAGACAGAGACTTTCATATATTTGCAGGTTTAAAACACGATGGACTTCTGAGTGTGGCTTATACTATTATGAACTTTAAAGACAATTAGCAGCCCACGAATTCAAGCTTGCATCAGCTTCATATACCAAACACTATGCTAGTCATGGAAAATCAATTCTAGACAATAAATTGGCTAAGCCAAGGAAAACCAAACTCTGCCAGAAAGAGGAAAACTGCATACTTACTGATAGAAAACAACTGTTTAACAAATAAGGGAGCAATATGCTGAGATCATGGAGACAACAGAAAAAGGATTAATGGATAAAAGGAGACTCGCTGCATGAGGTAGCTTATACGAAGTAACAATACACATTCAATCAAAGCTTATGGCAAATCAAAACCATATAGTCCAAGTCAAGAAATATGCTCTAGAGTGTAATCAACATAGCTTAAACTAATCACAGCTAGCATCCAAACTAAAACAACTTTTCTATATTTTTAAATGGAACAGTAACTAAAAATCTTAGGTAAGACACAGTGGATTCTTAATCAGTCCCAACACACAATAACTAAAATATGACTAAGAACACCTAAACGGAAAATGTAGAACAACTACGAATCCAAAAAAAAGAAAAAGAAGCTAAGAAAGGACTTTTACCTTTTTCTGGGCAGCGAACCGAGATTACGAGTTTATGAACACGACTCCACTGCCAGCCGTGCTTCACCGGGTTCCGACAAGACCCAACGAGTTCGAACGGAAAGTCACAAAGCTCTTTTTAAGCTCTTAATGTATGTATTATATAGCTATTTCTGGGAATTTTATGTTTCTCCAATCTATTTCTTTGATGAAGATCCTCTAGGTTTTGAGTGATAAATCAGTGTCCAAAAAAATCTCCCTGAAACAGAGAGTAGAGGAGGATTTATATAGAAGAAATTGGAGCTGAATTAAGGGGGGGAAACCGGTGGAATTGGGTGAATTCAAAATTCGATTCCTTCCTTGAGGATAAGGTTAGCCAGCTCAATTTGGTACAACGGAAAAATGATGAGGGCGCTTGATTACTAGCAAGGATGAGCGAGCTATAAGATTGAGACACCTGGATCGATTCTCGAATGATTGGGTGTCACACTAACACAACATGTTGTACATTTAAGCACTGCAGTATTAGTCCTTTTACTTGTTGGCTTATTATAATAAATATAATATATAATATAATAATATATAGAATATAGAATGTACATCGTTTATGGTGGATTACATAGATGTGTAAAGAATGAATTGAATTAAATAACATGTTCCCTAAACATAGATGTGTAAAGAATGAATTGAATTAAATAACATGTTCTTTCCCTAAACTAATTAATAATTCATCTTTTTCCAGTAGTGGATCCAATGTGTTCGCTATGGTTTCACGGTAACCAGTAGCTTAAGACTTGAGGTCGTAGTAGGAATCATAAACTTCGAATTCTGGATCTGCCTCTAATCTTTGCTTAGATCCCTAACTTTGAAGAGATAAACAAACAAAGCACGAAAGAGTATGAAGCTGTAGCCTGTATGGTGATGTTGCTGTTGAATCATAGTAACCTCGGCATCAGCGTCTAAGTGTGTCTACCTCTTCATCCCTCCGAAAACGATAACACCTCAGGAAAGCCTGTTTTGGAATTAACAAGACGATCTCAAGGGAGACTAATCCATCAAATGCAGCTAGCAGGTAGTTCCTAATTCACATTGTCCACTATTCGTAAATCATTGTAAGAATGTCTGATTAGCTGCTTGTGGTCTGAAAGGAGTTACATGGAGGAATGGATAGTAGTACTGCTGCACATGCACTCTGGGACAGGGTACTTCGTAACATCCCTTCCTGTCTTCCTGAGTTCTGGCTGACCTAACGAATCTTTGTGCAAGTCCAGTATAATTTTGTTGAACTCTGACTCAGAGAGATATGAGTTAAGAAAATGCGGGAGCATCTGTCTCTTATTAGGAGTGATAGTCTTTTTGTGCCCTGCATAGGCCCTGTGTCCCTGTTACAAAAACGACCACAATCAACAATAATAAAGGAAACTTAAATAATCCAACCCCGGCATTTTGGTAGGGATTGTTAGGTTATAAGAAGGGCTTACAACAGAATGAACCAAACATATATCATACACAGTTTTCAGTTGCATGTTTATCTCAAGGCCAAGATGATTATGGAGTTTTTTTTTTTGATAGGTAATAAGATCATGGGCAATATTAAGGAAGAAAACAAAAAGAACCAGACCAGATAAATAGTTTCCCAAAAAATAATACGGTAGATAAGTAGAACAGGTTGAGAGTATATGGCATGTGTTTGAGCTCCAAACGACAACATTAAAATTTTACATTTGAATTTTTAAAAAATTCTTGTTAATTTTTTTTCTATGGTAAGGTTATAGAGTGGTCAGGAGTGAAATGTAATGCAAACTATAGAGGGGTCAGGAGTGGGTTGTAATGCAAACTATCTTCAGTGACTTGTATTGTCCTACTCATAATTCAAGTTTCTGCAAACTCACTCGCTAAACTCTAGGTCATAAATGTTTTCTAGGTTCATGTTAGTTCAGTCTGTAGGTTTCTGGACCAATGTTCTTGAACTATTACCAAGAACCTTATACACTGGAGGCAGTACCTGGATAGCATGACCCATGTTTCCTCCATGAGATGGCATAAACACGTCACTGTTCTCACACACTATGTAGTCAATAGCAGCCATAAGTGATGCTTTCTTTGAAAATGGTTCAAGCTCCCCAGGCAAAGCAAGATCCTCTTTGTTATAGAAATGGGGAAATTCCTTGGTCAACGGCCGCAAAGCTTCTTTCCCACCGAACGGAATGCCACCAGCCCAATAGATCCTTGCGCCCTTTGGAGCTCCCAGAGCCTTGATCAGCCTAAACAGAGATTGCAGATTTGTCAATTACAGAAACATTTTTTAAGTGCATCAAAAGATAAGGGAAGAAACGGAACACTTCCTCAGGAAGTATAACACTTGCCTTGTAACTTCCAACGCATTCAAGGGGCAGAGACCAGAAAGCTTTCTTTCATGGTAGGTCATATTTGACCTTGAAGTTAATAGGTCAGGTCTACGTTTCCGCTCATTGTTTATCATTTCATCATACTCATGACTTAAACCAGGAAGACATCCGGTCCTCACCCACACATCCTTCTCCATTCGCAAATGCAGAGCAAGAAATGGTCCCTTGCTCCTCATCCTCTCTGTAAGTTTGTTACCGAGCTCTAAGATTGATGGGTTAAACCTCAAAGCATGAAAAGCCACCTAAAAGTTAACAGAAAAATAAATTAGAAGATGCCATATTTTAATTCTTGTTTCCACTGGAGTGAGGTGGAGCATCCAGATTAAAAGCCACCTACCTTGCAACGAAGTTTCTGAAGATTGGATGGTAGATCCTTAGATACCCTTGAGTCAAGACCTCGTAAAAGAAGAACTCCATCCCTTCTAAGCTGCAGCAAGATCAACCAGAACTATTTAAGTACAAGAACTTTCAGCATCATCTTGAAAAAACAGAGAACCTGTTTTCAATTATTTTTTCACTAGAGACTGTGTTAGACAAACCAAAATACTAAATCAAGCAAGCTTATGCCAATGAAATATACTTGTGTAAAATCCGAAGTAGTATTACTATATTAATTTCAGGTAACTGTGATTTATCAAAGAGTATAAAAAATTCTCTCAAGCTGTCATAAGTCAATTCTAAGACTTTGCCTGCCAACTAAAACACCACAAGTTTAATGACTTTAAGAGAACAAAATTTGGAATACAATGAAGAACAAAGTAATGTCCCAATAGCTAATATCAACGTTCATCATCTATTGCTACAAATAGAAACATGGACCTGCTAAATACCACTGATCATATACTGAAGCTATGGTCTTACTAAGAAAATGTTATGATCACCATCTTTTTCTTGCATTCCATTTTTTAGGTTGGACTTGAACTTTTCAAGGGGAAGGAGCTCTAAAACCTTTCTAGACTTGAACTTTTTCTCACCTTTCTCGTGTAATGTGACCGTATCCATTCAGGGGAAGCATGAAGAGGAGTCCGTTTCTCCTCTACTGGCCTTGTCATTACGTGTGTAGATGGAAGCGATGAAACTATTCGAACGTCATTTCCCAAAACATTTTTGAAACGATCCAAGTCGAAAATATCAGAAAACTCACTGCAAACACACAGACCATACATTAGAAGTTTACAGAATATCACAAAAGCTGAAATAAAAAACAAAATCCATCTGAAATTTTCTGTACACAGTAATTAAACCTAACTTGGTATTGTTTCATTGATGAACAGATTATTGCAAATGAGACTAAAAATGGAAGGAATAAAGAGCAAACCTTTCATCAGCCCAAATAGGATTGACTTGAAAAATGGGAACAACCAAAGCAGCCTCAAGAATTCTTGCAATCACTACAGCATCAACAATTTGATTTCTCTGCTGATTCATTCCCCCAGAAACCACAACCATCAGATACCTAGTCTTGTCATTGAGAATCTCTCTACTTGCCTTACTGAAATCCAAACAAGGCCTGTAACCCAATCCATCAGGTTGCTTCCAGAACTCACTCTTTTCATTCACAATACTTTTTTCATTCACACTAAACAATTCATGGGAAACGGAACATGGGTTTTGTGAGAAAGGAACAAAGTCCAACCACATCCCAACAAAACCAAATAGAAAAACTAAGAAAATCCAGAATCTTGGATTAGTTAGCAAAAGCTTAAGCTTTAGAGATAAAGAAGGACTAATTTTCTTTTCAGATAAGAGCATATTTTGAAGATGTGATGAAGAAAGTGAATTGATTATGTGAGATGGCACTGCAATGTAACATTGATGTTTCTTTGATAAACCCATCCTCCTAATCCTACACTAACATTTATTATCTGAGAGGTTTCTTGGAAAGTTTGTAAGAGAAAGAAAAATGGGCAGCTGGGCGGCGATAAACAAAGAAACAATGCGCGTTTGGTATTTTGGAAGTCAGACAAGGTATGCGTGTAGTCCTTGTTTGCTTTTCCCATTTAAGACCTGCCAACATATATTAGTCTATTCTATTCAATTCAATTTTAACGTATTGCTTTACAAATTGGGCTTCTCCTTCATTTGACCATATTGCCCATACTCCACTCTCAACACCTACATTACGCTAGCGTTTGGCCATAGATTTCCAAATATATTTGGCAAATATTATTTGGGTGAAGATTTGGGTGAAATTTCACCATGTGTTTGGCCATAGTATTTGGGAAATATATTTCAATTTTTTAAGAAATTTGACTTATGCTCATAAGTTTTAAAAACTATCAAAACTAACCATAAATTTGTATTACATAGCAAAATAGAAATGTCGCGTAACAAGATTCATGACTTCCGCAACAAATCAAAAAGCATCATTACAGTAAATAGTCGCATCGTTAAAAAAGACTAGTACAAATCATGATAATGAAAATACAACTAATATGAATTTGAAAATGTATGCTCTTTATAATAGAAAAATTTATTAATTGAGTTAGTTAGCAAATGGAGATTTGATTGAGTTGGTTGGTGATAATAAATAAAGTGTTTTTGTAAAAGATCAAAGTTTGGTGTTAAATTTGAATTTTTAAAACTTTCCAAATAATGAGATTTGGCCCAAATACTAGAAAAAACTAGTATTTGGGAATTTGGGTTATTTGCCAAAAAAATTTGCCAAATAATGAGAAAGTGTATGGACAAACAATATTTGCCAAATTTTTTCCCAAGTTTTACTTGGGAAATCTATGGCCAAACGGGCCCGTAGTCCTTTCCACTTTTGCCTATTTTATGTTTTGTTTTTTTAACCACTAAATCCATTTCTACTTTGCACAAATACTATTTAAATGAAAAAGGTATTTTATATAATAGTAATAATAATAATAATAATAATAATAATAATAATGTATTTGTCTACTATATATTTATTATATTTAATAAGCGTGAATCTAAATTAAAAAATCTTAAATATTCTTTTGGGAGTTTCTTCTATAAAAAGAATATAAAATAATATAATTATACCTTTTTATAAATGTGTAGACGTATAATTTGGTTTTATAGGGAAAAAGCATTAATTTTTTTTTTTACATGTAATCATCTACTTTAGAATGAAAGAACAATCTTGTAATTTATAACGAATTTAAAATAAATAACATAAATACATTATTTTTCAAAGTAAATAAAAAGCAACGGAACAAAAGAAGAAGAAGAAGAAGAAATAACTAAATAAATAAATAAATATACTTTTAAAAAATAGAGGTGATATATTGGGTTTGTTAATTATAATTAATATATGTTTAATGTAAATAAGTAATGCTTATAATTAAATATTGAGTAATGTTTATAATTAAATATTGAGTAATGTCTTAGTTGTGTAAACTTCTACATACCAATTAACTTTAACCTAGAATAAGGATTTTTCTAACGTGAAAAAATATAAGTAACGTTCTTGTTCTTAGAAAATCAGTCAACTAGTTGTTATTATAATTTCAAATCATTATGGTCAGGTGAGCCAAAATGAACTCAAACAATGAAGACCCAAAATGTCCTCTTCTCATATTCATTCAATATTTAAGCTATTTAACTCGATGACGATATATTTAGGCTATTTATCCATTTTTGTTGTTAAATTTGACTTTATTCATTTTAATCTTTTCCGCTCTCCTCTAATCAAATATGAATCTTAATTATGTTTATTGAATTGAATTTTGTAGAAAAACAATAAACAATTGTTACAGAGTCATAGAGAATCAATACTACTTGACTTTACGATGAAAAAGTAAGTTATACCCTTTCTTATAATATTAATAGCAATGATTATGTCTCAATTTCAAATACTCCTATAAATGTTTCTTCTTTGTCTACATATAAACTTTTTTAGAATTACCTCATCCTCCCTCCCTATATGTTACTTTATATTTATCAATTTTCACGCTATGTATATTTCTCAATAGTTTTAAGAACTTACGTAACAAACACTAAATAAATGATATATTTTAATCATTAAAATTATTTCTTTTAAATAATCAATTATAAATTTTAAAATATGATTAGTAATTGGCAGATTTTCCAACATAATTAAGTTACTAATTTAAATCAATAGAAAAGAATTATAACTTTTAAACTTGATTAGTACTTGTAGAAGAACTTCAATCATAATTAAGATAAATTCGTGAGGAAGTGATATCTCTTTAGGATCTACTCTAGCATCTTAAAATTCTAATTTAAACTTAAAGAAATTATAGACTTACAACAGCCAGAAGTTCATATAAAATCAAACTTAAGAGACATCATAAAGATACGAAAGAAAGAGATAATATAATACACATATCATTATGACATTATTCATTAAGAAATAGAAGGTAAAAATATCAACACAGTTTTTTAAGCTCTTGTCGATATCCACTTCACAAACCTATCATTATTCAAGAACTTTCTTCTTCTTTTTCAAGTAAAACAAAAGAGAGAGACATCATTTTTGTTAATATTCACGTCACAAATCTATCACTATTTAAAAAACTAATTTCTTCGTATATGTAACACCCTGAGTGTTTAAGGTTGTCCTTCATCTTGTATCAAATTTTTAAGAGCCTAAGTTCGGGAATTTTATTGTAACATTAGGTGTTATTCAATAGTGTTGAACTTACATATATAGTTTCACGGCCTTCCAAATTGTCTTAAATATTTATGGAAAAAAAATATTTATTAATTACGATGTATTTGCGTATGTGTTCTTTCATATGAATTTTGCAATTTATTAGTATTGCAACGGATATAGTAAGTCTAGTTATGTCAAAATTAGTAATATATAAGATTTACTCTATTCAAAATAATTTTCCACTAATTGCAGTGTATGCAAAAGATATATATATTTTACCAATACTTGAGTGCATACATAAGGGGATTAAAATTAACTAATGACCCATATGTACACGTGACTTTGGGGGAAAAGGTATCTGGTGATTAATCACAAATGAATTAACTAGGGATAAGGGTCTGAAAAATACCCCAACTTTGGTCGAATTTGTTGTTGCGATACTAAACTTTCATGAGGACCTATTACCTCTCTAGACTATTTAATACCGTATTTTAAACTTATATATTTGCCCATGTGGACATAAAAATAATGCAAAATTATAAATAGTAATGTGTCCACGTGGACACATATATACCTTTAAAGTACACTATTAAATAGTTCAGGGGGTAAAAATACGGTATTAAATAGTCTAGGGAGGTAATAGGTCCTCATGAAAGTTTAGTATCGCAATAACAAATTCGACCAAAGTTGGATATTTTTCAGACCCTTATACCAATTAATAATAATAAAAGTTACCCATTGCTTTTGTTGTTTACATTTTAAATATAATTTGTATGGCCACTGTTTGTTTCTTGTTTTTTTTCTCACTTTCCTTACTAAAGGAGTTTTAATTTATATATGAGCTTGAATTCAAGGTATGTCAAGGCTGTTCCTTTTTGGCATGATTCCATGGGATTTGTGATTTTCAGGATCCAACGTGCTATCGAAGAATCGATAATAAATTTCTAAATTATTGTTAGTGTCGTTCTTTTTAAAAAGGAACTATATTTGGGCGATGTCTATTTAGTGTCAAGTTATATAGTAGAGAGGGGTGTATATTTTTGTGATTATCGAATTATAATGATCGGCAGGCTGATCATGGGTTATGGTTATGATTATAAAGTATGATATATTAATGGAAAAGAGTTTAAACTTGAGATATTTGTTTTGTTTTTAAATGTAGAGGTCTGTTAATGATGAGTTCACAAAGGACTCATAGGTAAGGAATGTCTTCTTGTCAATAAAATGGTACTAGCTAATTACTGGAAAAGTTTTACCACTAGCTACTACAAATTCACATTTATATACTTCTTCGTTAAAAAAGAAAAAGAAAAATAGTACTAGAAGCTACAATAAGGTGTGTTCTTAAAGAAACTAATGCCATTAACACTTTGTTGACCTGTGAACCAATCATATGGCATAATCTCTTTTTGTATACATCTATAGTTTCGATTAGATGCATATAACTCATGATATTTCCATTTCCTACACCACATGCATTGGATCAGAGTGTTCACCTACACCACATGCATTCATTCTTTGAGGTTGGGATCAGTGTGTGCGCCTACACCGCATTGCATTGCATTGTGTTTCATATTGTTGAATGCACACACAAGTGTATGTGGTCATGCATGTAATAAAGTAGCTCTTTATAAGAGCTAGATGTCGTATCCTCAGAGACTTTAGATTAGATTAGCTTTGATACTTCCAATAACTATAAATGATCAATTATTTGAAATAACTAAGCAAACTTCTATGATTCAATTTCAACTTGGAGTCAAAACAATGACTTGGCAAATTCCAGGGCTACAACCTACTTTGGATTCATGCATATTAATTCCTCTAGTGGATGTCAATTGGTTATCAAATCACTAGTTTACAAGGATAAATGTATGATCATGGTCTCCCGACCTCTAATCGTCTACTTCAATTAGTGGTCTAACTACATCATTGAGCTGGGATAAACTGAACCAATTACCGAGATTTACATTTTCATCATGTCTATTTACTAAGTAAGGTCTCTAGGTATATCTCTATCCTAGATACAAATCAACTGTCACGATCTAGGGGTACCCCCTAGACGTAACATGGCATATAGGACCCTGAGAGGCCCCATACAAGCCACTTAGCATTCATAACATAAGAAATAGAACATAAGAGATAAAGACAACATTTAAAGTCCAAAAATTTTCATAAAAGTAAAGCGGAAGTCTAAACACTTGTCTCAATGACTATTTAATACAATAGAATGAAATTAGGCCTAGCCCATACATTATGTTCAAAACTGAAAATAAGAACGAAACTAAGAACAATGAAAATCTATCCTCAAAGCATGAGGACTTACCAAACTCAGAAATATTGCAATCAACCACTAGCCACAAAACTGAGGACCCTGACTGTCGGACCCTACATTTGGGGAAATATAGGCAAAAGTATGCGTTAGCACAAAACAATATACCAAGTATGATAGCTATGCATAAAATATTTAAATCATTATATAATAGGACATTTCATGACATGCAATTGACCAAGCTAAAACATGATAGAAGAAGGGTTAGAAAACAAAAGTCATAAAACATGATCAATACAAGCTAACATCTTTAATGTTGGGCTGTTAGGTTTAAGTTTCTACCCTCCTTATGATGTCTTGAATCTCATTCGAGGATGAATGATCCCAAGGGAAAGATAATGTAACACCTCGAATTCGAAAAGACAAAAAAAATTTAGTTTTCAGAAATCTGGTGTCAGTTTCGACGGTGCCATCCACGGCCCGTGGAACGACCCATAGACCTAGGTCAGGTCCGTGGTTGGCCAGTTAGTTTTTCCAAAAATGTCAAGTTTTCTGTAATTTTCAACGTTTCACCAGAATGGCCCGTCGTCCAATGCACGAACCGTAGATAGGCCTCATAGGTGAGTCCCATATTTAGTTGAATTTAGAACCAAATGTTGGGACCTACGACTATGGTCCACTGTCCGTCGTTGGACCCACGGGCAGTAGGTGGGGTCTGTCATTGGGGGTCCATAATTGGGAAGTTTCTGAAGTCAACGACAGCCGAACATGATAGTATGTAGGCCAAACCACGGACTGTGGTTTACCACCGTAATTGATTATGACAATTATTTTCTCAGGGTCTTTTGGGTCTTTTCCTAATCATTTTATCCTAATACTATGTCGTTTTATCCTTCACCAAAACCCCTATATAAGTGTTTTTAACGCCACAATTCCCCAATTGAATTCATTCTCTCAAATTTACAAAACAAGAACAAATCTTCCTCCCAAATATTTCTCTCTAGAAAGCTTAAAGAAAAAAGGTTCAACATAGGGTTTCAAGTCAAGTTTCCTAATCCTCAATTGAAGTTAACCAATTGGAATTGAGGTATGATGGTTTTCATCCATGGAGCCCTTTCCTCCATGGAGTTCCCAACTTCTCCAATTTTCAAAGTTAGAAATTCCTAATTGAGTTAGGGTTTTTCTTCCATGTTATGGGTTCTCTTAATTATTAATTTAATTGTTTAATCTATGATCTTTTATGCATGAATTGAGTTAATCTCATATTTTTATGATGATTCCCCATGAACCCATGTAATTCCCATGTTTTTCCAAGTTATGATTATATGATGTGGGTTTTGGATTATGAAGGAAAAGTTTATGAAATCAAGCATGTTCTTATGAAATGATGTAAATATTTTAAGGATACTTTGAGATTGAAGTATCAATGATATTGTTGTTGTTGTTGTGTTGTTGAAAGATTTTTCTCATATACACATGAAAGCATGATTATGATAAGTTTTCTCACATAATAAGGGTTCTTAGGGTTGAAAGGTCTTCTCACCTAAAATGACCTATGTTAAGGATCTATTCTAATGATTGAGGCAAGAGGCGATTACCCATGCTCTCTAATTGAAAGGTAAGAGGCGATTACCCATGCCATATGATGTAAGGACAAGAGGCGATTACCCATTTTACTTTAAGATCTAAGACGAATATGATTAAGAACAAATCCGTGAAAGTTAAGCTTAGTACCGAGTGGACAAGTGGCGATCCCATAAACTATGTGCTAACATGGGATTGTCTAGATAGACATTAGCTAGTGGATCCACATAAGATAGAAGTTCATGGTGCTTACCTTGGCAAGTAGGACACCCCTTTTCGGTGTGGGAGACACTGGATTCCATGTTAATAAATCACATGGTCTTACATGTCGGTCAAGACTACTTCCCACAAGCAAGCTATGATGAACTAAGGTTACTTCAAGAAGTATCTTACGTATGTTTTAAGATGATGTTCACTTGCATTGATCATGTTTTACGACTTATGTTCTCTAACATTCAAGATTCATGTTTTAGCTTGATCATTGCATGCTCATAAAAATATCTCTTTTTAGCATGACCTTATATGATTGTATGCATGGCTATCATACTTGGTACTTATTTTGTACTAACACATATGATGAGTCCACGATTTGGACTCATTTATGGCTTTATTTGGATAGATTTAGTGTCCTCAAATGCTTATTTTATGCTAATAACTGATGTAAAATCCTTGATTTCTAAGTATTTGGATTGAGGAACAAAGCATGGACACTAACGAGCAAAAAGGAATAAGGCAACTGAAAGAATGAAGAAAAGAAGGCCTGTTGATCGCCTAATCCATTAGGCGAGTCACCGAATGGCTATTACCTCGCCTAAAGTTCCAGTGTGCCAAGCCCTGAAGGAGAAAATCATATCGACGAGAGAAAGGAGCAGTCGGCGAGTCGCCGAACGGTTTCGCGATGTAGTGTTGGATCGCCCAAAGTTACAGAACTTGAGGATGCTGAAGGCTAAAGCAAAAAGGCGATGGAACTAACCAAATGGCAGATCGCCGAGTTGATCGGCGATCTCGACTTACTGCGCTGAATGGCCCTTCGCAACATATTTTTGGCGACTATAAATACATTTTCAAACATTTTGTTTAGTATCAAATTTTATTTTGAACATTCATTAGAGTAATTTTTGAGTTTGAACTGAGAGTATTGAGACAATATTTTCCTTAGCTTTGAAGAATTGAACTTTTTCCATTTTTGAGAAATTGGAAGTGGGTCTTTGAGATTCTTCAACTTAGACCTTTGTAAAGACGAAATTAATCATACCCAGTTGATGGAAACACAATTTGGTAACGATTTCTATCTTTTTATGATGTGTAGCTAAAACCCTAATTCTTGGGGTGTGATTATGGGTTAATTTAGCTTATAGTATTGCTAATTGATAGTTTAAATGTTGTTTAAAAGTGATTTCACTAAGTAATTGTGGTTTAATTTAAAGGGTTGTAGTTGCAAATGCAACTCTACCTTCATGTTTTTGGCTTGCTCGAGAGAGAGGTTTTAAAACCAAGATTACTGAATTGATGGTCTGTGGGTATTGGGTTGTCATGGGTTCAGCTCGAGAGAGTGAATCCTAAACCCTTTTCCACACATTCAGCTCGAGAGAGTGAATGGACTAAAGTGTAGGCTGTTCTTAATTGTTACTTGTTGGTGTTCGAGAGAAACAGTCTTGATTTGGGGTAAATTGTTCGAGAGAAAGTTTATCCCCACTAAAGTCTAGCTTATTCACTGATTTACAGCTATTTACTATCAGTTGCAATTACCCATTTGTCTACCTTTGCCTATAATTCGATCACATCCCAAGAACTCGACTCATTACTTGTTAATTCGTGTTATTTGCTGTTGTTGTAGCTGATAGTTAAAATCAAAATCCCCATGTTATTTGACACTTGTGTCAACCCCTAATTTGAATTATGTTTTTATTCGTAAATATCTATTCCTATGATTGACTTGAACATATTCATACTTTGCTCTTGATTCTTAAACATGTACCACTCCCTGTGGGATTCGACCCCAACTCATTTAGTTGGGTTATATTACTAACTAACGATCATTAACACTTAGTATTGGATGAAGTGTCCTGATACTTGAAATCAACATACTCTTGCCTAAATTTCCCAAATGTAGGGTCAGACACTTAGGGTTCCCAGTTTTGTGGCTATAGTCCTTTGAGAAGATTTCAAGCTTTCGTGAGTCCTCATGCTTCAAGGACCGGACAATTTTTTTAGTCTTTCCTTACTTTTAGTTTTGGAACATTATGTACGGGCTACGCCCAGATTCACTCTTATGTACTAGATGTCTTTGAGACGATGTTTAGACTTTCTCTTTACTTTGATAAAACTTTTAGACTTTAAATGTTTCTCTTTATCTCTTTTATGTCCTATTTCTTGTTTGATGAATGCTAAGTGGCTTGTATAGGGCCTCTCGGAGTCATGTACTTCATGTTACACCTAGGGGCTACCTTGGGTCGTGACAAATTCAGAATGTTCAGCGATTTAAAGGGGCTGAGGAAGGTGATGGTTTGATGATGTATGTTGAGGTTATTAGAATGATGAGATTGAGTAATGGTTTAAGGTACTTTATGAACGTGTTATCTTTTTAGGCTAGTTACCCGACAGAGGGAATAGTACTTGTGTGGTATATGTAATATATGTAATGGTTCGACAATTGAAAGTGGATTGATTAAAAGGATGGCTAGATAATGAACAGTGTAACTTTGAAAAAACAATTAGTAAAGTTTTCATAAAATGTATGGGTTGCTTAGCGAATGATGAGAATGATGGTACATTAATTGAGGTTAGAATCTCTACTACGGTTTCTATATTGAGTGTATATCAAAGAGGGTCACAATACAACTACTACAATGGTCCGTTTCTTACTTGGTTAGAGTTATAATGTGTTACTCCTACTATCGACTTGATCTACGAAGGAATGCATACCACTTTGGATGATAGACCAAATGGTTTGGTAGTATCTTGTAGTTACTTTATGGGCAGAAATGTGTGGCTATTTTAGTACGATCTTCTCGGGAGTATGATATGTTCTAGTGGTTAATCTAATGGAATTTCACAATGTGCGGCTAGTGGTATATGAAAATGGGGACATCCGTTAACAAGTGTGAATACTAACTACTTAAGGAGTTATCAGTTGTATCATCTATTGGGGTAATAAGGTTCTATATTGTATTTACATATGAGAAACAAACTATTTTGTTACTATGGACGCTTGAGTTAAGTATTGTTTATAAGGAAAATTTTAGTGGTGGATTTTTGGTAAGGTATTAATGCTTTTAGGTTGTGAAGTATATCCCAGGGATTCTAAATGAAGAGTGGTGATTTCATCGTAAGATCCAAGGAAGTGGATCAATATTAGAGTGAAAAGCATATGGGTAAAGGAAGTCTCAATGAGTATACGTATGTGAAGGAAATTGAGAATTTAATTAAGAAAGTGCATATAAGATTGAGCGAGTCCTTTTGATTTTATTGGTATAGCTGGGTTTGAGATGTCATGTCGATGACAAGGTTGACTTCGTGCTGATGAAAAGGGCAAACTAAGCAGGCTGATAATAAGAGTTTGTGATGGATTGCGATTGAGATGTAACTATATGATAAGGATTATTAGTTTACCAAATTTTTGTATTGTAATGATGATTTGCGAGTATCTAAGGTTGTGTGTTGCTACTATTTGGTGAGTAGCGTGGTTGTATGGAAAGTTCTATGAGATGTTGAGACACCGCTCGAATAGAATTTAAATGAGCTAGAGTCACAATTGATATAATTAGTAGGATGTAGTGTGGCCTTCTAAAGGAGGCGAGAGCAAGAATATTTACTCTGATTGAAAGGGGTAAAGAAGTATCTTCAGAGTGGAGAAGTATGTTTCGAGAATCTCTTTTGCTTTGGTTATGCTGATAATGTTACATGTCATTCATATGGGTTAAAAATATTGGATAAGATTTGAGAAAGAATCCTACAAATGTTTGACTCGAGTGTGGTGATAAGTTCTTTTGTGGTTTTGAATATGATAACTGGTATGGTTGGAATCCAAATTCCAGTCTTTTATTGTATGTCTATGTTCGTAGTGGTATATTTTGTCAAGGTATAGATTCGTAAGATAAGAAATGATCCATGTTATTAGGTATTGATCATATCGAAGGACTTGTGCATAGTTTGGATCATAAAGTTGTTACTATTGATTGTTAAAGGAACTAACGAAGCGTTCACTTAAAAAAATTGTTTAGAGTATAATGTAAAGTGTCATGGTTGTTGATCAAATGATAAGATTGGTAAGTGAGTCAGTGAAAAGAACAAGAGTCTGGTGTATTGAAGAGTTCAATGTATTTGAAAATTTCTTCATGGGAAGAATTTAAGAAAGGTTAAGGAATAAGACTTCTTATATAGATCCTTGGTGTGGAGTTGAAGGTTGCATGGATTTTTGCCTTTGAATTTAGAGATGACTATGAGATGTGAACTAGTTCGGTACAGACTTACCAGGGGTTTATTAGCTACTTTAATAAAGATTGGATTTTGATTTGAGTGATAAACAGTGACATGTGAAAGATTTTGTGTTGTTATGTGAGGCAAGATTGTTTAAACTATGGTAGGTTACTTATGGATGTGCAACATTATGGACCTATAGTTCTACATAATTATTGGCGTCACAAAAAATTCCTCTAAGTTTTGACATGACGTATATGACGATGAGAATGGTAGTTGAAACTTAGTATGTAAAATATTGCGTGGAGTTGACTTTGGGTGATTCAATAGCTTTATCTCGATGGGAAGGTACTACAAAATTTAGAATTAGTGCTATCAACCTTGGGTGGGATTTGTATCTTTCATGGAATACTTACTTGGAAAGAAAGAGAGTCATAGTTTAGAATTTTTGAAGGTGACAATGTGTTTGCTAAGAAGACTTTGATACTAGTGAAGGTTGGAGAGCAATGTAAATGACCGGTGTAGATATGATGTTCTGTTAGTATTAAGAGAGGAGGCTTCAGTGGAATTATGTGAAGAGTATGTGAGGCCTGATAAATCGAGTATGAGTACGATCGTAATGGGGACCAGACCGGTGAATTATGGGTAGCTAAAACTCAAGGAGTTGGAGTCAACTGAATAGAAAAGTTTGATATAGGTTCTTTGGAGGAAGCATTTAGTGTTATTCAATCTTGGTTCCGTACATTCTTATGTGACCACTTATTTCTTCCTACACATGGTTTGGATATGGTTCACTATATATGCCCATGCATGTTTTTACTTCTGTGGGTGGATCCCTAGTGGTGGCTCGGGTGTACCGATCATGCGATGTCTTTGGTAGGGTAGGATGCTTGGGCAAACTTGGTTATTTTATATATGAGATATTTGGTGTTTTCTTGGAGTAGTTAAAGTATTCTAGTGATTCTAAGTGTATCACCTTACATATGAGAGTTTATAAAGGAGCTTTCATTGGTATTTATAGTTGTTCGACAATCTTAAAATTCATATAGTCATCAAGGTCACATTCCGATTATGTGAGGTTGAATGTGTGGACCATGGGGTCTATTTCTACCGTTCTTAAGGGTTGTCTACGATCACATCGATCTACTAATCTAACATTTTGATAGTCTTGTTAGAGATTTTTTGTACTTAGATGTATCGCTCGCTGGGTGGTTACTTGATCATTTCCCTCTTTGAGTTAGATAAGTTTGATCGAGTCTTGATCATGATTACCCACTGTCTAAAGATCATATTTTTATAACTTAAGCTCGTGAAAAGATTATGTTTTGAGAAGGGAATCTTGATAAGAATTGTGATGGTTTGTAAATTATGAGTGTGTGGTTTTTGGTTCAGGTTCAATTATGGTTGTATCAAGTATTTATTCAGAATTTAATCATTTTTATATGAGAAGAGATTGGTCCTAGTGATTGTGTTATGGTCCAGAGGGTTTCCATTCAGATTGTTTTCATGGGTTAGTCTATGGCTTGATAATCACTCCTGATTTGTATATCTGGAACATCATACCTCAGGCTTTTGATAACGTTAGTTATTCTTCCTTATTCTTCCTTATGTTCGAGGATAAACATGCTTTTTAGTGGTGGATAATGTAATGATCCGAAAGGTCATTTGTTGAAATTTTCATAAAATTACCATTTAACCCCTTTTCGATGGTTGTCTCGAGTCACTTCTTTTCAATCAGTAAACTTGGTTTGGGAATTTTGAACTATTCTTTTAGCTATATTTGATTAATTAATGGGCTAGCTTTCTGTTAGGTTACTGGTGACGTACTAGTTTTGAATTTGGGTTTTTTCTTCTTATGTTCATCACATTGTGATTTAAATTTTGGTATATTAAGATATGTATTTAAATATTAGGTTAGGTGTATTGCATTATATTAAGGGAAAAAGGACAAATATACCCCCGAACTATTGTAAATGGTATACAGATACCCTCCATTATACTTTTGAGACATTGGTGCCCCTACCGTCCAAAAACTAGAGCATATATGCCCTTCACTCTAACAGAGAACTAAATAGGGACACGTGATGCAATCTTATCCTTCGATCCGATATTTAATAAATGTTGGGTCGGTGGATAAGATTATGACACGTGTATGTCCGTTAGTGTAAAGGGTATATATGCACTAGTTTTTGGACGACAGGGCACCAAAGTCCCAAAGTATAACGGAGGGTATTTATATACCATTTACGATAATGGGTATATTTGTCCTTTTTCCCATATATTAGTACCATCTCAATTATGTCAATGGGAGGGATAGACACTCAACCCTAAGCTTGAAACTTAAGAACTTGATTATAGATTTCAGTGAGTTTTTTTGTCTAGAATAGACATAGGTTAATACGGGTGTTGTTAGTTTTGAAATATTATTGAGTCCCTAGGTAGGTCGGCTAACCACTTGGTACCAAGTGGTTAGCCGACCTACCTAGGGATGAATTTACTGAGGCGTTCTACATAAGGTTCTTTCCTCCATCAAGGATGGTGGCATTGAGCGATAATATCTAGGGCTTCAAACGCTTGGATGGTGAGCCAATTCATGAGACGTGGCTACGTTTCCAGAAGTTGCTACTCCAATGTCCAACTCATGGACTCCCGAACAACGTGTTGTTACAACATTTCTATCGGAGTCTAGATTCAGTGAACAAAGGTGTGGCTGACAAACTCGTTCAAGGAGGAATCATGCAGCATCCATTTGAAATTGCATCCACTTTACTTGATGGAATGACAAAGCTCAACCGTGCTTGGTACACTAGGGAAGATCAAGTGTCTTCTTTGACCTTTAGGATGACAAAGGAACAAATTGAAAAGGACAAAGAGCGAGATCAAAACATTGCCAAGATGATGACCCAAATGGATTTGTTGTCAAAACATGTCATGGGTAGTGGCCCTAAAGTTGTGTATGTTGTTCGTGTTAGTGAGGTGAACCCCGATGATGCACACTTTAAGGCTCTATATAATGAGGAAGTGAGTATTTTTGCGAATAAAAGAGGAGGTTTCTGTCCTTACTATCCAAGATCGGGCGGGAATCAATATTGGAATAGAAAGTGTGGTGATGATTGGAGAAACCGTGATAGGGAATGGCGTGACCGTTGAAATAACTGGAAGGAGCGAGACGAGGAAAAAGAGAGATATGTGCCTCCCCATGAGCGTCAAAATCTAAAAGAGCAAAGGGCTAAGCCGAAAAATTTCCTCACTGAAGATATGCTTTCACGTGTTCTCAACAAAGTGGAAGGGTCGAAAAAGGTGCTAAAATAATGAAAGACGACATCTCCATTCTAAATACGACTGTTACTTCTCAATCGGTGTTCATTAAGCAGCTGGAAACACAAATGGGTCAAATCTTGACTCATTTGAATCCAAGGCCAAAAGGGGGATTACCTAGTGATACCATGGCCAATCTGAATAATGAGCCTTGAATAAGTATCGTCGTCGTGCCACGACGTTAAATAAGGCGCTTCTTGGGAGGCAACCCATATTTTTGAGTTGTTTAATGTTGTGTTTGAATAACAGGTATTGAATGTGCAGGTCGAAAATTCAACATTTTGGGAAGAGGCGCAATAAGGCGAGCCTAGTGTCTAGTCGATGAGCTCGATCTGTATCATCATTTGGACCTTCTAGTTAGCTAGAGGTTCTGTGAAAATCGACGGACAAAGGAACCATTTGGTGCATCGCCGAATGGGTCGGCGACGTAAGTGACCCTCGCTGATCCACGCGCGAATTGAAGAGTCAAAAAGGGGATCAACCATTTTAAATTCATTAAAACCTCCCTCATTTCATATTTTCCAATTCTTGCACTTTCACAGTCGCACTCTATATTTTCGTACTTCTTTTTTATCGCATTTTCATGTGGGATCAATTTCTCGAGGGTGGATTTTTCTCTCTGTAGCTTTAAGCTTCTTTCCATTTATCAACTTCGAGGTTGGTTATCTGAACCTCGCACTTTAAATTTTGGTAATTGAAAATGCATGATAGTTACCCTGATGATTTATGTGCGTAGTAGTAATTGTTTGAATGATGGTGGTTAATGTGTGCCTATAAGATCCCAAATTGCCTATGATTGTGTTTATTTGTGAAATCCCGTGTGTTGAATGATTAAAATGTTGGGTTGTGTTGATTTTATTGCTGGGTCTAGTAAGGGTGAAGTTTGAGTAACCACGATTGTGCCAATCGTCTGATCTTTCCCAATGATAGAGTGGGTGATGTCTTTCTTAAGGGCAAAATACATCGATTGGCCAATTTTGGCTAAAATGGGAGAAGTATGAGTACCCCGAGGTGATTGGTAGTATGGCTCTAGGCTTAATTGTGTAGAATAGGTGTTTAATTTTATTTTCGTGGGTTGCGGTTGAGAAATTTAAGGTTGGGATCAAAATCAGGCACGTTGGACTGTTTAGCGAGCTGGGTCAATCTAAGGATCCACTTTTGCGCCCAAATCGCACACGCAAGTGTACGTGGTCGTTCAAGTATAAAAGTGGCTATTATAAAGAGTCGAGTATCGTACCTATAGAGACTTACGATTAGAATCACTTGATTGTTCTAATACTTTCAGCTAAACACAAGTGTTATCAATATTTCCAGAGTGATTTATTCTATAATCTAAAAGTTGACCAAAATTAAACTAGTGCGATTCAATTTCACGGGTTTCAAACAATGATTGGATAAAGTCCAGGGTTGCAACTCTTATCAGGATTCATGCAATTTATATTATTTAAATGGGTGTTTATCAACTATCGAATAAATGATCACAGGGTTAAATGTATGATTATGGTCTCCCGACCTCTAATCGCCTACGATAAATGACAACTTAACTACATCGTTGAGCGGGGATAGGTTGGACCAAGTACCGAGCATTATGATTTCTTCCTATTTAGTGACCAAGCATGGTTTCTAGGTATATCCCTATCTTAGATACAAATTAACCCTAATTATTAAGAGAAAATCATGCTCTTTATGCCCCACGTTCTATCCTCTTATTTATCTCCCTAGTTCAATTCAAACAATGGGTATATTTCAATGGTGATCAGGCATGAAATACGAAAAACAAGAACATAAGGAAGATTCATATGATAATCAATATTAACCCAATAAAAAATCAATAGATTATAATCATCATGTAGCCACAGGCCTAGACTTAGGGTATTTAGCTACTCATAACAATAATATCAATCTAGCAATGTTTAATTATCATAAAGAGATCAAAAGTTAAAGAGTTTAGGAAAGAACCCTAAAAAATGATGAAATAGCTCTCCAAGTTGTCGTTCTTCAAAACTCTAGAAAAATAATATTTTAATAAAATAAAATATCAACCTATTTATACTAAAGTCGAAATGGCCAAATCTGGCACAGGGGCGCGACGCGGATGAGTCTTTAAACTTCCACTCGAACACTTTTGCTCTTCTCCACAATGCAGCTACTACACTGACCACTTTGGTTCAAATGTTGAATCTCGCACAAACTTAACATTTCCTCTTCGCGACGCGGAGAGGACACTGAGAGTTCTGTCCCAAATTCGAATGTGCACCCAGGAATGACATTCCTCTCCGCGATGCGGAGAGGATACATATGTAACTTGTTCTTTTTCTTATTCTTCTTTCTTGCTTCTTTTCACTTATGTCCCCTTGTGATTCCCGATGCCCATTTCAGTGCTTGTTTCTCCATTTAAGCTTACCTACACAACTAATCATGTAGGTTAACTCATATACAACCAAAAGACTCGATAAGACTATAGACAAACACAAATTGATTTCAAACTTGGCTTAAATACGGGCATTATTAGATTTCTAGGCATATAAATACGCCTAAGATCAGCCACCGATTGCCTTTTTATCCTTCAAAATTGTGGATTTCAATCTTTAACATTCGCCAATAAGCCTGAGCTCTCTGAGTTCACTTGACGACTCGCTGAAAGCCCTTTCAGATCGCCTTCTGCACCCCAATTTTTAGAAATCATTTTGCAACATTCGGTGAGCTATTTCTAGTTCGTTGAATGGTGTCGACGATTCGCCGAAAGGCCCTGGACATCGCCGACTGATGCTGATTTTTGAGAATTTTTGTTTTGGAATATTCGGCGAGCCCGACTTGGCTCACCAAATGGGTTCAGCGACTCGGCGAGTTTTCCTGAAACTTTTCAACTGTGAAATTTTTTAACTAAGTTTGACATATTCAACTTTTCTTTGCAGGCATGGCTAGACCAAAAGTAGTTGGGAGAAATCAAATGCTCCGCAAGCCTGCTAGGGGAATTGTTATTAACGAGAAGGCAGCACCCTCCCGGAACACATTGACTAAACTTCCTCCAAAATAGGGAAATAGAAAGGGTAAAGATCTAGCTGTGGCCACACTAGTGGAGGAGAGCTATGACAGCATGTGGATTTACACCACTCACCTCAACACATCTGAGTTCGATGGTGAGGGCAACTCAGGAGATAGATCTCCGATCTCCATTTTTTAGCAGGAAGATGATCAGACTCTCCAAACAAGGAGAGCGGATCTGCGCTCCATGTCTATACATGATCCAACCAGAATCTAGTGCAGCCTACTCCTCCACCTCCAACTCCGATTGTAGAGCAGGCTCCTTCGGTGCCACCAGTTCAAGCACCTCCACCTCGGTCGTTGAATAGATTGAAGGCCGAGGGTTTGAGGATGATATTAGAAGTGAAGCAGTTGTCCACAGATTGTGTTGTAGACCAATACACGGAGGTGTGGAACACTATCAAGTTCCATAAGTTTGAAATCTTCACAATCCCCGAGGGTCCTATCTACTTGGGTCTAAGAGTTCTACGCCGAATATAGAAAGCTGGTGCCAAAAGGAAAGAAGAAGGCTAGTTCGTTCAAGCTGGCTGTTTATGTGGTAGTGCGGGGGAAAAAGGTGAAATGCAGCAGCACTGACATCAATTAGGTGCTTGGTTGTACGATGAATGTGATCCACTATTATGTGGATAAAATATAGAAAAGACCCTCGATAACTTGAAGGGTCGGGTAGCACCTTCAATTTCTGACAGCACACCGCAGTGGATTGAGGCTGGTGTACCTATAGAGAAGAAGAACCTGAACGTGGCTGCCAGGTATTGGTTCGGGTTCATCAGCAACACATTGATGCCATCGCAGAATGAGTCAATACTCCAACATCCAAAAAATGCTTGTTTGGGCTACATCATGGATCGAGATAGACTTAATCTAAGCAGTGCTAGACCTCCTTCCCATTTCCAGTGCTGATTATAGAGTTGTACAGCCGTGCTCAGGTCCCACTGATTGAGAAGACGAATGTGGAAGTGACTCCCACTTTCTCTACTAACATCTAGAGGATAAAGGTCGAGTACATGAGGGATGAGGCTGAGAGAATGAGAGTTGCACTGGTAGATACTTACTCGGTAGTTGATGTGGAGATGTTGCCGACAGAGGCAATCATGACCACTCAGGCCAGTGAGCCTGCAGGTACCCTTGATACTTCCACTTCTGCCCCATCTGGTTCTACTACTGTTCCCCCTTCTACTGCTACTTCTGGTGCTACTTCTTCCCGAACACCGATCACTCATACCATGCTGTACAAGATGGGCCACCTGGCCTACTCTGCTGATGATCGTGCCTCCTAGGTAGAGCTTCTTGTGTCTGGACTTATTGAGATGGAGATTGCTGCTGCCCTAGCCCAGATCAAGGCTGAGTTGAGAGAGCACATGCAGCTGATCGAGGCCCATGGACTGACATTTAATGCCCTCACCAAGATACTTGAGGCTTGTGAGCAGGGACGAAGTGTCTTTAAGGATGTGACGGTCTTGAAGGCCAATATTGTTGGACTGCGTCGAGATGTGGAGGAGCTGAAAGCCACCGATCTATCGATGTTATTTGGCACAGTGACTCTCCCTGAGGTTTTGAATGTAGAGTTTCCAACCAGTTCTGAGATTCCTCCAGCTACTACAACTTGAGATGTTGCTAGGGATGATGCAGATCCTGAGTTCGAGGCTGACACCGATAAAGAGGAGCCAGTTGTTTGAGAGGCAGCAGTTTATAATTATCTAGATGACCTCGAGGGAGCCATGGTACAGATGGTGATAGAGGCGTCTTTGAGGGATACTTCGATGGTGGGTTCCAATAGAGCCAAGGATGATCTTACACCGGGCATTGATGCCCAGACTGATGGAGTTACTGATATGCATAGTTCACCACCTGCTTAGCCTGACAAGGGACTTTTGAATCTTTTCAATTTCCTACTTAGACATGTTTATTTCTTTCACATTTGAGGACAATTGCTAGTTTAGCTTGGCGGGGTCAGGTATTTCCATACCTGCCTCTTTTGGGCTATTTTATGGATTTGAGTTTTGTTTTGGGTTTGTGAATGTTAGATCTTCTGGTATATATTGGTTTTTGATCCATTGGTGTTAATTTTTAATGTTAATGTTGGGTTTGCCACCTCTTGATGATTCTAAATGTAGTTGTTCTCTTGCAATTTTGAGTGTCGGTTGTGATCAATACCGATGACTTGAATAATGCTCTTGATTGAACGATATGTGTGTGCAAATCCGATGAGGAAAATTGAGTTGCGTAAGTAATATGTGAACTCGTAGCATTTCATTGTGACTAAGTTGGTTGTTGAGTTGACCTCTTGTTATGATCGTTGCACGCAAGCTGAGAATTGTAGAATCTTGTTTGATGATTGTGTTGAATGTCATGTGTGGTGAGATTTTCTTGAAATGTGTGCTTGGTAATACCTATAACTTTCCCCGTTAGTCCAATTGACTTATGTGAGTGAATGATGAAGATGATCTTAGGTACAATTTGTGAAGAGTGAACCAAATATTGCTTTTATACCTCTTTGTGACCACATTATGAGAGTGTGAACCTAGATTGGCACCATTCCTATCTTTTTCTTTGGATGAAACTTGAACAACTTTGACCTCTTTGTCCCATCACCTATAACCTTAATGAAGCATTGGATTGTTTAAATAGCCAACTTAGGCCTAAAGCCTAAGTTAGGGTGTGGTGAAAAAGGATGAAAGTCAAAGAGGTTGAGAAATTTGCCCTTGAAGGATTATGTTGAAAAAGATGGAACCCCTCCATGTAAGAAAACAAAATAAAGAGAGAAAAGAGAAAAGGATTGAAAAAGAAATGAATTGTTGAAATAAAGTGTGTGCAATGAGCAAAAGAAATGGGGTATCCAATAAGTCATTCTTAAAAGAACTTAGGGTGGATTGCGAAAATAAAAAAGAAGTGGAAGAGAAGGAGAAAAAGTGAAATGTAGGCCATGTTTCATGAATGTAGAAGTCACTAAGCTAAATGATCATACCTTTACCCTCAGCCCTGTTACAAGTCTTAAAAGACCTTTGTGATCTTCATTGAGCTTAACGTCACGTTGATTGGAAAAAATGGCAAGCCTATGGAAAATGTCATGCATGTGTTTATCTTTGAGAGAGTGAGAGTTGCTTTTTATTCCAAAATTTTGAAAGTTTGGTGAGCTTTGTGCGAGCATGGAATCATTCTTGATGTGAGGGCATTCGAATGCTTTTGTTGAGCTTGAACCTGCATTTGAAGCAAGCATTGTGAGCTTGAATTCCATTTGATAATGGTTAGTCACAGTTTGAAACTTAGAGTGCACAATTGAGAATTGCATGAGTAATTTGAACCTCTTATGTACATTCATGTCGAGTCTTAAGTAACACTGTTTGTAGACATCCTTGTAGAATTCTTGAGTTTTACTTGAGTTCAAGCAAAAGTTTAAGTTGGGGGTGTTGATGAGTCTAAGATTTCGACTCATTTAGGGCTTTCTTTTCATAGTTTTATTGTCCTTAATGCCTAATTTATGCTCTAAATTGATGTTAAAGTGTTGATTTGCAGCAATGAAGGCAAAGGAGCAAGGCAAGGACATTATCGGGCAAAAAAGAGCGAAAAAGCTGAAGAAGTTGAAGAAGGGAAACCTGGCGATCGCCAAGACCACTGGGCGGTTCACCGAGTGGCTCTTCAGCTCGCCATATGTTACAGCATGCCAACCCTGGGGAACAAGCCAACTTGGTGATGGAAAGGGACAGTCAGCGAACCGCCGAATGGATCGGCGAGATCGATCGTGATTGCCTAAAGTTACCAAAGTCCAATGGTGCTGAGACAAGCCAAGAAGGCGATGAAGGGAGACACTTGGCGCATCGTCGACTTGGTCGGTGATGCTCGACCAATACCACCGATTGGTCCTCAAGCTGAAAATTTGGAAGAGTATTAATGGAAAATTTTAAAATATTTGAAGAGAGTGTTGATAGTCCGAAATTCTGAACAACTCTTCGGAGTGTTGGAGAGCTTTTACCTTGAGTTCTTGACCCCACTAGGTTTAGAGTTTTTTAGTTGAGATTTCAAGTGGGTTTTGAATTTTAGTTGATTTGAAGCACTGTAAAGACTTGGAATTCATTACCCAGCTCATGGACAACATAGTTTATAATATTTTCTTGCTTTTATTAATGTGTGGCTAAAACCCCTATTCTTGAGGGTGTTATCATGTTATTAATTTTTCTAATTAGCTTATGGGTATTGTTGTTTACTGATTTAAATGCCGATTTGAAGTGGGTTTGATACTTTTGTATTAACCCATGAATTGTATTTGCAAATGCAATTCAAACTTAGTGTTCTGGGCTTGCTTGAGAAGGAGGTTCTAGAATTAAGGCTATCGATTGATGATTGTAGCGATTGGGTTATCGTTGATTCAGGATCCTACCAATCTAGCTCGACAGAGTAGATTAATTGAGGTATTAGGTTGTTTCTATTGTTATTATTGTCGGGTTCGAGAGAACTCACCTGAATCGTGTTAGTTGATCGAGAGATGGCTACCACATTTAAAGCCCCGCCTAACTACTAAGATTCAACAATTGTTAGTAAATTATAATCACCCATACAACGAAATTAACTTTTAATCAATCACATCCCCGAGAATCCCACTTTACTTATCTAGTTTTTAAAGTCGTTAATTGACATACCTAATCCCCCCATCTGACACTTGTTGTCAAACCCCTTTAATTTACTTTGCTTCGTTTCGATAATGTTTACTTCTACAACAGATTAGAACAAATCCTTTACTTCTTAATTGAATTTCATTATGTATCACTCCCTGCGGGATCGACACAAACTTTTTGTTGGGTTTATACTAGATTGCGATCACATACATTTAGTATTGGATGAAGTGATGTTGAGCGTTATCACTTAGATATCAAGGTCGTTTGTGTGTCCCTAATGTTGATGGCTTGAGGGAACATATCTTGTTAGAAGCATATAGTTCTCGGTGTTCCATTCACCCAGGAGCCACCAAGATATACTGTGATTTGCGGCATATCTATTGGTAGAATGGCATGAAGAAGGATATTGTGTAGTTTGTGGTTAAATGTCCTAATTGCCAAAAAGTGAAAGTTGAGCAATAGAAACTGGGAGGTTTGTCCCAAGATATTAGCATTCCTACTTGGAAGTGGGAAGATTTGAATATGGATTTTATTGTTGGGTTGCCTCACACTCGGCGACAACATGATTCGATTTGGGTTATTGTAGACCGAATGACAAAATCGGGTCATTTCATCCCCGTTAGGGTTTCTTTTTTGGTGGAGGATTATGCTGAGTTGTATTTGAGAGGAATTGTAAAGTTGCATGGAGTGTCTTTATCTATTATCTCTGATTGTGGTACCCAATTCACTTCTTAGTTTTGGAAATCTTTCCAAAAGGGGTTTTGGTACTCGTGTTAAGCTTAGTATGACCTTTCATCCCCAAACGAATGGGCAAGCAAAGCATACTATCCAAACTTTGGAAGATATGTTAAGAGCTTGTGTGATTGACTTCAAGGGTAATTGGGATGATCATTTGCCTTTGATTGAGTTTGGCTATAACAATAACTATCACTCAAGTATTGGTATGGCTCCTTTTGAGGCATTGTATGGTAGGAGGTGTAGATCTTCTATAGGTTGGTTTGAGGTGGGTGAAGTTTCCCTAATAGGACCCGAGTTGGTTCCTGAGGCTATGTATAAATTTCGACTTATTAGAGAAAAGTTGAAAACGGCTCAAAGTCGACAAAAGTCCTATGCCGATGTTAGAAAAAGAAACCTTGAGTTTGATGTTCATGATTGGGTTTACTTGAAAATATCACCCATGAAGGGTGTAATGAGGTTTGGTAAGAAAGGGAAGCTTAGTCCTCGTTATGTAGGCCCATATCAGATTTTGAGACGTGTTGGTAAGGTTGCTTATGAACTAAATTTGCCTATTGAGTTGGCATCAGTGCATCTGGTTTTCCATGTCTCTATGTTGAAGAAATGTGTTGGAGATTTGAAATCTATAGTTCCCTTAGAAGGTTTGGGAGTTGAGGAGAATCTTTCTTAAGAAGAAGTTTCGGCGGAGATTTTAGACCGGCAAGTTAAGAAGTTGAGAAACAAAGAAGTTGCTTCCGTGAAAGTGTTGTGGAGGAATCATTTGGTTGAGGGTGCTACTTGGGAGGCCGAGGCCGATATGATGTCCCGATATCCTCATCTTTTTCCTTCTACTCATACTCTAGCTTGAGGTATTAAGTTCCTCATGGTTTACTCTTTAGGTATCATGTGTCTTAGATATTCCTATGATTTCCTTATTTATGCATGTTCATGAAAAGCTTAAGTTTTGATAAAATGAGTCAACTTGATTGATTTTTATGTGTTTATGTGCATTTGAGTATGAATTGCATATAAATTATATGACATGATATTTTGAACATGCTTTTGCTTTGAGTTGATGTTTCCTCCTCGGATATATGCATATGAGTATTAGTTGTGTATAGATTTCATTATATGATGATTTGAGCATGTTTTAGCTTGCCGTTGATGTTTCCTCCTCGGATATGTGCATTTATGTGATTGCATGCATGATAGGCTGCTAGTTTTGAGTGCTTTCCTTCATGTGATGTCTATAATTCCATCTGAGGATGAATATTCCCAAGGGGGAGATAAAGTAACACCTCAGAATCTAGTAGACTAAGAAAGGAACCTAGGGTGAGGGCATGAACCAAAGACTAAGACTAGGCACCCTTCACAAAGGCCTAAACGAACCGTGAATGGCATAATGAGGCATGGTGTGGCTCGTGAAGGCTTAGTGTGACAAGCCAAAAATGGCTCCCCTCCCATGAGCACCTAGACGGCTCGTGGTGGGCACCACGACACATGGTGAAGCCCGTGATGGGGAGGCAGTAGCTACCATAAAAGTTGACCCTCCACACAAGCCACTTGACGGCTCGTGGAGTGGGTCGTGAGGGGAGAGGGAATTTTGGACAAGTTTTCCAAGCCATTGGTCAAGGACCACAGCCCGTGAAGTCCTTGACAGCTCGTGAGGGGTGGCATGTGGGGGAGTATCAGCTGTAAGTTCAGTGGCTTTTGAGTCTTTTCTGGATTTCTTTAAAACAATACTATGGCGTGTGGGGGAGCAGCCGGCTGTAAATTCTCCTAAAATTCTAAAAGAAGATCAAGTTCTTCCTCTATCAAATATTTCTCTCTCTAGAAACTTGAAGAAGAAGAAGGGTTCAATCTGGGGTTTCAAGGCAAGCCTCCATTTCTACCATTGAAGGCAAGCTTTTTGCATTGAGGTATGATAGTTTTCATCCATGGATTCCTTTCATTCAAGGAACTCCCAAATTCTCCTATTTTCAAAGTTAGAAATCCCCAATTGATTTAGGGTTTTCTTTAATTACCATGGGTTCTCTTCAATGTTGGTTTAAATGATTGAATTATGATCACTTATGTATGAATCGATGAAATACTATGATTTTTATGATGATTCCCCGTGAACCCATGTAAATCCCATGTTTTCCAATTATGATGATATAATGTGGGTTTTGGATTATGAAAGGAGATTTTATGAATTCAAGCATGAATTGATAGAATTATATGATTTTATGATAAATTTCTATGAGCCCATATCTAACCCATGATTTCTAGATGGTTATGTATGATAGTGGGTTTGGAACCATGAAAGGGTGAATTATGAAAGTTAGCATATTCTTTCTGAAACCCACTAGAATCGGACGGAGGATTAGGTTGGGCCTGTCGACGGCTATCTCCTTCATTCTGGGAAACTGAGGAACAATCCCTTATCTTGTGATCCATTTTACCATACCCGAAGCATGCATTTGTGTCGGCTAATTATTTTCCCTCATGCTTCCTTCAACACTTAGCACAAGTAGAAAATAAAAATCCACTATTCCCTCATTTAGGATTAGGGTTAGACACCCTATTTTTGTTGAACTTAGATGGATCATTAGAGGAACCTTGCTAGGAAAACCTTTGTCAGAATATAGAACGACCATGTCCATCGGACTTTGAATGTGAGAAGTTATTATCACCTCTCCTTGCATTCTTTGTCTCCCTAGACCTTTCCCTAAGTTTCTTCTCTTTTATTTGTGGAGAATGAACCATAATACGAGAAATGTCCATATCATTGAAAATCATGGCGGTATGATATTCTTTAACCACCATTTCGGATAAACCCAACATGAACTTACTCATCTTTTCCCTAGGATTGGCAACCATAGTTGCAGCATATCTGGACAATTGTGTGAACTCCAAAGCACATTCCTTCACACTTATGTTTGCTTGACGAAGGTTGATGAATTCAAGCACCTTTGCCTCCCTTATTTCAATGGGAAAGAACCTGTCAAGGAAAGCAACCTTGAACTTTTCCCAATCAAGAGGACACCCATCTTCTGCTCTCTCTTATTTCCATTGGTTGAACCATATTTGAGCAACACCCTTAAGTTGATAAGCGGCCGATTCTGCCTTTTCCACCGGCGTCACTCCCATGGTCATCAACACCTTATACACCTCCTCAATGAACTCTTTGGGGTCTTTCTCAACCTTAGAACCATGAAACTCTAGAGGATTCATTTTAGTGAAATCCCTCACTCTAGATGCCGCCGTACCCACATTTAGGCTCATGGGGGACACAACCTCCCTATTGTCTTAAGTCGTCATGGATTGATCCAAGAGTTCAAAAGCAGCTCTAAAATCCACATTAGTTACTTGTTCGACCAAAAGGTCGACCGAAACTTGAGGAGCTTGAGGAGGATCTTCTTGTTCCACATTCTCATTGGCATTCCTCCTAACATAAGCTCTATGAAGTGTCATTTCCTGTAGAGCATCAGATAAGGATTAGGAGAGACATTATAGAGTTAAAATCTATCGCATGACTTTAGAGTAGTGAAAGAAGTGGAGTTTCCTGAACATCTTATAGCCTCCCATTCATAAGTGTGACACGCTTCACACTCATGAACAAGACTCTACTCGATGTGGCTTATGAGACTTCCTAGGAACTTTCTAAACCTTTTCCTCTGATATCAAGTTTGTCACTACCCAGGGTAAACCCTAGATGTAACATGGCGTAGAGGACCCGAGAAGCCTTACACAAGCCACTTAGCATACATAAACAAGATAATAGAATTTCAAGAGAATTTACAAGACCATTTCACACATAAGAGTTTTATAAAACGAAGCGGAAGTCCACATTTTCTCAATAGTCATATATTACATCAAGAGTGACCGGGACATAACCTTGGCATCACATACAAAATATGAGAGTAAATATTGAAAGCGATAAAAGGATCGGTCTTGGAAACACGAGAACTCACCACTACTAAGTATAATCAAGGTGACTCCTAGCCACGGAAATGCGAACCTAGAGCGTTGGGAATGTAGGCAAGAGCATACGTTAGTACAAAAATGTACCAAGTATGATAGCAATGCATAAAGTATGAAAGTCATGCTAAAAGGGACCTTTTCATGATATGCAATGACCAAGCTAAAACATGAGATAAAAGAGTTAGAAAACATAAGTCATAAAAACATGGTTAACATCTTCAAAACATTCGTGATATGCTTCTTGAAGTAACCTTGATTCATTAATGTGGGATATCTACCTTTAACCGACATGTAAGACGATGTGAGCTATTAACATGGAATTCTGTGTCTACCCCAAACCGAAAATAGGTGTTCTCACTTGCCAAGGTAAGAACCATAAACTTCTAGCTTACATGGATCCACTAGCTAATGGATCCACTAGCTAATGTCTATCTAGACAACCTATGATGGCACTTAGTTAATGGGATATGGGTAATCACCACTTGTCCACTCGGTGCTAAGCATAAGTCCCACATAATATTGATTATTATTAACTTTTCTTATCATTCATGAGACATGGGTATTCACCACTTGTCTTAACATTGGAGGTCATGGGTAATCGCCACTTGCCTTATTATTAGAATAGCTCCTTAACTCTCATTCATTTTAGGTTAGAAGACCTTTCAACCTTAGAATTGAGAATACCTTTCACATTCATTTATTAAGTAATTATGTGAGAAATCCTTTCACAAAAATCAACCAATATCAACATCATTTATGCTTTACTCTCAAAGCAACTTATATCATATTTCATCAATTTCATAAGAATCTGCATATCTTTATAAGCTCATCATTCATAGTTCAAAACTCACATTATATCATTATAGCTTAGAAAACATGGGTAATGCATGGGTTCATGGGGAATCATTTTAAAAATATGGAATTATTTGAATTCATGTATAATAGATCATAAAACAATCAAATAAATCAACATTGAAAGGAACCCATGACATAGAAGAAAACCCTAACTTCAATTAGTGATTTTTAGCTTCAAAATTGAGAAATTTAGGAACTCTATGGAGGAAAGGGCTCCATAGATGAAGACTATCATACCTTGATGCCAAAAGCTTACTATCAGTGGTGGAATTGGAGACTGGATTGAAACCCTAGCCTTCTTCCTCAAGGTTCTATAGAGAGAAAATATTTGGAGAGGATGAACTTGTTCTTCTTTTTATAAATTGAGAGAATGAATTGTATTGAGTTATTTTGGGGGGTAAAAACCTTTATAAAGGGCTTTGGGTAAAGGGTAAAACGACCTGGTATTGAATTAAAATAATTAGGAAAAGACCCAAAAGTCCCTGACTTAAAAGTTGACGGACACATTTGACGGTAGCCTTCACGGCCCGTCTAAGGCACCACAACTCATGGACTTGGGTCATGAAGAGGCCTTTGACTTAGGGTCTTCCCGTGCCACTACCATAGTGGCCCTAACGGCCCGTCAAGGGTACCACAAACCATTTACCGTTTGTGGTTCTTGACCAGTGGCTGGGGAAAGACCCCCTCTTAATGACTTTCTTTGTTGGCGTCATTGACATCCCGTCAACCTCACCATGGGTCGTCTAGGCCTCCATGGGAAGGACTCCTTCAAGGCAGGTCTTGGGAACTTACCACGACGCCCTTCACAGACCGTGGTCCCCTTCACGACCCGTTTGGAGCTCCATGGAGGGTTCCACGGTCTAGTTTTTGACTAGTGAGTTTTCCACCATCCTCCTTTCTAGTCTTTCTCGAATCCAAAGTATTACAACAATGACCCAAATATAATAACATTGACAATTCACACCCTGAATAAATTTTCTTTTTGACCATTTTATCCTTTACTTCCAAATTTGAAATTCCCTCATTTACCTTCATGGGAACTTTTTCAATGTACGGAACATAGACAAATTTATAGTATTAATTAGTACCAAAATGTTTTGACTATGTTTTGATTCCCTACCCTAGTGTTTTTGCTGTAATATTTGAAGTTTAATCATAAATCACTTTACTTTAACTTTTTTTATTGATATAACTTTTAATTAAATAATTCTATAAATATTATATTAATTCTTTTAAAATATATAATAGTCAAAACTCAAGATATCTTAGCTATAATAGGTATCGACACATTATAAAAATCATATATGAGTAATATATAAGTGACGATTCTAGTTAGCAAAAATCCAAGAAAGTGACACAATATTGTAGTCTTTCCCAATCTGATAACTTGTAATTATCACTTATATTTGTTATTAATATAACCTTTGATTAAGTATTTTATTAATTATTATGTTTAAATAATTTTATACTATATATTTAAACAATATTTTTAAAAAAAATATACTTTTGTTATGGTAGACATCGATACGCTATATAAATAAAAAAATTTATACAATTCATAATTTTCAAACCTTGTAAACAACAATCCAAGAGAGTAATACATTACTGTTATAGTCTTGTGGCCCTATGTTACGCCAATTCAATAACTTGTGAATCACTATTTATATTTACTATTAATATAAGAGTTAATTAAGTAATTTTTATTCGTTATTATGTAAAAATAAATTTATACTACATATTTAAATACATTTTAAAATATAAATTGATAATATTTCAATAACAACACTCAAAACTCAATTTTTTTTAGATATGATAGACATTGACATATTACATAAATTATAAAAAAATCATATTGTTTGATAAGTGTTGACCCTAGTTAACAACAATTCAAGAGAGTCACACATTAATGTTGTAGTCTTACATCCTTATGCTACGCCGGTATGATGTCAAGCCCCAAACTCAAGGGGCGCAACTGGCTTCTAATGCCAAAACTCAGGCTCGAGCCGACCCTGCTGAACAATTTGCCACTAGCGCATGGTAGCCATACGCAATCAATAAAACAAACAAGTATATCTCGGCTTAAAACTAAGCCCTCGGCTGGCAAGACCCCTGTCAACAGATCTAGAAAAGAAACAACTACTCCCAATAGTTAATATAAAGAAATAGCCAACTAGCACATAAGTCCTGATTGGGCCGTCGAGGCCACCATGATCTCTATACCAAAATTGAAAGCAAGTATATATAAAGACAATACATCAAACAGCTCACAAGCTTCAGCAAACCAAAAAACTAGGTCAGCATGGACATAACATAGCCATACACCCCACACACTAGTCTGCAAGCTTCTAAGAGTAGTAAAGATTGTCGGGACAGGGCCCTAGCCTACCCATAAAAATATATACAACAAAATCTAACAAACCTCCCAACTGTGGCAGCTCCGAAGGAAAGGGGCTAGCAAACCGAATAGAAGTCAATCCTGCTGCTGAGGAGGTCTACTAGGTCGTTTGTCGGGACCTACATGCATGAATGCAGCGCCCCCCAGGCAATGGGGTATCAGTACAAAATAATGTACAAAGTATGAAAGGCTATAGACTAAATGAGTAAGTATCATAATATACCAAAAGCAATCAGGTAAGGAAATCAAAATTTAGATAAGCATGCTAACCCACTAATGAATCTAAAAATACAAAAATGATCAAATTGCTACCTAACCAAGGCCCCATAAGCTCGGCAAGTACAAACAATATACCACCTACCTAGGCCCCCATAAGCCCAGAAGGTGCCAAATCAATCTACATACCCCTATCGGTAGCTCCTTCTCTTTGTAAGAAGTCACATATCCCTTTTTTGGCAACGATATAGCCCCGTGGGCAGCGCATAGCCCTCTTAGGCAACATCATAGGTCTATGGGTTGCACATAACCCTCTTTTGCATCAACATAGCCCTGTAGGCAACACATAACCCTCTTTGGCATCAAAATAGCCTTGTAGGCAACACATAACACTCTTTGGCATCAATATAACCCCGTGGGCAACACATAACCCTCTTTGGCAATAACATAGTCCTATTAGACAACATCATAGCTCCCATAGGTAGTTCATAGCTCAACATCTAACCAAAATAGCCCCAAGGACGACAATAAACAATTGAATAGGCTAAGGTGAGCAATTTAGCTATAAACAATATATATGAATAGTCTCCAAGTCATTCTTAACTTAGGGTCGTTCTTAACATATTATGAGTCCCTAAAATGAGGGTTTATAACCACTCAAACAGCTAACCACTAACAATTACATCTACAAGATCACCAACATTAAGTACCCTACTATATCACTCCCAAGCTCTAAGGAAACATGCCGAACGAAGGGAAAAGTCTTAACATACCTTTCCAATGAACACTCGAAAGACCGTAGTTCCTTCACGAAAGTTGTTCCTTATGTCCTAAGCTTCAAAAACACTATATATACACAACTGGTACGCACCTATAAACAGTTCATAATTAATCTTAAATCGGCAGATTTGCCATATTTCCCCAACTTGTCGAAATGTCCATAGAAATTCATAAAAACAATCATAAAAGAGTCCCGAGATGATTACCTTAGTTAACCAAGTGTAAACCTTGAAGAAACACCAATAACTACAAATTTATATCTTCAAAAACTAGCTCCAAACGCAACAAATAGAAGCAAAAAATGATTGCCACGTGTAGAGATCACGTTTCTAGGCACGGGGATAACCTTTAATGGTAGAAATCGTCAAAAACTAACCTTCATCATGCAAGAACTCCATAGGAACCCTCTCTTAAGCTTTCTTTCTGGTTTGGAAGTGAAAAGAAATGTTTTCATGGCTTAAAACGTTGAGTAAGCCGACATACCACATTTTTTATTGGACCCGAATTCTGCCCCGGCATTCCATAGTAAAACCCTCATAACGTTTTACTCTGATGTCAATTGGTATGGGGTTTTGTGCGTTGCAAACTATAGACTCGTAGGCCTTCAATTTAATGGGTGATAGGCCTTCTAAATCTTTATGTATTGGGAGAAAACATCCAAGACATTTGACCCAAATTTAAGAGAAATCTTTAAAAAGGAACTTACGATAACTTTCGCCAACTTTTGTTTTACCATTTACCTAACTTCAAAACTTGAGATACAACCCTTGAACACTTAAAATATGACATACCACATCATTCTTAATTTATTACCCACCCTTCTTATCTTTCCACGAAGATGCAAGTTAATTTAGATGTTTTGAAAAGTCGGGGTGTTACATATGATAACTTGCGAATCATTATTTATATTTCTCTAATTAAGTACTTTATTAATTATTATGTTTAAATTAAGTTAAAATAAAATTTTAAATAATTTTATAAATATAATTTAAAAGTATTTCAATAACGCCAATCCAAGCCGAGAACACTTTGATATGGTACGCATACATTATAATAATAATAAGAATCATATAGTTTATAATGTCAATCCATATTAACAACAACCAAAGAGAGTCAGACATTGATGTTGTAGTCACACTCTAGTCATGAATTACTAATCTTATTATAAAATTTTAAGTTTTCATGAGTGATGAATATACCAACATTGAGGTAGGGAGAAAAAGTAATATTACTGGTCTAATTTTAATAGCTAAACTAATAAACACAACATAATTAAATAATTTATTTAGTTATATATATATATATATATATATATAAAAAAAGAGGCCAATTATTGAAATTTATAAATTTCTCAATGTACCAATAAAAAATTATATATTAATTATTAAAATTAGAGGTTAATATTAAGTAATTTATACTTGACTGATATATTAACTTGCCAAAATGCAAAAAAGATTCTCAATAAATGATAATTATAGAGTACAATTAGATTCTTTGTCAAACTAAGAATTATACATTGATGTGTGTATTTGTAATCATTTGGTTGTTTAAGTTATATACTCTTATAATTTAAAACGTTGGATAGAGTTAATTGATTATTTAATTAAGAATTATGCTAGCTAGGTAGATATACGCAAATACATTATACACACATGCATAAATATTATTACTGATAATTAGGTATTAGTGTTTTGCTTATGTGACTCACTTTCCTTTTTGGTTAGTCCCAAAAAGAATGACACATTTCCTTATTTGGTAAATATTTAATGATATTATCCCTATTTTACCGTTCTTGAATCTCATTATTTCAATAGTTGCACTCTTTTAATTTAAAGAAATAGTTATTGAAATGCAGTAAAGTACAACTACTTTTCTCTTTTTGCTGATACTCAACAGTATTTTAACACTTTTTTCAATACTTTGTCATAACCTATTCTTTCTTTTCACCACTTTAGCATATTCTTTCTTTCGTTTACACTATTGATAGAATTGTGAAGTACGTGAATGTAATTTTATTTTTATTTTTAAAAATTAAAAAATTACAATCAAAAGTTGTCCTCACTTAAATTTTTTTTTTTATGAATGTTTCTTCTTTTTTCTGTAGTTAAGATTTCCAATAAAAATAAAATGAAAATTTTCAAATATAAACTTCAAGAAGTAAAATTTTCTTACATTTACCAAAATGAAAATTTTACTTCAACATGTTGAATTTACAATGTCCCAACAAAAACTTTAAACTATTTCAAAAGTAAATTACACTTTGCAAGATTTTAACATAAACATTAAACGATCCAAAAATCAAATTAAATTTGCAAAGTTCTAATATAAACATCAAAATGTACAAAAACACAAGTTGTTTTAATACTTGTAATCTCATCACTGTTGAAGTAGAGTTAAAGCTTGATTAACATCATCAACATCACAATGAACTTGAAGTGGGAGATCATTTTCTCTTTTGAGTCTTTCTTTGTTCATATGAGGCACTTTGTAGTTATTGCCACCACTATCTTTCATCACCTCAATCATAAACATTGCAAAGTCAAAAATACATGATTGAGTCGTTCTATTTTCATTTCATTGAATGATTTTTCAACAATCTCCACTAATTCGTCAACATTTGAAGGAGCATTTTGATATTGAAGAGATTGAATTGCTCTAAAATATCCAAGGTACAAAACGTTAAGATCAAAACTATTAGGGGGTTGAAAGCATAACTTAATATCAAATCCATCTCATTGAGCGGCTTCCATGAATTCCAAATCATTAACACCAATATGTGGTCTTGCATTATCTTGTTGGATGAAAATGGGTGCACTTGACGTTGAAGCTGGCCATTTTGATCGAATGGCTGGAAGAACTTTCTCTATCAAACAAGCTCTTGTGATATCTTTAGTCACCGATAAAATCGGTTTTGTTTCAATAGTTCCTGCTGTTCGAATTTTGCTATTCCGTTTGGTTGGTTCCTTAACTACAAACAGAAAAATTTCTATTTTTCACGAAAATAACTCAACTCCATTAACGTCAAATCTTGGACGTGCAACAGCTGCCATAAACATAACTTTTGTGATAAAAGTTTTACTTTTGCAAGAACGATACGGATTAGACTCTTCTTCTTCGGAAAGAAGATAATACCTTTCAGATTTTTTTGATAAGTAAAACTATTTTTCATCGATTTGGATATAATTAAACATGTCTATAAACATGGGATTTGAGTGAAGTGTACTCTGATCAATCATTGAGAGGCAAAATCGAAGTCTCGCCTTTTTGTTTTCTTCGGTCAAATGCAGTTTGATGGCATTTTTGTGTGGCCTAATTGCACCTTCTTTCACGCGTTGAAACACTGTTGATTTTGCCATATTTATTGCAAAAGAAAGAGATCGAATATTTGTTCGACGACATAGTGGAATTTCTTTGAATTGGTTGATATCGACTTGTATGCGTTTTCTCCCAACTCTGCCTGCAAGATTAGTAGAAACATTTAACATGTCACCATTAGCAACACATATCTAGCTTGTCTTCAAATACGATCAATGGTACTTCTTGATGTGTTGAACAAAATACTTGCTTCCTTTACAGAACCATGTTTAAGTTTTTCATTCTTACTTTCTTTCAAAAGCCACTCCGCAATTGCTCGACGGTCATTCAGATTCAATTGCCTTTTTGTGGTAATTGGGTCTTCTGAAAATTCAACACTCATTTTAAGATCACTAATTGAAAAAACTGTAAAAGGAAGAATTGAAAAATTAAAGATAAAGTATCTCTACTTATATAGAGTCCATTAGCTAATATTTTAAAATTTGGCAAAAAAATTGGCGCTAGAAACTGAAAATTTTAATCTTTTCCCAATTTTTTTTTTTAATGTTATCAATTTTTTGAAATTATAATTAAAATCATGAAAAAAAATTACTTTTACTTGCAATGGCAAAAACTCAATCATTTTGGAGTATTTCTTCTTCATTGAAAGATTAAGGGAGAGATAATGGAGAATGGAGAGTGGAGAAGAAAGAAGAGAGAGAAATAAATATATTGGACTCTTTTGGATTTATATTAATGACTCGTGTTACATTAACTTATAAGAGAGAGAAAAGTCAGATATAGTACTTTTTTTTTATTTAACAATTTAGACTTTTTAATAAGGATATTTTCGGGACATTATAGAGTCTTTCCATTTTTCTTAAAGTTTGTGTCAAATCAAAGTACATCATATAAAATGGGACGGAGGGAGTACAACATTGATGGATTGTTTGAAATCCTTCTCAGAAACCTCATGCATGCAAGCAAATATGGGAAAATGCTCTATTTATTTATTTTGGAGGTATCTCAAACATGGAAGGTGATAGGATTACTCACAGTACTGGATTTTCTGCTGGTCAATTACCCTTCAAATACTTAGGCATTCTCCTTTTCACATAGAAGCTCTCAATTCAGTGGACCCCTTTGGTAGAGAAAATAGTTGCAAAGATCTCTTCTTGGATGTACTGATAAAAAATTATCTCATGCCGGAAGATTGGAATTAATGCAAATTGTTTTTTTGACATTCAGTCATATCGGTTACAACTCTTCCTCATCCCAGAAAAGGTACTTAAGCTCATTGATTTTTACTGCAAGAGTTTTCTGTGGCCAGACACCAATACCATTTCCCAAAAATCCTTAGTTGCTTGGGAAATAATATGTACTCCAAGATCCATAGGAGGATTAAACCTAATCAACATTCGGTTGTGAAACAAAGCAGCTATTGCAAAAACTAGTTGGGACTTAGCTCACAAGCAAGACAAATTGTGGATCAGATGGATAGGCTACAAACAAGTGATAGACTACGGACATGGGAGATAGATGTTGATCAAAATTGCAAACTCTATCATCAATAGAAGGAAACAAAAGATCACATATTTGTTCTATGTGAATTTACACAAGGGATGTGGAGAAGAATCATGACTAAAATGGTAATGGAATCCTACAATAACTTGGGATACTCACCTAGTATTATGTTTGAAGCGGAGATCACTGAATGCTGAGATAATATTTACAATGGTGTATACAGAGCTTATATATGCAATATGGATTGAAAGAAATAGGAGGACATTTGAAGACAAGAGAAGACAATGTGAAGATTTTGCAAAGGAGATTACTTACACTTGTAATGTGAGAGCCAAGTCACAAATCAAAACGAAAATGCAGCAGCTCATGTTTTAATTGGTTTGTAGACTTAGTCACTTCAACTAACATTTTCTTTTACCTTTAGAAATATCAATCTGTGTAGTATTGCTATGGTTTTGTAATAAAATACATTGGTGATTAATGGAAAGTTAGTTACCAAAAAAATAATTAGGTATTACGTGATTTAAAAAAAAAAAAAAACATTCTCTTGATATGTATTATAGAAGTAACTAATTATATTTTCGTGATTAAAATTTGTGAAATAATTTTACTAATTACTATATATATTAATTCCTTTTTTTCGGAATTGTTATGATATTTAATAAATTAATGTCTTATTTATGGTATATTTGTCGATCTTATAATAAATTACTTAAGTATTCAAAATATCTAATTTCCAAATTACATCATCTTCTCTTTTGAAAAATATTTATTGTATAGACGGCACACTAACCATTGAACTTGATATAAGTGAAAGAAAAAGTCAACTATAAATTTTTGAATCCACGCTTAATTACTTTTTTTTTTTTTTAGTAAATCTGTATTACTAAATAATTAAGTATAATTTGAAGTAGATAAAATGTTCATTTCTAGTCATTACTAATGTGAAATTTAATTGTCTCCTTCAGCAAAGAGAGATTTATTTTATGTAAAAATTAACTTCTTTAAAGGTATTCATTGGTATGTTAAAAATATAATTGTGTTTGGGGAGGAAGGTTTATTACATGTTCAAAACATATTTTATATAGTATAGAAATGAAAATAATATTAATATTTAAAAGTGAAATTACCAAAATATTTTAAAATTAAAGCATATTAATTTTTTTAATTAACTGAACCATAATTATTTTAAAATTAAACCGTATAAAAAATTCTAATCAAATGAAGCGTACATGTATAACACTGTAATCATTTAAAATTTATTAAATATAAATTTATAAAATGATTCGGATTATATTAAATTCATAAATATATTACATAGATAAATATTATGGATTAATATAATTGGGTTAAATTTAAGTCTAGTAAATATGAATTTAATTAAAGTCCAAATTAATTAATTTGGGCTATAATAGATGAGCCTAGTTTGCTAAGCCCAAATGACAACTCATCCTAGAGGCCCATCTTGATGTCACGTGGTAAATGATGTGGCATGCCAAATCAAAGAAAGAAGCCAATAGGATCAAGCCATGAGTCAAAATGACAAGCCCGCTTCGTAAAGCCCATATGTCATGTCACTTAAATCTGATTGGCCGAAAGAAAACTTGTTCCTATCAGAACTCCTCTATTCCACAACTATAAATAGGGGTTCTCATAATTCAGAGAAGTCACCCAAAATTCAAAAGAAGAAGCTAGAGAGAGCTCATGGATCAAAAGCCACATATTTCTCAACAAGCCGCAAGTTCAAGAATTCAAGCATTCAAGATTAAGAACGATCAAGATCAAGACCACCTGATTCAAGTGATTTAATTTATTGTTGTGAAATTTCTACATCTACAAACGATTAGAACACTATTTTACTTCTTAATCGAATTCTTTATCGTATCACTCCCTGTGGGATCGACCTCATCAACTCTTAGTTGGATTTATACTTGTAATGACCCGATAGGTCGTTTTTAGCACTAGGACTATTTTGACGCTTTCCGTAAAATTTTAAAGGGAAATTTTGAAATATTTGATAACTACGATTATTTAGTTAACAAATACTTATTAAATAATTAATATAGTGATAGTTAATGGGTCAAGTGTATAATTTGTTTAATACCCTTTACCACTTAGCAAAAATAATTAAATTAAGTTAGTGGAATGTGCCACTTTAAATGCCTGATTACTTTATTTAAAAAAGGGTAAAGGGTCAAATATGCCCCTAAACTATTCGAAAAGGTCTAGATATACCCTCCGTTTAAAGTTTGGCTCACTCATGCCCTCGCCGTCCAACTTTTGGTCTAAATATGCCCTTATGGGCGTTAGTTGGCCTGCTGGACATATCCAACTCATTTTTCATTTCTTTAAATGCCACATGAAATTGCCATGTCATTTTGACTTTACCACAAGACATTTATATGAAAATGGAAAGGGATTAATTATACCCCTAAAAAATTCGAACCCATAAACACCTAATCTGATCCATAAATCAACCACCCCCTTTTAAATAAACTACCCGACCCATTTTCAACTTTTTATTTTTTTTTGGTAAATCCCGTAAATTAGTAATTGATTAATAAAAAATAGGAAAAATATGAAAAAAAATATAAAATAATATAAAATTAATGCCAAAAATTCACAAATAAATATTGTAACCTTAAATTCAATAATTTCAACAAATTTTCTTTTTTTCGGTAAATCCCGAAAATGAGTAATTGATTAATGGATCGGATTAGGTGTTTATGGGCTCGAATTTTTTAGGGGCATAATTGATCTCTTTTAATTTTCATATAAATGTCTTGTGGTAAAGTCAAAATGACATGACAATTCCATGTGGCATTTAAAGAAATGAAAAATGAGTTGGATATGTCTAGTAGGCCAACTAACGCCCATAAGGGCATATTTAGACCAAAAGTTGGACGGCGAGGGCATGGGTGAGCCAAACTTTAAACGGAGAGTATATCTAGACCTTTTCAAATAATTTAGGGACATATTTGACCCTTTACCCTTAATAAAAGAAGAGAAAAAGTTAGAAACTAATATGTGAGGCGTTGAATACAGATGAAAGAGGGGCGAACTACTTCAGGTATAAAGCTCTTCTTTCAGCCGACTTATGCTTTTGAATATACGCATAAGGGTATATTTATTGGTGAGAAGGTTATATTGGTGATGTCTAATTAATTGTTGTCAGTCCGTATCTTAAGTTAAGGACTAATATAGTGGATCCGGTTGATTGGAAGATTAATTAATTGGTTGTAATGATTCGATAATCATTAGATAATGAGTGGAAAGTTATGGAATGGAAATCAAGCGGTTGGGTTTTGTTTTTCTGTTTCATGGTTAAAGTGTAGATGTGTAGTTTAGTTGTAATCTTGGATTTTTTTTTTTTTTTATCATATTATAAATTAGGTTTTGATATATTGAAATAGGTAATTAAATATCAAGTATATTGTATTACACGTATCTTTAGAATTGTGTTATTTAGAGGTATTAAGACTTAACCCTAAGTTTGAACTTTAGGAAATATAAGACTTGACATATTAATTGTAAAGATATGGAGCTTGATTATAGACATGAGCGAATTTTTGGGTCTAGGCTAGACATATAGTAATATGGGTGTCTATGGACCTGTTTATTTACAAATATTGCATATTTGATAGATTGAGGACATTCAGAAGTTTTACAAAAGGGATAGGTAAAATCTTGAGGATTCGTGGCACGTATTCGACATTCAAGGTATGTTAAGACTTTTAGAGTTCGTTGAAGGATATTTTCCTAATTAAAGATTAAAAATGGAATAGACAATGGGTAATGGCGAAAGATGGGGGTCTCTTACCAATGGTGTGACGGGTATTGGTACGAGGACCTGTGTTATAAAGGGAAAGTTTATTACTATAGAATGCGGATTGTAATCCGAGAATGCCAAAGCTTATAGGCATTAGATGATAATTAACTTGATTTCTTATGTGTGATTGTGTTCTTATTTGAACCTGTATATTTGTGATAGCTGAGGTGATTATATATCATACTGATATTTGATTTATTGAGATGCATCATCATCCTTTTTTATTGAAATCATATTGTGCACATGCATTGACATGAAATTGAGTATAAGTTGGACATGTGGAGATCATCCATGTTGGGGATTGTGAGATGTTAAGATTATAATTTGAGCACGTGAGATCGTCCGTGCGGAAATTATTAATTTTATGGTAGTGTGTGTTGAGATCGTCCACACAGACACGTGAAGAACGTCCATGTCGGTATATGGACCTCGCGAGTCCCCCATGAGTTATGAACTCTCGATATATTTTCGAGGAGTATCATGTATATACGGTTAAGAGAGTACTTGGCATCTGAGGCATATCATTTCATGGTGTCACATTGCATTGCATCTCATTACATTATTTATTCTCGTTGATTACATGCTTTATTGATGGTTGTACATTATATGAAGTTTGATTATTGATGAAACTTGACTGGTAAGTATAAATAGTCTTGTATAAGTAAAGGACTGATTTTCTTATATAAACTCTTGTCACTACTTCTTCGTTGTCAGTCTATGAGATATACTAGGTACACATGGTTTCATACTCATACTACACTTTCTGCGCTCTTTTGTGGTGCTGATTGTATTTTGAATTTGAGGGCATTTCTTGGAGCTTAAGTCTGAGTTTGAATTATCTAGGAGTTGTGGTGAGATGCTTGGATATTCTGTGGCCCATACCTTCATCTATCGCTATTTACTTAGGTTGTGTTGGTATTCTGATAGGATATTTCTTATGTTTAGACTTGTTAAATAATTAGAGACTCGTATTGACTTTAGAAACTCTTGGACTTATGACACTAAATCTTGGGATTGTATTTTAGGTTTCCGCAATTCATACTTGTAAATGACTTAGTGTTTCGATATGATGTTATCTTATCTTTCTACTTTAAATATTGAATTGAATTGGTAAAAGTATTGGGTTGGCTTACCTATTGGTGGAGAACATAGGTGCCATCACGATTTGAAAATTTGGGCCGTGACAATACTTGTTAGCGATCGCCTAGACTTAGATTCAGATGAAGTGTAGTTGAGCGTTATCATCCACGCAACCAGAACTGTCCTATATCATACCGGGGTGTAGAAAACCTTAACTAAGTGGATCCACTAAGCTCTGCTCGAAGGCACTAAAGATTCATCTAAAAAGAATGATCTTGTATCTGTATGGGCAAGACATGATTTATGGGGATTGTGAGTTGTCTAAACTTTCCCCATATCAGTGCTAAATACTACTCCTGATAATATATGCTGTTACTCAAATGTATAAAAACATTATTTTTTTCTCTGGTTTGAGATGATTTCTCAAACTATCCTCTTAAAAGAGGTAACTGCTTTGAATTGTCTCTAAAACTCATAGTTCATTTAGAAAACAAGGTTTCTCTTTGCTTAATGTAAAAATACATTCTGGGTTGAAATAATTACTCAAAAGGGGCCTCTTAAGAGGTAACTGCTCTGTACATAAATTTTTTTGAAAACTCTTTTAACTTTTCTAAATAAAAACTACTCGTTTTATTCAGGTAAAAATGAAACATTTGGGAAATACTTAGTTCCCTTATATCCATTCTTAAACTTCTCTTTACTTCCTCATAACTCAGTTTAAACAATGATGTTTTTTTTAAAAGATCCTCAATAAGAATTCACTGACTACTCAAAATAGGGTTCATGTTGAAAAATAGTCATCAACAATCTACTCAATAATCACAATTTCATTATATGACAATTCAATGATTTGGAATAGGAATTCAATAATCAACAACTCAAGAATTTAGAGACTCAATAGCAACTCATCTCAAGAATATTGAAATCTCAGTATAGAACCCTAAATTACTCTTTTACTGATTTGAAAGTAGATGTAGGAAGTGAGAAAGAACTAGTCCAACACTATGATAGCTTACATACCTGGGAAGAACAAAGTTCTTTGTGAAATAGGCGAGTCGTAAGTGTTCGAGTTTGTAATCTTGTCAAAGAGGGTTTGACCATTCTGGTAGACATCAGCCAAACGGATCTATCTTTCTATTAATATATATTACTAATCAAAATGGATTTCTATAGTGTTGTAGCGTAGCAAGAAGCCCCAAATCCTTGATTTTGCCAGGAAAGACTGCATTACTTTGGACCCAGGAAACGAAGGGAATGAGCTCGGCAGCTTCTCCTCCACACTTCTTTTGTTCCATGCCCTCAACTACATAATAATACCCTCAAGAATTGGGGTTTTAGCCAATCATAATAAAGAACAAGAAATCATTACCAATGGAGTTTTCCATCAGATTGGGCAACGATCCACAAGTCTCCAAACGCTCAAATTAAAGCTAAAAATCTCACAATATCTAAATCTTTGCTCAAAAATGTAAAAATAATGTTCTAGAATGTAAGAACTTAAAAACCCAGAAGTGAACAATGTGGGAACTGCTTTTCTTCTTTTCAAAATTGCATTTATACTTTCCTAGAATTTCAGCACGAAGACCACTCGGTGAAATAAGTCGGGCTTGGCAAACTTGTCGGCGATGTGCCGAGTGCTCCTCTTCTCATCTTTTTAGCATTTTTTTTAGTAAAATTGTTCTGTAACTTTTGATGAAATGGGTTAAGATCGCCAAACCGGTTGGCGATACACTGAATGAACCTCTTCTCACCTTTTTGGCGTGCCTTTTAACACCTCGTTGTGTAACATTAGACGATCGATATTGGCATCGCCGATCTCTTTGGAACGTCGCTGAATCACTAGTATACTCGCCAAGTTGGTCTTGTCTATGGGCTGGCATGCTGGAACTTTGGGCGAGCTGAAGGTCCACTCGGCGACTCGCCGAGTGGCTTTGGCGAGTACCAACTTTGCTTTCTTTAAAACTTTTAAAGCTTTTTTGCTCCTATTTGCCATGTAATGTCCTCGCCTTGCTCTCTTGCCTTCATTGATGCATATTATCTCTTTAACATCAATTATGAGCTTAATATAGGCATTGAACGAAGGTAGTAATAATTCAAAATATTTAAAAGAAATAAAACAAAATAATAAAAGAAAATTTATTTGATCACAAAATGTGAATACCATAACATAAATTGAGAGGGGCAGAGTACTTTATCAGTCAACGCTAAAGATAATACATACAATTGCATATAATTAATGACATTTCTTTTTTTGTTTGCAAAATAAAATTATTTATAAGCTATAATAAGTTAAAATAAATTTTTAGTGCGTAAAAATTTTACACTATCAACACATATAAGGAATTGATTTGTCATCAAGTCAACTAATAATATTATTATCTCATACAATCACTATTTTTTTTTATATAAAAGAATATTAGAATCAAGAAGAATGATAACTTAATGAAATAATAACTGAGTGAGGTGATCATGTGAAAGTGAATCTTGGATACTTGCAGTCGGGTTCTCATAGAGGAGGTGATGAAGAAGAATATACTTGACGTAGAAAGTCACGTCATGACTCCAGAGGATCTGATGAAGAAGAATACTGTGGTGGATGTAGAAAATCACGTAATAACCTTCGGAGGATCTGATGAAGAAGAATATGGTGGACATAGAAAGTCACGTAATGATTCCGGAGGATCTGATGAAAAAGAATATGATAGACGTAGACGATCAAGTGATCGCCGTAGAGGAAGTGATGAAGACAACTATGGTGGATATAGAGAATCACGTGATGATTACTAATTCCAGGAGTTTAAGCCGTGTGGTTAACCCTAACCCTCATTGATGGAAATAATCCTTTAATAAATTTTGCAATAGTTGTTCATTGTTTGATCGTTATTTTATGTTTGTATTTGTAAAATATACACTTTAGTTACAGGATTATTTTTGTTGAAAGTTTGTTTTCTTTTCATAGCTACATGTCATCCTCTGTTTCCATATTTTCGAGACTATATAAATAGGACCAATTTGGAGGATCATTTCATAAATGTTATTGCTAGGTTATATCTTCCACCATCTATTGTAAATTGTGATGACCGAATCTTTTTGATGTTGAGTTTATAATGAGTTGCCTATTGTGCTCTCTAGCTTATTCTCTACATTACTGTTACACCCCGAGCCTACACCTTCGATGTGGCCGACACTCAAAAACCATTTTTGATTCCCAAGCGAACCCTTGGTCTGGCTTACTATGACTCACATGACTCTACCTTAAATAGATGGGCATTTAGAAAAGTCCTAAATCACTGTCTATGAAATACTTAGCATAAGTCCTAAGTTAAACAAACATCCTCAGAAGCAATGGAAAAATCTAATTATATCTGTCGATGAAGCCTCTAACAATTCATAATAGATGTTCGGGACAAGACCCACAACACCTCAAATACTACTAAAACAGTTATGAAAATTGAGTCTCCCAAAAGCAAGGAGGCCTCACAAAATACTCTCTACAAACGTAAGGTGATCTCAACGAAACGCCTGTTGATGATCTTGAACACATGTATCTTCATCATAAAAGATGCAGGTCGAATAACGTCAGTACATTGAATTTACAAGTATGTAATATGGCTAAGTAAAATAAAACTTAACTGAATGACTAAAAGAAACTCAACTGAAATCAATCCGTGAACATGAAGTCTAAACCATTTAAACTTTACAATAAGATATGCAATACAAGCAATATGAAAAATAATATACTTTACTTGTGGGGAGTTTCTCCTACTGACAACTGTTATCATGAACCTATCAATGATACAATTTTTCGCCCATGTTGCAAGGGCCATCCCATACTTTGCCGGGGTATAGGATGATATGGTACTGTAACTATGGATCCATCTAATAGGCTTTCTCAGAGTCAGTGAGGAGTCGCGTGATGAGTTAATGCTATCCTATCCTACGCTGGCTACGTAGTTTTTGTCACGACCCAGAGGTACCCTAGATGTAACATGGCGTATAGTACCCCGAAGGACTCCATACAAGCCACTTAGTCTTCATAACATAAGAAATAGAACAATAAGAGTAAAACACATTTCATGTCTAAATAGTTTTTCATAAAAGAAAGCGGAAGTCTAGATTCTTGTCTCATCATAGCCATTTATTACAATCGAATGAAATTAGGCCTACCTCATACGTCATGTTCAAAAAGGGAAATACAAAGAAAAGGAACTAAAACAATAAAACTCCATCCTCGAAGCATGAGTACTCACCAAAGCTCGAAATCTCAAGATCAACACTTAGCCATGAAACTGACCCTGACTGTTGGACCCTACATTTGGGAAAAATGTAGGCAAAAGTATGCGTTAGTACAAAAATGCACTAAGTATGATAACTATGCATAAAAACATTTAAAACATGCTAAAAGGGACATTTCATTTCATGACATGCAATTTGCCAAGTTTAAACATCATATGAAAGATAGTTGGAAACATAAGTCATAACATCATAGTCATCATAATCTAGCTTCATCTTTATAACTTTTGAACACTTACGAGATACTTCTATAAGCATTCCTTAGTTTATTATTAGTCTTTTCATTGTGGGAATTAGCCTTAACCAACATGAGACCATGTGAGCTATAACATGATCACCCGGTGTTACCCACATCGAAAAGGGTTGTCCTACTTGCCTAAGGTAGAACCATGGTTTGTTAGCTTATGTGTCCACTAGCTAAATATCCTATGGGGGAACGTAGTTTATGGGATAAGGAGTTTGTTACTAGAAACTCAACCTTTCTATCGGGGGAGCTTCCATCCAAAGAGATGGCTTCTAGAAACCTAGACTTCTTATCGTAGAGCTTCTATCTCACTACAATATCCGTTCGGTGCTAAGCATAAATCCCACAGAGTATTTATTAAGTCTTATCTTAACTCATGCCTCATGGAAGGATTTACTTGACAACCAATCCAAGTTAATTCATTAGGATAGCTCTTTAGATCATGCGTGAGAAAACCTTTCACTGTCCATGATTACATAAATTTTAGATTCAATTAGGTGAGGAAGACATTCAACATGATAATATTCATTATGTGAGAAAACCTTTCACATCATATTCATATGTGTTCACGAGAATGTCCTTTCAATCAACACAACACCAATATCATAATCATTGACACTTTACTCTCAAAGTGTCCTTAAAGAAATTTCAAAGATTTCATAAAGACATGCATGATTCCATACTTTGCTCTTTCAAGGTTAAAAACCTACTTTCAATCACCAAACCTAGAATTCAAGCATTAGATATGGATTTCATTATAATTCATGTGATTCTATCACTTCATGCATTAATTCATAAAATTCCTCTTTCATAAACAAAGACCCACATCATAAGATCACAATTGAGAAATATGGGAATTTCATGGGTTTAAGGGGAAACATCATAAAAACCATAAGAAAACATCAATTCATGCTTAATATAACTCAATTCAATCATTTAAATCAAGTTTGAAAGGAACCCATGACATTTGAATCGAACCCTAACAATTGGGGATTTCTATCTTTTTGAAATTGAAGATTTTGAAGGAACTCCATGTATGGAAGGTGTCCATGGATGAAAACTACCATACCTTAAGTCCAAATTCTAGTCTTAAATGGAGGAATTGGAATCCTAGCTTTTAAACCCTAGGTTGAATCTCCTTCTTCTTCTTCTTCTTCTTCAAAGTTCTAGGGAGAGAAATATTTTGAGAGGAAGAACTTTGGGGATTTATTTGGGTTTTGGAAATAATGACTTGAATGGGTTAGTTTTAGAGTTAAAATCTCTTATATAGGGGTCCTATACGTAGGCAAAACTACATAGCTTTAATTTAATTAAAAATGGAAAAGACCATTTAACCCTCAACTTACACTGCAATGCCTCCCTCCATGAGAGGCTCCACGAGCCGTGGTGCCTATCACGAGCCCTGGTCCCCTCCGTGGTCACTAACCAGTGGCTTGGCCACCACTCCCCTATCCCCTAAAATCTATCTCACCTTTACGAGCATTCCTACGAGCCATAGTCATGACCACGAGACGTGAAGTGGCTCATGAAGAGGGACTGTTTTTGGGCAATATTGGGGAGGCTACTGCCTAGACACCGTGGTTGTGGTCGTGGTTAGTGGGGCAGTTTGTAGGCCAAGATTGGTTGCTCTAGCCCTCTTCCTTGGCCCTCACCCTCTTCCTTGGCTCTAGTCCCTATACACTAAGCCCTAGTTTGGTCTACTAGTTTTTGGGGTGTTACATTAGCTCCCCCTTGAGAACATTCGTCCTCGAATGACGTTCTCGACACCTTACGGAAGTAAAGACTTAAAACTAGCAGCCAATCATGCATGCAACATGATAACAATGGACAAAATAAAGGAGGAAACATCAACTCCAAACTAAACATATTCAATGCATCATAAGGAAGTAGTAACTACATCTAACAACCCATTATGCATGAAATTTTTAACATTTCTCATGTTCTAGGTGGAAATACCTTCTCCAAGCTTAAAAGCATGCTCAACACAATCTCATGGAGCCAATATGCAATTTACTCTAAAAAAGCATAACTAAATCATGTTCAATCAATAATTCATCTCACGAAGCATATAGGAAAATCATACTTAATGCACCACAATATGAGGAAAATCAATCATATTATTCATTTTTCTTTCAAAACATAAGCTTTCATGAACATGTAGAACTTAAGGATATCATGGAATACATAAAACACACATGACTACACAACATAGAACAAACCAAGAGGAACTCATTACCTCAAGCTAGAGTAGGAGTAGAAGGAAAGAGATGAGGATATCGGGACATCATATCGGCCTCGGCTTCCCAGGTAGCACCCTAAACTAAGTGATTCCTCCACAATTCTTTTACGGAAACAACTTCCTTACTTCTCAACTTCTAAACTTGCGGTCCAAAATCTCAACTGGAACTTCCTCATAAGAAAGACTTTCATCAACTTCCAACCCTTCTAGGGAAACTATGTATGTTGAATCTACAACACACTTCTTAAGCATAGAGATATGGAAAACCGGATGCACCGATGCCAACTCATTAGGCAAATCAAGTTCATAAGCAACCCTTCCAACACGTCTCAAAATCTCATATGGGCCTACAAAATGGGGACTAAGCTTCCCTTTCTTAACAAACCTCATTACACCCTTCATAGGTGAGATTTTTAAGTAAACCCAATCATGAACATCAAACTCAAGATCCCTTCTTTTAACATCGGCATATGACTTTTGTCGACTTTGACCCATTTTCAACCTTTCTCTAATAAGTCAAAATTTCTCAATAGCCTCATGTACTAACTCAGGGCCTATCAAAGCAAATTCAGCCACCTCAAACCAACCGATAGGAGATCTACAACTCCTACCATAAAGAGCCTCAAATGGAGCCATACCAATACTCGAGTGATAGCTATTATTATAAGCAAATTCAATCAATGGCAAGTGGTGATCCCAATTAACCTTAAAATCAATCACACAAGCTCTTAACATGTCTTTAAAAGTTTGGATAGTACGCTCCGCTTACCCATCGATTTTGGGATGAAAAGTCGTGCTAAGCTTAACCTTAGTGCCAAGACCCTTTTGGAAAGACTTCCAAAATTGAGAAGTGAATTTAGTACCATGATCAGAAATAATGGACAAGGACACTCCATGTAACTTTACTAATTCATTCAAGTACATCTTAGCATAGTCCTACACCGAATAAAAACCTTGGCGGAAAGGAAATGAGCTGATTTCATCATTTGATCTACTACAAAGAAAATCGAGTCATGTTGTTGCCGGGCACGAGGCAACCCAACCATAAAGTCCATATTCAAGTCTTCCCACTTCCAAGTAGGAATAGCAATGTCTTGGGACAAACGTCCCGGCCTTTGGTGCTCAACTTTCACTTGTTGACAGTTTGGACACTTGGCCAGAAATTCCATAATATCTTTCTTCATCCCATTCCACCAATAGACTTACTGTAAATCACGATACATCTTGGTGGCTCCCGGGTGAATAGAATACCAATAACTATAGGCTTCCGACAAAATTTGTTCCCTCAAGCCATCAACACTAGGAGACACAATCGACCTTGGTATCTAAGTACACCATCTCCCCCTTCGGAGAAAGCCTCAACGGATTTCTTAAGCACCGCCTCTTTCAATTCTACTAAAGTTGGATCAAGACCCTGCTGAGCCTTCACATCCATCACAAAGGATGATTCAGACCCATTATGGACCATGACACCACCCTTGGTGGTGTCCACTAATTGAACACCTAGTCAGACCAACCTACGAACATCCCGAACCAACTCTTTCTTTTCATCCTCAACATGAGCAACACTACCCATTGACAATCGACTAAGAGCATCCGCCACCATATTCACTTTACCGGGGTTATATATAACACTCATATCATAGTCCTTCAATAGTTCTAGCCATCTTCTTTAGCGGAGATTCAAGTCCTTTTGACTAAACACATATTGTAACTCTTATGTTTGGTGAAAATATTGACATGAACCCCATACAAATAATTCCTCCATATTTTTAAGGCAAACACAACCGCCGCTAACTCAAGGTCATGGGTAGTATAATTCTTCTCATGGATCTTAAGTTACCTTGAAGCATAAGCAATCACCTTACTATTTTGCATAAACACACTTCACAATCCAACCTTAGAGGCATCACAATACACCACAAAACCATCCGTACCTTCCGGTAAGGTCAACACCGGAGCGGAAGTAAGTCTATCTTTCAACTCTTGGAAACTTTTCTCAGAAACTTCCAACCACGCAAATTTCACCTTCTTTTGATTCAATGCCGTCAACGGAGAAGTAATGAAAGAAAACCCCTCAACAAACCTTCTATAGTAACCGGCCAAACCCAAAAAACTTCTTATATTTGAAGGAGTTAGAGGTCTAGGACAAATATTGACTGCATCCGTCTTTTTAGGATCTACCTCAATTCCCTTTCTTGACACAATATGACCAAGGAAAGGTACAGACCTTAACCAAAATTCACACTTGCTAAACTTTGTAAAAAGTTGTTTGTCCTTAAGAATTTGCAACACAATCCTCAAATGGTCCATTTGCTCATTCTCACTCTTTGAGTAGATCAAAATATCATCAATAAACACAATTACAAACCTATCAAGGTATTGTCTAAACACCTTATTCATCAAATCCATAAATGCCACTGGAGCATGAGTCAGCCCAAACGGCATTACCAAAAACTCATAATGACCATACCGAATTCTAAAAGCCGTCTTTGGAATATCATCCCCTCTCACACTCAATTGGTGATAAACCGACCTAAGGTCTATCTTAGAGAAGTAAGGAGAGATCTCATTGTTCTGGAGAGAAAATTGTCGACTCTTTCTCTTCTTTTTTATTTAAGTCTGATGATTTTAGGAGAATGAATGTTTAGGTAATTTTTGACCAAATAACTGGGCTTACACGAAGAAAAATGACATAGTTTAGGTACCAAACACATTGGGGAAAGACTAAAATGACCCTAACTTAAAAACTGATGAGGTGACTTAAAAGAGGGGATTCACAGGCCATATAAATGGTCGTGAAGCTTCATATGTCTGACATGGCTTATTTAAAACAAGCATAACTTTTTACTCAGGGCTATAAATTAGGCAAACTTGGTGGTGTTGGAAAGAGGGCTCCAATACCTTTAATTTGTTAGGTCATTGGCTACCTAATTCAGTTTGTGCAGTGAGATATCATTATTTGAAGTTTAACCAAAACTTAAAAAATGATGAGTCCCTTTCACTGATGACTTCACAGTCCGTGTGAAGCTTCACGGACCGTCTAAGTGCCGTGATTCTTCATGGTCATTGGGTTCAACTTCATGGGCGGGGTAACGGGTCGTGGACCTCTTCACGACATGTGAACCCAGTGGCGGACCCAGGATTTTCACGAAGTGGGTTCAAGATATAAAAAATAAATAAGCAAAAATGCAAACAAAACAAATTTTGATTAATTAAAATATGTCATTACAATTCTATTCTACGAGTTTTCATTTCTTGAAACCTATTCATAATACTCTCATCAGAAATAGTATTAAATATTCTTTTCTCTACATAAGGCACCATACAACTACTCAGAAAATCATCATCCATTAGATTTCACAATTCACTCTTGATCAACTTCATTGCCGAGAAAGCTCTTTCAACTGTAGCAGTAGCAACCGGCAGGAGCAATGCAAATTTTATAAGGCGAAACACAAGAGGATAATTTAAATGCTTCTTTACCTTAACTAGCATTTCAGAAAGATCGCCAAGCCCTTTTAAGTTGGAGAACCTTTTATCAACATCACAGACATCAACTATATAAGTCTCTAGCTGATTCCTAAGAGTAACCATTACATTTTCACCAAAATCATCAGGATATAATTCAGCCATTCTCAATATGTTCTTGATGTCAAAACTAGAAAATGAGTCAACTGGATTTAAGCAAGCAACTCCAATAAGCAAATCTGTTCTAACCTCATTAAAACGATCATTGAGTTCTTGAAGCTGCCAATCAATAATCTTAAAAAATACTTCCACACGATAGTGATGTGAAATAGTATACTCAGCAACTTTACGTCGAGATCTTCAAAAATTAACATAGAACTCATCAAAATTAGGTATCAAAATATCATACTTGACACAAAATGCAGACACATTCTCGATAAGTGAATCCCATCCTTCATTCCTTAAATCTTGCAATCGTTTCTTCACCACTTTAACAAGTAGAATGGCATTTGCAATATCTTGTTCTTTCTTTTGTAAAGACTCATTAAGCTCATTTGTGATCGCTAAAATATCTCTCATTAAATGCAATATGAAAGCAATCTCAAATGTTTGACAAACTTTAAGATATCCGGTTGCCTTAGCTTTTTCTTCAACAGATTCAGAATCAACAACAATAGTATCAAGAACATCAGTAATAGAGCCAAACATACTAATGAAATTCTTAAATGATTTGTAATATGAACCCTACTGAGTATTGGCAGCTCTAGCAAGACCAAGTTCTTGATTCAATCCCTTACCATTTTCAACCTCACCCATATCAAGTGCCACTTGAACTTTTTTTTCTTGAGATTCTCGAAGTTCATCCATATGTTTAAAAGAACCTCCCACTACATTTAAGACATTAGAAACCAACAATACAAGTTCTCCAACTTGAAGACATTTTTTAGATACCCCAACAAGAGTTAACTAAAGTTGGTGAGCAAAACAATGAATTGCATGAGCTGATTTACTTTGTTGTTGAATCAAAACTTTAAGGCCACTTAAACGCCCTTGCATGTTGCTAGCTCCATCATAGCATTGCCCCCGTATAAAAGATAAACTCAAAGAATGTTGCGCAAGATAGTTAACAATAGCTTCTTTCAAACATAAAGCACTAGTATCATGAACATGAATAATTCCTATGAACCTTTCCACCACAGACCCCTTTCTATCAACATAACGCAAAACAATTGCCATTTGCTCCTTACGTGATATATCACAAGATTCATCAACTAACAATGAAAAATAGTCACCGTTTAGATCCTCCATAATAGCTTTAATTGTTTCAAGCTTACATGCAGTGACTATATCTTTTTGAATTTTATGAGAAGTCATCTGGTCATTTTTTGGAGCCTTTTTCAACACAAGTTCATCAATTTTATCACACCGCTTCGCATACCATGAAAGAATTTCAAGAAAGTTACCTTTGTTTAGTGATGATTCATCTTCACGATGTCCACGAAATGCCAATCCTTGATTCAAGAGAAGTCTCGCCACTTCAATTGAAGCCTTTAAGCGAATTTTGTGCTCAAGCTTGGTTTGATTTGATAGCTTAACAAATGCGGCTTGAATTGATTGTTCTTGTCTCATTAGATCTTCACACTTCTTCTTTGCCTGATTGTGAACACTGTTTGACTTACCAATATGCGTATCTAATCTTTTCTTTTTGTGCCAACTCCTGAACCCTATACTTGAAAATGTTTCACCTCCACCTTGATGAATGCTTTCATCTTGAAATAAATAACAACACAAACAATAAGCTGCATCTTCAGTCACACTATACTCCAACAACCAATCATGATATTTTTTAAACCATTTGCGATTAAAACGGCGTTTTAATCCAAAAAGATCACTTTGAGGAAACTCGCGAATTCGAGGTTGATGAGGACCTCTTTGGATATATGCTCATCTAATCTCATCACGTTCATCCGGATGATAGTCTCGAGTGGGTATTCTTTTCTTTGGATCTGCCGGTAAAGAATCCAAATCTACCCCTTGTTTCAATCTTTTAGCGGAATGATGAGTTTCTTCTAATTGGTTCAAGTTTTCTTCCACCTGAGGAGCATTTTGAGCGGATGAACTTGATTGTGGCAACTTGGAGGATATAGGAGAGAAAAATCTCTTCATTTGATATTCAACTTGTATTACCAAATTAAAATTCTAATTAGAAAGTAACTAAACAAAGCGTTGTTAAATAAATGGAATTTCAATTAAATGATCTTGCAATTTGCATTGCTTAACTTTAATAAATTGCCATAGCATCTTATTAACTTGACATTACTATGTCGAAAGCATTCTCCTCATGTTAGATCAATAAAACAAAAGACTACAATTTAGATAATGCCCTTTTATGAGGCTAACATCATACATATCTAACTATACTAAACAATGTTAATACATTTGAAAAAAAATTACATTGACTTATGAATATTGAGACGGTAAATAACAAGATGGACGAAAAAATAGGCTTCAATATAAACTAAGAAGATAAAAGAATATTATGAATGATTTCTCTTCATTCAACATTTAACAAATAAAAACAAAATAATTATAACCTTAATTTCATAATCGAATACATAGAAATATACCTAATATTATTTGTAATTTTTTGTTGATTTTAGAATGATAAGGGATTTTTTAGTTGAAGAAATAAAAAATAACCACAATAATCATATATGAATATATAAAGACTAGAATCAAGAGCGAAAAACATACATACTTGTGCGAGATTTGAGAGACGAGGAGAGTTTTTTTCTTTCAACAAAAAACTATACTCAAAATTTTGGGGGGAAAAGTAAGAGAGGTTCAAAGAAGATTTCAACAAAGAAGAAGATAAAAGAGTTTTTAGAATTGAGAATAATAGGGATTAGTGCCTTTTTGGTTGAGTTTTTTTTTTTTTAAAAAAAAACTAAAAACAAAAAGGACAAAAGTTGTTGACTATTGGACTTTTAAATGTAAAAGTAAAAAGTTATTCTACTTTTTATAGTTCCTAAGTAACTAAAAGGACAAAAGTTACACCTACTTTGAGGACAAAACGTGTGTGGAAGTTTATATATATAAAAAAATGAATTAAAACTAAAATGTGGCTATAGGGATTCGATCCCAGGTTGGCTGGGAAAATTGAACCCCCTCAACCACTCGGCTAGGCTTCAAACTTGTATTAGTGGGTTCAAAATTTAATATATACATATAAAATTTTAAAAACTGATTAAATATACATATATATACAGTGTTATTTTTCAACGAAGTGGGTTCATATGAATCCACTTGAACCACTGTAGGTCCGCCCCTGTGTGAACCCCTCCATGGACTGCCCTTTTCTCTTTTCCATTCCAAGTTCAAATATCTAAGGTGTTACAAACACTATGATAGCCTTACATACCTGGAAGAACAAAGTTCTTGGTGAAATAGTAGAAACTTGAAGAATGCTTGAACCCTAGCTTTTTTTCTCTTGTAATCTTGATCTAATGTCTTGAAGTGTTAATGAGCATAAAATAATTGATTAACAATTTGTAAGCCCTTAATTAGGTGTAAAACATCATGGTTTAGGCTTTGAATAAGGGTTAAAATGACGTAGTGTAATATGGGAAAGACCAAAACGAACCCTGATTTTAAAATTGAAAAGGTGCCTAAAAAGGGAGGTTCCATGGACCATTTGAGGCTTCACGATCCGTGAAACCCTTAATCCGGTCGTCAAGTTTCACCTGCCCGACAGGGCTTCATGTAAATGGGCATAACTTTTTACTCAAAACTCAAAATGAGGCAAACTTGGTGGCGTTAGAAGGAGGACTCAAAGACCTTTAATTTTAGGTCATGGATACTTAATTCATTATGTGCTGAGAGATATGGTTGTTTGAAGTTGACCTTAGCTTGAAAACTATTGAGGTCCGCTAGACGGAGGGCTAGACGGTCTGTACAAGCCCTTACGGGCCGTATTGGAAATCGTCCTGGAGACCCCTTGACTGGTAGCCCTGGAAGGCTGGGCTTCCTCCCCTAAATGGTCCTTCTAGGACTTCAGAGACCGTTTAGGGGTCCAGGTGGAATCCTCCCTTGGCAGACCTTAAACGGTTGGGCCACTTCCCTAAATGGACAATAGTCCCTTTCATGACCCATTTAGGATTTCGTGAAGGGTCCATGGTCTTTTTTAGGGTTATACACATGCCCATTAACCTTTTTCCAGATCTGAGGTGTTACACGAATAATTAAAGTTTTAAGAGTAGAGTTTCAATGCGTTATAGAATTATTTGGGTCTTAGTTTAGAAATATTTGGGGTGTGACTTGTACATTCAATGTACAACGTACTGACCACATACATTTCTTGTGTTGCATCCTTTTATGATGTAGATTCAGGCATTCATTCTCAGACTGTTGGCTTGTGAGATTGAAAAATTCTAATCAGTAGTTGGTGAGTCCTCTCATTAGGGGATTTCATGGATTTGTTTCTATCTTGTTTCAGTTAGTTCTTATGAATTATTTTGCAGTAGCTAGGGATCATTTCCCAGTTGACTATTTATTTCATTCTAAGTAGTATTAGCTTTATTAAGAGATTAGTTATATAGTCTTATGGATATCTTGATTTTCAATGTTCAATCTTGTGTTGAATACAAGTTTTATCTTGTGCTTTAGTTTTCATAAGTATTGCAAAGAAATATAACTCAAAAAAAGACTACAATAACAATGTTTTTCCAACAATTCAAAAACTAATATTCAAATTTTGACCTAGTATGTGATTTCATTTCTCCAAATACATGGGGAATATCCAATACACTGAATCTATAATGATACAATAGTTGGAATGATATCAATTTTCATTACTACCAATGGTAGAGCAAGAATTTTCATCAAGGCTGTTCATACTTTAGGACAAGTAAAAATATACACCTTGCTTTTAACGTAAAAAGCCGAACTAATTTTTTTTTTAAATAAAACACCTAAGCCTTGTCTTGAACTCAGGCCTCCAAGGCGAATTTGAATAGCTTTAACTACTAGGGTATCTTTCTTTAGTATGCAAAATGTTTTCAACAATTCATATATATAAAAAATATTGATATTTAACGTATATACTCGCAAAACATTTTTGACAAAGGTTGTTCATCTGACCACCCTTGTTAAGGTGTAGCTCTGGCCCTAACTACAACAATCAGATTTCTCTATAATGACCATCCTTTATAGAAACACTTCACACTAATGATCATGTGTAATACCTCAGATTTGAAAAGAAGGGAAAATATAGTTTTTTGGGCTTGTGTCTGTGTCTACGGATCCCATATACGGACCGTAGAAGCTTTTACGGGTCGTAGATGGCAATCTTAGGAAGTGAGAAAATATTTTTTTACAAACAAGTCCAAGTACCCTTTTTACGATTCACCAAGACGGCTCGTCATTCCATGTATGAGTCGTAGATAGGTCTCATAGGTGACCCCCAAACTTAGTGAAATTTTAAAAGTTAAGTTAGTTTCTACGGTTGGCACATACGGTCAGTAAAAAGACCTAAGAGCCGTACATGGGATCCGTAAAAAAATTGGCCATATTAAGAGTCTCTCTAATCATTATCTACAGTTGACTAGTACGGTCTGTTGAAGGACCTACGAACCATAGGTCCATACCGTAGATGGGGGCCGATAGTGATTTCTTAGGGTCTTTTAGTGTTTTCCCTAATCGATTAATGCTTGAACTATGTCATTTTTCCTTCTACCCTGAGCCCTATATAATGTTTTAAGTCCCAAATAAACCATTTTCAACTCAATATCCAAAATTCCCTAAACTAACCAAAGTCATCCTCCCAAATTCTCTCAAGTCTAAGGAAAACAAAAATATCTAGGGTTCAACTACAGGTCTCCAAACCTCCAATCTCTGTTGGCTTTTAACATCAAGGTATGATAGTATTCACCTATGGAGTCCTTTCCTCCATAGGGTTCCTGAATTATCCATTTTTACAAGTTAGATTCTCCAAAGGAAGTTAGGGTTTTATTTAATATTCATTGATTCTTTTCAAAGATGATCCAATTGATTGTTTTCTTTCTTTTTATGTATGAATCAATGTTATATGTTTTCAAGTTAAATTCACATGAACCGATGAATAATCTATGATTTCTAGACTATGATCATATGATGAAGCTTATGAACTAAGAAAGATAAATTTATGAAAATATGCATGTTTCTTTATGAAACTGATATAAATGATTAAAGGTTGCTTTGAGAGTAAATCATTGAGGTTATTGTTGTTGTTGTGAAATGATTTCTCACATACTACTCAAAACATAATTGTGACAGGGTTTTCTCACAAAAAGAATTCATAAGGTTGAAAGGTTTTCTCACCTACGTTGAATCAAGATTAAGGAGCTATTTAAATACACTCTAACTTGGATTGGCTGCTTAATACTTAATACTTATTCATTATCTTTGATCAGGGTACCTAATTCACCTTTTAGTTATCAAAATCTTTTCAAAAGGTCCTTGTTACTCATGTTAAGCATATTACGACCTTTCACCCTCAAGCTTATTGGCAAGCGGAGCGTAATATCAAAACTTTGGAAGATATGTTGAGAGCTTGTGTGATTGACTTCAAGGGAAATTGAGATGATCATTTTCCTTTGATTGAGTTTTCTTACAATAATAGCTATCATTCCAGCATAGGAATGGCTCCATTTAAGGCTCTTTATGGTAGGAGGCGTAGATCTCCTTGTAACGACCTGATTTCGTTGTTAGGGAAAAGCTAATGGAGAAAGAATTGGGGTTAGAAAACTTTTATTAGTAACTTGGAATTTTCTAACCTAGTCTAGATTTGGATGAATTCGGAGTCAGTAAAGTCTATGGTAATCTGGTAACAACTGTTTGATTTAATTATGATTTTGATTACATGAATAGATAGATAAGACGTTAAGGAACCTGTACGACTTTTCAGAATTGAATTCGGGAAAGTAGAACTCCCGAAAATGATCTTAGCGTGAACGAGTTATTTTTGAATGTCAAGGGTTGAAGGTGTGTTGTGAAATGGGGGATTAGAATTCAAATTCCAGCATTCTGTCTCCGTGCATGCCGTCGTAGAGGGATGGCTGCCGTTGCAGCAGGACCGCTGTAGCGGGATGGGTTCCGTCGTAGCAGGACAGATGCGACTTAAGTTGGAAATAAAACCTCTAATATGTTTTATTCTGTACTTTTCGACTTTGAGAGCTAAGGAACGACCCCAGGGGTTTTCCTGATAATTTTCCACCATTCTTGAGGCTAAAGGTAAGGTTTTCACTCCCCGAATCTATTTTTTGATCTGTAGAATATAAATTCGTAGGTAATTATTATGGGGGAAGGGTTTTTATCTGAAACTAATGGTGGAAAAACCTCTAAATTGGGTATTAGGATCTTGGGTTTGTTCTAGGGTTATTGGATTTGTTATAATCCGGATAATTAGACCTTTGACTGTTATCCTTGCATTAATTGTATATTCATAGACCACGAACAAACGAGAAGAATTCGGAAAGGAAAATTCAAGTGCCTTAGGGGATTCAAGCTTGGATCCGAGGTAGGTGATGGTTGTGATTTAATTGTGTGATATAAGTTTGTTCTTGCTTCATTATAATACGTGTATGTATGCGAATGTTGCACTATTGATCACACTACTTGTGGATGAGGATAGATGAATGATGAATGCCATGAATCATGACTTGATTGTATGATTTTGAGCATATACTTGTGACTGTGATTGTGGCTTGTTGAATGGATCGGGTGTTGCGTTTCGACACACTAACTGGGATTGGTTGCCACGTTTCAGCTTAAATATGGGATCGACTTCCATGTTTCGGCATAAACATGGGATCGGTTTCTACGTTTCAACATAAACATTAGATCGGGCACCACGTTTTGGTATGCTAACAGTTTGGATGTGGGTTCCATGAGAGGACCATTGATTTGACATAATTGTATATGTTGATAAATGTGAAATTGTTCGTTGTTCATAAATGATATCGATATTGTGTATATTCGATGTATGCATGCTATTATATTGTTGTAATGACTTATGTATGTTGCACTTAATGGGATAGCCGCGTGATCCTACCAGTACACTGTTGTTGTGTGCTGATACTGCAGTTGCTTTTTCTTTGTTGAGTATAGGGCATCTTCAGGCGGCTATTGATAGACCTCAGCAATGTGACTATTGAGCGTGACCGGATTCAAGGGTGAGCCAATTTTTTTAGGATGCCATGGATCTTTCTTGTTTAAGTCCACTCTTTTCGGACTCTGACTTTTGTTTAAGGTGTTGTTTAGTTTCGGGGTTGTACCCCTTGTTCTTAGACTTGTCGTTAGTAGAGTGTTGGTATAATGACTTTTAGGTTATAGGGGTTGTTCTTCCGCATTAGTTTGGTTAGTTGTTTGTTAAAACCTTAGAGTTTATGGGGACTCCATTTTTATAGTCATTTAAACATGCTTTCGTATCTTTAAATTCCTTAATTTTCATAAAATTTGTTTGTTTGGGTTGTAGTAATGGTTTTACCACCTGAGGGCTTGTGTGGGTGCCAATTACGATGGTCTGGGTCGTGACAAAGTTGGTATCAGACCCCTAGGTTCGTTGATCTCATTGTACCATAACGAGTCTAGTAGAGTCTTGCGGAATGGTACAATGATGTCCGTACTTTTCTTCAAGAGGCTATATAACTTTAGGAAAAAATCACTTCTTTCCACTCCTTCATGATATGACTTGAATCCAATTGGTAGTTGGGTAATACAAATTGGTATCTTCCTCCTTCACTCTATGGTCCGAACTAGAGCAACAAAAGTGGTAATACCATGGCTAGCAAGACAGGATGTGTATAGACTATCCACAGTCGAATAGGGTCACCATTCAGAACAAGTATCCATTGCCTCAGATAGATGACCTTTTTGACCAATTGCAAGCTGCATCGGTTTTCTCTAAGATTGATTTAAGGTCTGGTTACCATCAGTTAAAGATTGAGGAGGTTAAGAATTGGGTACGACCAAGTTCTATGATTGAAATTAGTAGTTTTGTGGGGCTCGCTAGCTACTATTGTCGCTTGTGGTATGAGTTGAGTCTAATAGGTATCTCCCGATTCCAATTGGTATCTCAACGAAGTGAACTAGACGTCGTAGTCCTAGCTGAAGGGACACAAGCAAGTTAATTGGAACTGCGAAGGTTCCAATTGGTATTTGGCCTTAGGGGCCGTATAAGGCATAGATGATTAGTAATGGTCGTCTATAGAACAAACTAATTAAAGAATTTGGACTTGTCTACAAGTTGTAACTGTTTGAGTGTCGTGAAACTTGTCGTGAAAAGGAAGTCATCGTGAGATTAGGTGCAAGGGTCTAGATAAATTATGATGTGGTTTGTAAGCGAGAAATCTGAACGTGTGTTGCGACCAACTGATAACCGTGTGAAAGTCTGGGTGTATCCTGGGGATATGTGTGTAGTAGTGTTGAAATGATGTCAAAGGATTCTAAAGTGCGTACTTTGTTGGGTTGACCGGGGGGTAGACAATGATTGCCTTAACTAAAGGGATTTTATTAAATGCCTAGTTATAGCCGGGAAATCTACGAGAAATATCGAAAAGAGAGGAACCCCAGAAATTGTTGGCAGGGGTTATGCTTTTGTGGGGATCCTCCCGGCCATAATAAATTAGTTGATAGAGAGAGGAAATCTGGTTACGAGTTGAAAAACAAAACTCTGTTTCTAGGAAATTGCGCACCATGACCTCGTACTCCCTGGGTGAAAGTCTCTGGGTTTGTAGGCCTTGTCGTATGAATTCCACCCATTCAGGGTCCTTATCAGGTTGATTTATATAATGCTCTAGTCAGGGCCGCTGGGGCAGGATTTTTCCCACCACGACGAGACCTGCTAGTGCAGGATTTCTCCCACTAGAGCGGGGCAGGCGAGACAAAATCTCAGCCCTGTCTCCCCTGTTTTCCCCTAGTCACAATTATGGACCCCAAATCGTACCCGAACTAACCCCCGCGATCTAATTCAGTGTTCAACAATTGAATATAAGTTATAAAATGTGTTAAAAATATGGAGAACCTGGGAATATGAGGAGGAAATCAGCGAGGTCGTGGAGGCTGGGGAAATGGCAATACATGTAGAGGAGTAGTGCAGCCAGGCGAAGAGGTTGCCCGTCAAGAGGACAGGGCTAAGTGTGACACCTTCCCGGCAAGATCGAGGCTGAGGTATCTGATGCAGTGGTCACAAGTACTATGCTTGTTCGTGACCAGGCGACTAATATGTTTTTGATCCGGGTTCTACTCATTCTTATCTGTCCATTCAATTTGCCTTGGGATTTGATGTGGTTTATGATATAGTTGATGCCCCCATCCATGTTTCTACCCCAGTTGAAGAGTCAATCATAGTCACCCCTGTGTATCGTGTTGTCCTTTTGTGGTTATGGATTTTTAGATTTCGGTTGATTTGGTTATGCTGGATATGAATGACTTGATATAATCTTAGGCATGACTTGGTTGTCCCCTTATTATACCAGGCTTAATTGTAATACTAAGTTGGTAACTCTAGAGATCCCCGGTAGGGAAAGATTAGAGTGGGAAGGGGTGTACAAGCCTAAGCTAGCTAAGATCATATCCTAGATTCGGGGTAGGAAACTGGTAGGGCAGGGTTTTTTGGATTATTTGGCTAATGTTTGGGATGTTGAGGTTGAGTCTCCCTCTATTGAGTCTGTTCCTATGGTGTCTGAGTTTAAGGAAGTGTTTCCTGCGAATTTGCCTGGTATGCCTCTTGATAGAGATATAGATTTCTGCATTGACTTGGAAACTGGCACTCGCCCCATTTCCATCCCCCCCGTATCGTATGGCTCCAGAAGAATTAAGAGAGCTTAAGGCTCAAAACCAAGATCTTTATGATAAAGGTTTTATCCGTCCTAGTGCTTCCCCGTGGGGTGCTCTTGTCATGTTTGTTAAGAAGAAAAAGGGTAGTACGAGGACCAATGATTTTATCTTAAGCTATAGAAGGGTTGATTGATACCGGAATGGCAAGCTTATGGATAAGGAAAGTTCCATTGAGTATACTTGGGAGAAGGAAATTGAAGTATTTAGCAAGGAGGTGCGTATAAAATAGGGTTAGTCCTTTGAATTTGATGAGTTTAGCTGAGTTTGAGGCATTGTGTTGATGAAAAAGGTTTACTTCGTAGTGATAGTCAGGGCTGACGGAGCTAATGGCAATAAGATTTCGTGATGGATTGTGACGGGATGCAACTATATAATAAAATTATTGGTTAAGTAATTTTTTGTATAGTAACTACGACTTGCGAGTATCCAAGGTCGTGATTTTCTAATACTTGGTGAATAGCGTTGTTGTATGGAAAATTATAAGACATGGTAGGACACCACTCGAATAGAATGTGAAAGACCTAGAGTTATAATAAAGGAAAATGTAGTAGAATATAGTACAACCTTTAGATAGAGGTGAGAGCAAGAATATTTTATTGGATTCTTAATGCTAAATAGGTATCTTCAGAGGGGTATATAATTGGGTTCAGAGACGCCTGATTTCATTGTTTTGATGTGGCTATGGTAATAGTGTCATGGGTCCATTAGATGGGTTAAAAACTATTAAAAAAGACTTGAGAAAGGATTGTGCAAATATTAGCTTGAGCGTGATGATAAGTGCCTGTTTTTGTTTTTGAGTTTAGTAATGAGTATGATTGGATTTTTAGTGAAAGATATTGTTAGATTGATGGAGATGCGATCGATGATAAGCGAAGATCTATGATTTCATAAAAATCTTCAAGGTATAAGCTAATGCTGATAGATAAGGGGATTGTGTTAGACAATTGAGTTACAATTCAAAGTTTTCATTGTCAGTCTACATTTGTGGTGATATATTTTGTCAAGGTACAAATTTGTAAGGTGAGAAATGATCAATTGTATCAGGTAGTGAACCTTTGAAAGGATTTACACTTGGTTTGAGTCGTAAAGTTTATTACTTTTGATTGTTAAAGTATCTAAGAAAGGGTTTCATTTTAAAGTGTCGGTTTAGAGTAAGGTAAATGGTCGAAGTGTTCATGATGGTTGTGAGTATGATTCACTAGCTAAGCCCACTTGTGTTTTCACTTTGTAGGTGGATCCCTAGAGCTGGATCAGGTGTACCGATCCTGCGATGTTCTGTTTGTTGAGTGAGATGATTTGGGAAGATGTGGTTATTTCAGATGATTTATGTGATGTTGTCTTGGAGTTGTTAAAGTATTTCAGTGGTTTTACGTATACCACCTTTCTTATGAGAATCCATAAAAGAGTTACCCTGCACAATCTATTGTTGTCCGACAATCTTAACATTCATCTAGTCGTCGAGGTCATGTATTGATTGTGTGTGGTTGAATGTGGGGATTTTTGAGTCCAATTCTATTGTTTTAAAAAAGTAATCTACAATTGCTAAATCCATCATTCGATAGTGAGGTTGGAGGGCTTTTATGCTTGAACATATCCCGCAATGAGTATCTAATGTTTAAAGATCAAATGTTTATAACTTAAGCTCATGGGAAATTGGGTTGTGAGATGGAGATGTTGATAAGAACTATGATTGGTTGGGTAGTATGATTGTGTGTTGGTTGGTTCAGGTGCACCTCTAATTGTGGTGAGTTTTGATTTAGGATTTTATCATGGTTATGTGAGAAAGGATTCGTCCTGATGTTTGTGTCCAAGTCCTTGATAACATGATGCAGACATGTGAACGATTAACTTTGGTGGTAATTGGGAATAACTTTGTGGTTAGCTAAGTGTACATCCAATAATAATTATCTCTCGAGTATTGTGATGACTTCATTTAGGCATTGTATGGGAGGATGTATATGTATTCAATTGGTTGGCTGGGGACGAGGATGATATCATAAAGTGAGACTCAGTGTTGTTAAAAAAGACCTTCGATGTGAGGAAGAACCGGTTGAAATTCTTAATTACGATGTCCGGAAGCTAAGGACATGCTAGACAAGTATCCCTAGTAATTCGACGTTTCATATACTACTTTACCCTTACTTTAGCCAGTCTTCCCTAGTTGATCACTCGGGGACGAGTGATAGGTAAATTGGTATCTATTGTAACAACCTGATTCCATCGTTAGGGAAAAACCAATGGAGAAAGAATTGGGGTTAAAAAACTTTTGGTAGTAACTTGGAATTTCCTAACCTAGTCCAAATTTGGATAAAATCGGAGTCAGTAAAGTCTAGGAAAATCTGGTAACAAGTGGGTGATTCAACTATGATTTTGACTACATGAATAAATAGCTAAGACGTTAAGGAATACATACAACTTGATGGAATAGAATTCGGGCAAGTAGAACTTCCGAAAATGATCTTAGTGTGAACGGGTTGTTTTTGAATGTCAAGGGTTGAAGGTGTGTTGTGAAATGGGGGCTTGGAATTCAAATTCCAGCATTCTGTCTTCGTGTATATCACAGTAGCGGGTTGGCTGCCGCTGTAGCGGAATGGGTCCCACCGTAGCGGAACAGACGTGACTTAAGTCAAAAATAAAACCCCAAAAACGTTTTATTTTGCACTTTTTTGACTTTGAGAGCTAAGGAACGACCCCAGGAGTTTTCTTGACAGTTTTCCACCATTCTTGGCAAAAGGTAAAGTTTTCACTCTCTGAATCCATTTTTCGATCCGTAGAATGTAAATTCGTAGGTAATTATTTAGGGGGAAGGGTTTTGATCTGAAACTAATGGTGGTTAAAGCCCTAAATTGGGTATTAGGATCTTGGGTTTTGTCTAGGAAGAATCCGAAAAGGAAGATTTAAGTGCCTTAGGGGATTCAAGCTTGGATTCGAGGTAGGTGATGGTTGTGATTTCATGATTGTGTGATATAAGTTTGTTCTTGCTTCGTTATAATACGTGTATGTATGTGAATGTTGCACTATTGATCACACTACTTGTGGATAAGGATAGATGAATCATGAATGCCATGAATTATGACTTGATTGTATGATTTTAAACATATACTTGTGATTGTGATTGTGGCTTGCTGAATGGATCGGATGTTGCATTCCAACACACTAACTTGGATCGGTTGCCACGTTCCAACATAAACATGGGATCGGTTGCCACTTTCCAACATACACATGGGATTGGTTGCCAAGTTTCGGCATAAACATTGGATCAGGTACCACGTTCCGGTATGCTAACAGTTTGGGTGTGGGTTCCATGAGAGGACCATTGATTTGGCATAACTGTATATCTTGATAAATGTGAAATTGTTCGTTGTTCGTAAATGATATCGATATTGTGTATATTCGGTGTATGTATGTTATTATATTGTTGTAATGACTTATGTATGTTGCATTTAGTGCGATAGCCACGTGATCCTACCAGTACATTGTGGTTGTGTATTGATACTGCACTTGCTTGATCTTTTTTGAGTGCAGGGCATCTTCAGGTGGCTATTGATAGACCTCAGCTAGGTGACTATTGAGCATGACCAGATTTAAGGGTGAGCCAATTCTTTTAGGCTGCCATGGGTCTTTCTTGTTTAAGTCCACTCTTTTCGTACCCCTTGTTCTTAGACTTATCGTTAGTAGAGTTTTGGTACAATGACTTTCAGGTTGTAGGGGTTGTTCCTCCGCATTAGTTTGGTTAGTTGTTGGTTAAAACCTTGGAGTTTATGGGGACTCCATTTTTATATTCATCTAAACCTGCTTTCGTATCTTTAAATGCCTTAGTTTTCATAAAATTTGTTTGTTTGAATTGTAGTAATGGTTCTCCCACCGGAGTGTTTTTGTGGGTGCCAAGCATGACGGTCTGGGTCGTGACACTCCTATAGGTTGGTTTTAAGTTGGTAAGGTTGCCTTGATTGGGCCCAAGTTGGTACATGAGGCTATGGGGTAAGTTTAGCTTATTAGAGAAAGTTTGAAAATTAGTCAATGTCGAATAAAGTCCTTCGCCAATGTTAGAAGGAGATACCTTGAGTTTGTTGATTGAGTCTACTTGAAAATCTCACCCATGAAGGGTGTGATGAGGTTTGGAAAGAAAGGGAGGTTTAGTCCCCGTTATGTGGGCCCATATATGATTTTGAGGCATATTAGAAAAGTTTCTTATGAACTTGAATTGCCTAATGATTTAGCATCGATACATCCATTTTTCCATGTCTCCTTGTTGAAGAAATGTGTTGGAGATCCGACATGCATTGTTCCCTTGGAAGGTTTGGGAGTTAAAGAAAATCTTCTTATGAAGAGGTTCCATTTGATATTTTGGAGCGACAAGTTAAGAAGTTGAGAAATAAGGAAGTTTCATCTATGAAAGTCCTATAGGGGAATAAAGGATTTGAGGGTGCTACTTGGGAGGCCGAGGTCAATATGATATCCCGTTATCCCCACCTCTTTCCCTCCAATCCTACTGTAGCCTGAGGTATGTAGTTCCTCATGGTTCATCCTTATGTCTTAGTCATTCTCATTTTTCCTCATGTAGCCATGCTCATGAAAGATTGATTTTTGAGAAAATGAGTTAAATTGATTGATTCTCCACGGTTATGTGCATTTGAGTACGAGTTGCATATAGGCCATATGAAATAGTGTTTTGGATATGCTTTAGCTTGAAGTGATTTTCCTCATCGAATATGTGCATTTATGTGATTGCATTAATGTTGGGCTGTTAGATCTTCTTGCTAGCCTCTTTATGATGTCTTGAGTTCCATTCGAGGACGAATGTTCCCAAAGGGGAGATATTGTAACAACTTGGGTTTGGAAAGAAAGGAAAGTGCAGTTTTTGGCTGGTGTCTGTGTGTACGGGTCCCATCTACGGACCGTAGAAGCTTCTACGGGCAGTAGATTGCAGCCGTAGGAAGTTGGAAAATACTGTTTTTCAAAACAAGTCCTAGTACCCTTTTTACAGTTCACCAGGATGGCCTGCCATTCCATGTACAAGTCGTAGATAGTCGCATAGGTGACCCAATAATTAGTGAAATGTAAAAGCTTAAAATATGTTTCTATGATTAGCATGTACGGTCCGTAGGAAAAACTACGAGGCCTACATAGGATCCGTCAAAAATTTAGACAAATTAACAGTTTGTGATCATCATCTACGGTCGAGAAAAGACCTACGGACCATAGGTCCGAACCGTAGATAGGGGTAGACAATTATTTTAAGGGCTTTTAAGTCTTTTCCCTAAAATATTAATGCTTAAACTATATCATTTTTCTTTCTACTCTAAGCCCTATATAATATTTTAAACCCTAAAGTAACCACTTTCAACTCATTCTCTAAAATTCTCTAAAACTAACCAAAGTCATCCTTCCAAATTTTCTTAACTCTAAGGAAGAAGAAGAAGAGCTGGGGTTCAACTAAAAGTCTCCAATCCTCCAGTGTTTGTTGGCTTTTAAAATCAAGGTATAATAGTATTCACCTATGGTATCCTTTCCTCCATAGGGTTCTTGAATTCTCCAATTCTACAAGTTAGATTCTCTAATGGAAGTTACGATTTTATTCAAACTTCATGGGTTCTTTTCAATTATGATCAAACTTATTGTTTTCTTTCTTTTTATGCATGAATCGATGTAATTATATGTTTTCAAGTTAAATTCATATAAACTCATGCATTATCCATGATTTCTAGACTATGATTGTATGATGAAGCTTATGAACTATGAAAGATGAATTTATGAAGATATGCATGTTTCTTTATGAAATTATATGAATGATTTAAGGTTTCTTTGAGAGTAAAGCATCAAGGTTATAATTGTTGTTGTGAAAGGATTTCTCATATACTACACAAAATATGATTGTGAAAGGTTTTTCTCATTACAAGAAGGATTCATAAGGTTGAAAGGTTTTCTCACCTAAGTTGAGTCAAGATTAAGGAGCTATTTTAAATGCACTCTAACTTTGATTGGCTGCTTAATTGTTCCTTTCCATGGATAGTAAAATGAATATGATTGATGACTATTCCATGGGATTTATGCTTAGAATCGAGTGGACTAGCGGCGATTATTGATGTCCTATAACTATGTTCCACCATAGTTTTGTCTTACATAGACACTAGCTAGTGGATTCACTTTTGCTCAAGTTTATGGTTCTTACCGTGGAAAGTCAGGACATCTCTTTTTGGTGTGGGATAGACATCAGATTCCATTCCATGTTATAGATCACCTGGTCTATGTCGGTTAAAGATAAACTTCCTACATTAATGAACTAAGGTTACTTTCTACAATATCTCACAAATATTTTTATAAGATGTTTAGCTTGCATTGACCATCATTATGACTTATGTTTTCTAACATGTTATTTTATGATTTAGCTTTATCATTGCATATCATATAATGTCCTTTTAGCACGATTTCATAATTCTTATGCATTGCTATAAAACTTGGTACATTCCATGTACTAATGCATACTTGTGCCTACATTGTTTCACTAATGTAGGGTCTGCCACTCCTATTCCCCATACTCGTGGCTAGTTGACCCTTTTGATCTTTTGAAGATTGGTGAGTCCTCATGATCCGAGGGCTAATATTCTTTTATTGAATTCATGTAATTTCCATTTTTAGACGTTGTGATTGATGAATTGGTTACGTCCCAATCACTTTTCTTATGATGTAATAGTAGACTTTGAGATTATTGTCTAGACTTCCGCTTTTGTCAAACTCTTTTATATTAAATTCTATATTTTGAACTCTTTACTTCTATTATATTGTATGGTGTATGCTAAGTAGCTTGTATATGGCCTTTCAAGATTCAATACACCATATTACGCCTATGGTCTACTTTGGGTTGTGATATTATATTTTTTAAACTGAATTTTCATGTCATATTATATATTATATGTTTGCTATAATAATATTTTTTCTATGACGATTAAAAATATACACACAAATGATGTTTTAATAATGTATATTTATACTAGCATTTCGTGCCTTTGAAATCTTACTCGTTGAGCAAGCAATGAGAATACAAATTGTCTAATTACACAAGATAATTCTAGTACACTTAGGGTCGTTTGGTTTGAATACAATTTATCTTGGGATAAGTTATATTGAAATTTGTTATGTTGGAATTAGTTATTCTAGCACTATTATTTTTTATTGGCCATTTTGTTTGTTGTACTAAGAATAATATCCAGTGCATACTTCTAAAAATAAGTTGTTTGTTTATAAAAAATTACGCTCAACCTTATTTTTCTTTTTATATCTATTTTTTTAATAGAACTTTAGTTATTCCGCCATATGCACTTTAATTAATATATGTATGAATTCATGAATATTTTGTGTGTTCAACTATATGCCAATTTTTTATCCATTACAAACTCTTGTTTGTATTTGTTGGTTACAATGATTATGAATAATCACATGAAATTATTGATATGTGTTTTTGAGGAACAAAAGATATATTAATAAAGCATGTTTTTACGATGTAATACTTTGTTAGTGACTTGGCAATTGAGCTTGACAAGGACAATAAAATATTAGTCACATAAAAAAAATAATTTAATGCAACACAAAAGAAAACAAAAGCAACAAAAATCACCTGGGAGTGAAAATTAGATACAAAGTAATAGGCATTACATCCGCTTTACATTCAAACTGAAGCATTGCACATAACAAAAGAATGATAAAAAATAGAGGAAGCTTGCAAGTACATATGATTTAAATCTAATGAAGATTCTTTAAAAAGCCTTTTGATTCAATAGAAAATAGAAAAACAACTAAAACAAATTTAAAAAGTAATCATGAAATTATCATGGATAAAGCATACTGGAATACATTTAAAAAATTAAATGATTTGAAGGATAATTTTGTTATTTAATGATTTTATCCCATGATAAATTATGATGGGGTTATTATACCACCTATGGGGAGGGATAACTTATCCAAATCTTATTATTATTCACGCGATAAGTTATCTCGGATTGGCAAACCAAACAAGAAATTAAGTGGCATAGTAATTTAATCCCAGAACAGTATGGTGTTATCCTTCACACCAAACGACCCCTTAGAAGTTTGGAATCGATAAAATAAAAGGGCATCTTTCCAGAAATGACCGGTCTGATTCACTTTTTTTGGCTGGATAATACATATAAATTACATACTTCTTATGCAAAACTAATACATGAACTACACATCTCACTATACATTCACTAATTATTATTAGTTTGAGTGTTTGATTTATTTAGGTTTATTCTTCTTAAATGAACATCAATTTACGAAATGAAGGATCTGTTATTTTTAATTTTTAAGTACATTCATATATTTTTTCTTTTTGAGTTAAATAGTAGATTTATTTTTATTTGAGCAAGTGCAAAATTTGACATAGTTACTATAAAATAACCAAAAGATTCTTGTAAGTAATTGGTTAAATATATTCAAAATAGTTAATTGTAAAGTGATAAATTTCATCTAGTATATTAAAAAACTTACCTATTGTAACTTAACTTTCAGATTTTTTTATGTTGTAATAAAATCAGATTTTTAATATCAAATTCAATAATAATTTTCTATAATAACTTTCAATGTGAAGAAAATATTTTTTTTATTGCGATATTTTGCTAGTAATTCAATGACCACTCTGAAATTTTTGTATATAAATATGCATGATATTTCCTCTTTTTTAGTACACATATTTTTTAAGTAATAATTAACTAATATATTTTATTATATCCCATCATGGTGCATAAGAAGAAACAAGACGCCAAAAAATTCTATTGGCGAAAACAGAGAATAAATCTACTCGATACTCCACATTCTCTAAACAACGTTCTAGCTTATACAAAAAAGCTTGTGAACTTGTTAGAGATTGTGATGTCGATCTTGGAATTGTTATGTCTTTGTCGACAAGTATACCTTATTCCATTATTAGTCTAACCTTTAATACGTTCATCAATCGTTTTATAATTCCTATAACAAAACTAAGTGTAGGTGACCGACTTGTTGCTGCAAAAGCACACAAGAAAGTAAGTCAATTCAATGATATGCTTAATTAATTTGATGAAAGAGAAAATTGATGAAAGAGAAAATATTGCAAATGGAAAATTAGACCAAATGAATAAGGCTAGAGATATAGGTTTGTGGGAAACCACAGACCGATTCAGTTTAGATGATACAATGATGTTTGAAGCTTGGTTAAGTTCCGGTGAGTTTATTGTTTAACAAACATTTGGAGAGGCTAGAAAATAGAGCATCATCCTCCTCACAAATTCAATTACATGATGCAAATAACTCACCTAATGCTTTCTAGATGAATTATTTTCAGATAATATTATTTATCCAAGTCATTTGCTTTAATTACTGTGTTATTTATTATTTTGTTTCAATAATGATATGTAATTTATGTACTTTACAATGATATCTAGTGAAGACATTTATAGTTATGGGTTTAAATTATACGCAACCCAATATACGAACCTCTCAACTTATCTAAAACTATGTTTGAAGCACGTCAAATCAAGTTTTTTATTTGAAAAAAAGTAGAGAGAGAAATATGTGACTAAAACTTACTCATATGAAACAGGATTTAACTCTTTATGACAAAAGAGTTTGATAATATCAAGATTACAGGAGAATTTAAAGTCTTCAATTCTTATTTCAAAGAGTTCAATTAGTTCAAACAAGTTAAATTCATCTAACTTGGACAACTTAAATAATGAATGTTGTGCAAAAATCAACCGAGAACTTTTGAGAAGAATGTTGACCAAAGTAAGAATGTTGACCGAAGTCAAACTTTGGTAAAAACTTCGAAGTTAAAATATCTAACGACACAAACTCACACCAGAAGTCTCTGGGCCCCAAACCGACCATGCCACTAGCCCAAATAGGCCCTTCCAGAGTTGATGGAACCGATGAAAATCACATCTGACACCCGAAACTCCGAATGTTGATTAAAGTCATCCCTTTCACTTAAGACCTTCTAAAAAGAGAAAAACTTGATCCAAAATAAAATGAACGACCCGATGATCGAACTATCAATCCCAATAGGTTATAAATAACTTAGGGTTAATATAGGGTAGATCTAAACACTGAAAGATTGGTAAATGGAGGAAATAACCTGGAGGGTCATTAAATATTCATAATAAAATCACACCTCATAATAAACTTTAAAATTTCATGCTTCTATCGCATAGGGATTCAATAAATGTTATTATTCGAAAATGAATCATTCATAAAGTAATAAGTGAGTGATGTACATCCTCATATGGGACTGTGATCAGGATGCGTTTTTTTATTAGATCCATACAATTTCATGTTAAAATTATATGTATTTAAACAAATCATGTTTCTACCGCATAAGGCTTCAATAAATGTTATTATTTGGAGATGCATAATTCATAAAATACTAGGTGAGTTATCATGGTATAATTAGTCGTATATAACTATTGCGACCCAAAAATAGAACTCATCACACTTGTCTTATCCCACCAAGATAAGTCATCCTAAACACAACTAATACGTTAATTGTGGAAGTAAAACAAGGAAAATTGACAAACACCCTCTAATAAAGCGGAAATGATAATCAACTACTATAAAACCCCAAAACATGGTTGTCATGTGTACAAGCCTCTAAAGTATTACAATTGATTTGAAAGAAAAATACAAGTCTCTATTGATATTGTTTCTAGAATAAAACAAAATCATAAATAAAGAGAAAGATGGTCTGCTGAGATGACAAATACTACCTCATAAATCTCCATAGGAAGCCTTAGACAAGAAGAGAAGAGAGAGTAATGTAATATCTCGGAAACTAGTAAGTTGAACTAGAGATTTCTAGAGACTTTCGTAAGAGTTTTAAAGTGTTGTATGAGGATTAAAAATAAAAAAAATGATTCCCGTACTTAGAATGAGGATTTTAGGGTTAGGGTGTCAAGGCACGACCCCCCCAAGGACCACCCAAGGGGTCCTTGAGGTGGACCTCAAAACAGCCCCAAAAAACTGTCAAATTGCAGCCACCTGCTGGCCGTAGATGGACCAACACCCCGTGGGTTGGGGTCGTAGATCAAGGTCTACACATGCCTGAAAATTTAGGCTGCAGTCCTCCACCTACGAAGGTGCAGTATGGGAAGTATACCCATCCACGGTCCGTGGATGGGTGAGTCGTGAGTCAAAGTAGCTTTTAAGGTTTAGTTTATAGGTTAGGGGTTTGGGGGTTATTTAGTAATTAGTTAGGGGTTAATGTAGGTTGGTTAGTTAGTTATTAAACCACCTATATAAGCCTAATAGACTCCTAAACTAAACCAATTAACTCATTCTTCCAAGAACCTAAATTCTCTCCAAATATTTCTCTGTCTAGAAGTGAAGAAGAAGAAGAAAAAGAGAAGGAAGAAGGGCAGATTTTCCTCTATTGTTTCAAGCTTAGTTAGGGCTTTGAATTGAGGTATGTTAGCTTAGTCATCTATGGGTTCTTCCACCCATAGAGCCCCCTAGGTTTTCCCCCAATTGTGAAGTCAAAACCCAACTCTAGCTAGGGTTTCTTCCTACATTATGGGTAGGGTTTAGGTATGATTCCAATCTAGTAGATAATACTTAATTATGATTGTATTAGCATTGAATTATTATATTATGATGAATTCAAGTGATTTCTATGGTTAACGCTAGACTATTTGATGAATGTGATAATTTGTGGGTTTATGCCATTAGAGGTGGAATTGAAGGTTTATAGGTGATCTTATTAAATCAATGTCATGTGTAGTAATTGTTCAAGGTAAGGAACATATAATCATGAATTGAACTAGACTTTATTGAATATAAAGGATCATGACTTGTAAAGATGAAATTGAACCTTTATGATCAATTGTGACTAGAAACATCTAGTAATGAAGAATTTGATTAAAATACCTTGAAATCTAGGTATATTGATGAGACTAAGAAAGAAAGCTTGAGAGTAAGGCTTGTGATCATAATAGTTAGGGCTTTGAGAGTAAAGCTAATATAATGTGATCATAGATGCTAAGGCTTTGAGAGTTAAGTCTAAATGAGAATAGAAGCTTAATGGATAGAGTTATGGTGGAAGATCTTTGCCTACCTAATCTACCTAATGAATGCTTGAATATGTGAAGTGATAGATTCACTTGAGTCATGATGATACCAATGTCTATTGTAGAATTCTAGATATGGTACTATGCAAGAATATAGCATGACATGAAAGGTTCTCTCACATAGAATAATTCTAGTTTGAAAGGCTGTCTCACCTAAAATGAATCTAAGTCCTAGGACTATGAAATGTGATGAGGATTGTGGTGATTCACTTAAATGACCTTTACATGATAGGAATGTGTGGTGAGTTCCCTTACTCCTAATTAGTGAAACATGGGGAGTATGAGGTGATTACTCTTCATATATGTGTGGTTCCCAAGGCAAGCGGTGAATACCCATTAGCCATTAGGTTGATCATGGAGTCGATTACCTATTATCCTTATGTGATGATGTGGAGGTGAATACCTACATTACACATTAAAATTGATATGGAGGCGAATACCTATATCACCTTAAAATGGACATGGAGGCGAATACCTACGATTCATTAACTTGTATGACTTGTGGAGACTCCCCATTGTCCTTATAATTCACTAGTATGTGTGACTAGTGGTGATTACCGTATTTGTATGATTCCATGATATATATGGCTTGAGATGATTCCCCTTGTCCTTCATGATGAACTAAACGTATACGCCTTGAGGTGATTCTCGTTGCACTTGTGAACATGAGCATGACTAGTTTGGATTGTGATTTTAGATACCTCTCTAATTCATGCATGACTAAGAGGTGATTACCCTTGTCTTTATGATGTTAAGAGATGATGAACATGAACGATGAACCTAGAGTGTCTTGCTTAGAATGGGTAGGATTATGGGGTCTTGTTCATGCATGGCACAAGCTTGCCTTAAGGTGACTCATGAGATGTTTTCTCTTATATGATGTATGCTTAGATAGGATTGTGGTATAGTTTCCTTCCTTGAAACGATATGATTGACTAAAGGTGATAGTTCCCGTGTCTACATGAAGTAAGCTAATAATGAGACCAAATGAGGGTAAATATGACTAGGATGACTTCAAGGTTATGCTTAGTGTGAAGGGTAGTATGGGATGCCTTCAATGCATTGTACAAGTGTGCTTTGGGTTACTAAGGACTTGACCATGCATATAAACTATAATTCAGATGACCAAAAAAGGATACTTAGCTCGGGTGGTATTATGGGATGCTATTCATGCATTACACAAGTATGCTTTTAGGTTACTTGAGAGAAGTTCTATTATGGTATAGGGGACTAAAAGTCAAATAATGCTTATATGATGATTATGTTGGAGACTTTGCTTATTATTATGATATTGTCTCTTATGCTTATGGTTTGTGTTTCATGAAGTATTTCATATGATTTTGGATTATGTCTTATATTGACTAACCCTTGTCTTATGCTCTTATGATTATTCTAGCTAACATATTTAGTACATTTTGTACTAACACATACTCTGCCTACATTCTAATCAAATGTAGGGTTTCGGAGATTGAGTTCCATTCGTGAAGATGGGTTTCTAAGGAGCAAAGAAGTGGAAGAATTGGTGAGTCCTCATAGGTTCGAGGACAAACCCACTAGTTCCTTTATATCTTTTTTTTTTTCATAATTTTTAGACTATTGTATGGGCTGTGTCCCAAGGGTTTTATTCTAAAGTTGTATTAGATGGTTTGAGGCAAAGTATAGAAAGACTTCCGCTTACTTTTATGAAAATGGCTTCGATTGTAAAAAGTTTTAAATTTTCCATACTTTTCTATTATCTTATGTTCATGATATGCTAAGGGCTGGTATGAGACCACTTCGGGATCAAGTACGCCGTGTTACTTCTTGTGTATACCCCTGGGTCGTAACGAACTTGGTAATCTAAGCAAAAGGTTTAGAATAGTTCTAGGATTGTATCAAACCACGTCTAGTAGAGTCTTGTTCATAAATGTGAAGCGCGTCACATTTATGCATAGGAGGCTATTGGATGCTTAGGAAATCTCACTTCTTCATTCTCTAAGTCGTGCCATAGGGTTTGGTTTTAGTAGGCCCTATTCTAATCCGTGCCCGTTGATTTTCAGGGTATGGCTAATACAAAGGCTAATGCTAGGAGAAATGTGGATCAAGAGATTCGTGTCCAAGGTCCACCCCAAGATCTTCCTCAAGCTCCAATTGACCCTATAGTGGAGAATGTGACTCATGCAAAATTTAGGTCCTCTTTGCAATTGTTGGCTCAAGCTATGACGGCTCAAGCCAATAGGGATATTGGCCCCCATGTGAACCCTAATGTGAATTCCACAACCTTAAGAGTGAGGGAGTTTATTAAGATGAAACCTCTAGAGTTTTATGGATCCTAGGTGGAGGAAGAGCCCTAGCAGTTTGTAGATGAGATGTGTAGGATTCTTGATATCATGGGGGTGACTTTGGCAGAGAAAGCGGAGTTAGCCGCTTACCAATTGAAAGGGGTAGCTCAAATATGGTATGGTCAATGGAAAATGAGTAGAATAGTAGAAACGCGTCCTATAGAGTGAGAGGTGTTTGAGAAGGCATTCCTTGATATGTTCTTTCCCCTAGATTTGAGGGAGATTAAGATGCAAGAGTTTATCAACCTTAAGCAAAGTAACATGAGTGTTCAAGAGTATTCCCTAAAGTTTACTCAACTCTCTAAGTATGCTCCATCCTTAGTGGAGAATTCAAGGGCTGAGATGAACCATTTTATGATAGGAATATCCGAATCAGTAGAAAATGAATGTCGTGGCAATGCTTGTAGATGCTATGGATATCTCACGTCTTATGGTTTTCGCCGAACGAATGGAAGAGTCAAAACTTAAGAAAGAATGTAAGGAGAAAAAAAGGTCTAGATTGGATGATGATGAGTCCTTGGATGATGAGTTCGATGGACATGGTCACCCTAGGTTTAGACAAAAGTTCCTCGAGCAAGGTCCCTTAAGTACTCCTAAGTTCAACCAAAAGAGGGTGTCTAACCCCAAGTCTCAAGAACATTGTAGTGAGATTCTATTACCGGGGTGTAGTAAGTGTGATAGAAATCATGAGGGTGAATTCTTAGCGGGATCTAATGTTTGTTTTGGTTGTGGTGAGTTGGGCCACAAGATAAGGCATTCCCCTAAGGTTGCTAGAAATGAAGAGGATAGTTGTCGGAGATCCCAACCCTACCCTTCCTCCGGTCCAATTCTCTTGGGTGGGAAGGTTCCAAAGAAGAATAGATCTTAAGCTCTCCAATCTAGAAGTGATCAAGAGTGAACTCCTTATGTTGCTACCGGTATGTGTTTTTATGCTTTATCAAGATTATGGTGTTGCTTGTCTTTTATAACTTGATAGATTGGAAATGATAGACTTTGATATTGTCTATAGTATGAATGATGCTTCATTGTTGTCTTTATGTTAAGAAAGATGTTTAGAAGAATTTGTGTAGGCTTACTCCCAAGGGGGAGATAGTGTGCCTATTTAGCAAGGCATTTTTGTGGTTATGTTTAGTTGATGGTAGAACCTGAGTAGGCTTACTCCCAAGGGGGAGATAGTGTGCCTATCTAGCAAGGTTTTTTTGTGGTTATGTTTAGGGGTTTGGGGGTTAATTAGTAATTAGTAAGGGGTTAAGGAAGGTCAGTTAGTTAGTTATTAAACCACCTATATAAGCCTAATAGACCCCTAAACTAAACAAATTAACTCATTCTTCTAAGAACCCAAATTCTCTCAAAATAATTCTCTCTCTAGAAGTGAAGAAGAAGAAGAAGAAGAAGAAGAAGAAGAAGAAGAAGAAGAAGAAGAGAAGGAAGATAGGCAGATTTTCCTCCATTTTTTAAAGCTTGGTTAGGGTTTGAATTGAGGTATATTAGCTTATTCATATATGGGTTCTTCCACCCATTGAGCCCCCTAGGTTTTCCCCCAATTGTGAAGTCAAAACCCAACTCTAGCTAGGGTTTCTTCCTACATTATGGGTAGGGTTTAGGTATGATTCCATTCTAGTATATAATCCCTAGTTATAATTGTATTAGCATTAAATTATGATATTATGATGAATTCATGTGATGTTTATGGTTAACGCTAGTCTATTTGATCAATGTAATATTTTGTGGGTTTATGCCATAAGAGGTGGAATTGAAGGTTTATAGGTGATCTTCTTAAATCAATGTCATGTGTAGTAATTGTTCAAGGTAAGGAACATATAATAATGATTTGAAGTAGACTTTATTGAATATGAAGAATCATGACTTGTAAAGATGAAATTGAACCTTTATGATCAATTGCCACTAGAAGCACCTAGTAATGAAGAATGTGATTAAAATACCTTGAAATCTAGGTATATTGATGAGATTAATCAAGAAAGCTTGAGAGTAAGGCTTGTGATCATCATAGTTAGGGATTTGAGAGTAAGGCTTTGAGAGTAAAATCTAAATGAAAAATAGAAGCTTAATGGATAGAGTTATGGTGGAAGATCTTTGCCTACCTAATCTACCTAATGAATGCTTGAATATGTGAAGTTATAGATTCACTTGAGTCATGATGATAGCAATGTCTAATGTAGAATTCTAGATATGGTACTATGCATGAATATAGCATGACATGAAAAGTTCTCTCACATAGAATGATTCTAGGTTGAAAGGCTTTCTCACCTAAAATGAATTTAAGTCCTAGGACTATGAAATGTGATGAGGCTTGTGGTGATTCCCTTAAATGACCTTTACATGATAGGAATGTGTTGTGAGTTCCCTTACTCCTAATTGGTGAAACATGGGGAGTGTAAGGTGATTACCCTTCATATATGTTTGACTCCCAAGGGAAGCAGTGAATACCCATTAGACTTTAGGTTGTTCATGGAGGCGATTACCTATGATCCTTATGTGATGATGTGGAGGTGAATACCAACATTACACATTAAAAATGATATGGAGGTGAATACCTATATCACCTTAAAATGGACATGGAGGTGAATACCTACGATTCATTAACTTGTATGACATGTGGAGACTCCCTTTGTCCTTATAACGTACTAGTATGTGTGATTAGAGGTGATTACCCTTATTTGTATGATTCCATGATATATATGGCTTGAGGTGATTCCCCTTGTCCTTCATGATGAACTAAACATGTACACCTTGAGGTGATTCCCCTTGCACTTGTGAACATGAGCATGACTAGTTTGGATGTTGGTTTTTGATACATCTCCATTTCATGCATGACTAAGAGGTGATTACCATTGTATTTATAATGTTAAGAGATTATGAACATGAAATATGAACCTAGATCGCTTGCTTAGCATTGGTAGGATTATGGGGTCTTGTTCATGCATGACACAAGTTTGCCTTAAGGTGACTCATGAGATGTTTTCTCTTATATGATGTATGCTAGATAAGATTGTACTATAGTTGCCTTCCTTGACATGATATGATTGACTAAAGGTCATAGTTCCCTTGTCTACATGAAGTAAGCTAATAATGAGACCAAAAGAGGGTAAATATGACTAGGATGACTTCAAGGTTATGCTTAGTGTGAAGGGTAGTATGGGATGTCTTTCATACATTGCACAAGTGTGCTTTAGGGTTACTTAGAAGTATGACACCCTTATGGTAGAAAACCTAAAAACTTGACCATGCATATAAACTATAATTAAGATGACCAAAAAGGGATACTTAGCTTGGGTGGTATTATGGGATGCTATTCATGCATTGCACAAGTATGCTTTTAGGTTACTTGAGAGTAGTTCTATTATGGTATAGGTGACTAAGAGTCAAATAATGCTTAGATGATGATTATGTTGGGGACTTGATTATTATTACGATATTGTCTCTTATGCTTATGGTTTGTGTTTCATGAAGTATTTCATATGATTTTGGATTATGTCTTATATTGACTAACCCTTGATTTATGCTCTGATGATTATGCTAGATAACATATTTAGTACATTTTGTACAAATGCATACTTTGCCTACATTCTAATCAAATGTAGGGTTTCAGAGATTGAGTTCCATTCTTGAAGATAGGTTTCTAAGGAGCAAAGGAGTTAAAGAATTGGTGAGTCCTCATAGCTTCGATGACAAACCCACTAGTTCCTTTATGTCTTTCATTTCTTGTTTTTGAGACTATCGTATGGGCTGTGTCCCAAGAGTTTTATTCTAAAGTTGTATTAGATGGTTTGAGACAAAGTATAGAAAGACTTCCACTTGCTTTTATGAAAATGACTTCGATTGCAAAAAGTTTTAAATTTTTCGTACTTTTCTATGATCTTATGTTCATGATATGCTAAGGGCTTGTATGAGACCCCTTTGGGGTCAAGTACGTCGAGTTACTTCTAGGGTATACCCCTGGGTCGTAATAAGTAATCAAGAAGATTCGGGATCATAATCTACAAAAATGTAGAAGCAAGGGGTGAGTATCAAACCACATGGTACTCAGCAAGCGAACTCCGAAGTAGCTCAACTCTGACCTAGTGATAGACACATGTTGTTTCTCAGTCCAGGACCTATGGGGGACTTATCAGTCCATGCATCCGTCGCAGGGTGGGACAAATCCCTTGATAATAGAATCTATCGCGACGTACGTCATGTCCCTCTTATAGTAATATCCATCACGGTGCATAACATGTCCTTCGAAATGGTACATCCTCTGTAATTTCTTATTCTTCCTCAATTAACATAACACTTTTCATAATCATGTCTTAGAACCAATGAAAATGACATGTTTACAAAATTAATGAAGAGATGACCATTTCCATAACAATGCACAATTCGTAACAACACAATCGTGATACAACATCAACATTGCGTCAATAAGAATTTCAAACCATTCTCAACACATCGCTCACCAATATTTAATCACAATGCCTTTTTTAACCTCTTTTTCATCATTAGAATTATTTAATATGGACAAGTCAACTCATCACCAAGTTCCATTACCCTCCAACACATACCACAAGGAAACACACGATTTATACACTTAACAAGGGTCGAAAAATCCACTTACCTCAATTAATTAACAATTCACTCCAGAACTTGGGCCTTCCCCTTTTTTTAGGCTTCCAAATCAATGAAATCTATTAAAATAAATAAACAGAATAACATTTCGAAACTAATAACATACATATTACTATGTGTCTAGCCTAGACCCAAAAACTTACCTTAAATGGATAATTAAGTTCCTAATCTTGATGCCAATTAACATATCAAGTATCATATTTTCCAAACATTCATGGTTAGAGTTAAGTCTTTATGCTTCTAATTGACATTATTATAATGGTATTCATATGATTCAATACAATAAGTATTTAATTACACACATTTAATATATATTTAAAAAAAATTGAAGGTACAACACGATATTCATAAGGTATATTACCAAACTGAAGCTAAAACACAGAAACTATAGCAATTACAAGGAATTATGCACCCCACCCATTTATTATTTAAGCTTATTAATTGGCTCATTATAATGCCATAAATGACCTACCATCTCTTGTCCCCTAGCTTAGAAAAACCAACATTAACAACATTACAATATTTGATGTCATTTAATGCCAAAGATATGTGTCATATTTGAGATTTTGCTAGGTTCTTACCTGAAGCACTCAATTATTGATATAAATTGCCGCCATAGCAGCATGGATTCATCTCGACATTTTATATTGTTTTTTAGTAACCGAAAGAGTCAATACTCAACCCTATAAAATTTAGTTCATTTTGTACAGGGACACAACACATCAAATATTTAATTAATAATGGATTGGGCCCATTAACTATCATTGAAATTAATTATCAAAAAATGACCCGTCAATTAAATATTTGTTATAACTAAATAGTTAAAAAATCAAACTATTATCAGCGACTGATCTAAATATACTTTTGACAACTATCGGGAGGGTAAAATGACAATTTTACAAAAAAAATATCCAAATATTAACTTTTGGGACATTAAGATATCCACCTCTATAAACAATTTTTGTCCTCGATCATAAAGTAAAATAAAGTAGAATACTCAACCATACCAATAGCCCGAGGTATGATTTCCAGAGTCGTGTTCATCTCTCCAAGTGAACTCACCTTAGGACCATTTGATTAAGAATGAATACCAAGAAGTGAACTTTCGAATAAATTTTTTAGTAGATCTACGAATCAAGAGTGTTTACTAAATCACGGACTGTCACGACCCGAGTCTACACCCTGGACGTAGCCAACACTCGATAATCATTGTTGGTCCCCAAGCGAACCCTCATCCTAGCTGACTACAAGTGGAAGACTAACTCAACCATACTTAAGCTCAAAACAAAATTAAATTTAATTAAACTCAAATACTCAACCTTTTAAAAAGTTTGTACACTACACAAAAGAAAGTAAATACAGAAAACTCCTCAACCCTGTCTATCTATGAAGCCTCTACTATTACAAAAAGATATCCGGACAAGGCCCACGACATCTCAAAACTACTAATTGTAAGGTAAATGTGAAGTCCTCCGAACTATAAAAAGGTTCACCAAAGCTGATTGGATTATCTCATGACCTCAGTGAAGCGCCTGTTGATGATCCTGAATACTTGTATCTGCATCATGAAACGATGCAGGCAAAATGGCGCCAGTATAGAAAATGTACGAGCGTGTAAGGGGAACTCTGCAACATAATTATAAGCTTGAACTGATAATAAGGAAGACATACTCACCTTATCTCAACTCAATATGACTCAAGAATTACACAACTGAACTAAAGGGTACTCAAATCAACTCAAACTCAAGGAATGTTCAACTCAACTCAAGAATACTCAATTCGATATGAAAGCAACAATAAAAGATGTTATATACATGAAACTATTAAAACAATAGATATTAACTGAAATGTATATGAAAATACAATAATAAACTCATTACTCTTATTTGGGAGAATCTCTAACCGACAACCATCACTATGAGAAATGTGATGATACAACGTCTCACCCACGCTGTCAACTGTCCTATACCTTGCTAGATTATAGGACATAGTGGATCCACTAAGATATGCTTGAAAAGCAATAAGGAATCATCTAAAAGTATGACCTTTTACCGTTGTTGGCAGACATGGTTTATGAGGATTTTAAGTTGTCTGAACTCATCCTTATATCGATGCTCAATGCTACTCCCAATAATATATACTCATGCTCATATGTTTAAAAACATAACCCTTCCTCAATTAGAGATAATTACTCAAAATATCCTATTAAAAGAGGTGATACTCAATGCTCCTCATAAACTCATGTAGAAATCACTGTTTCTCTCATTTTAAATGTAAAATTGTTACATGCTTGGGAGTACTTAGTTCCCTTATACTAAATTTGAAATGTGAAACTCAACTCTTCTCATCATCATCCTCATTTACTCAAGTCTTAAAACAAATTATCAATAATTGTAAAAGACTTCTCAAAATAGGGCTCATGCCGAATTATGGATGTGAATTAATCAATTCAAGGTTTTCAATAACCATATATATAGAACTCAATACTCGAAACTCAACAACTCCATAACTCAAGGACTCAATGATACTACTTATCTCAAGAATGCTCGACTTATAGGTTTCATGTGAAATTATGGGCATGAACAACTCAACTCAAGGACCTTCATGTATAACATATGGTGGTCCCATAATTAGGAATATAATCTCAAAAGGATTAAGAATTCAATACTCAAGAACTTAGAACTCAAAGATACTACTCCTTACAAAGATACTCAATTTATGGAGTTCAAGCGAAATTATGGGCATGAACGACTCGACTCGACTCGACTCAAGGATCTCAATAATAATGTAGACTCATGAATACAATTATTCTCATTCTCATACTCACTTACTGGATTCTTGAAACAAATTATAAGTAATTATAGAAGACTCCTTGAAAAGACACAAAGGGACTTTCTCAAACTTTACTCTTAACTCTACATAGAATTTGAATTATGAATTCAAGGATCATGATTATGATATATAGGGTATCTTGATGATTAGATGTAGTTTAGATAGTTAAAATCAAGGAGACAGTGAATATATGTTTTAAAAGAACTCAGACAGAACGAACTACAGAAGGGGGAATGAGGAAGGAGACCCTGACACAGAGGGCCAACCCCTCAACTACATCACCCTATTTCTGGTGCACTGCAGGCGTGGGATGCCATCCCCTATGGTGCCTTAGTGTCACGCAACCCCAAGCAGTGCCCAAAAAACCCGATGAACTTTCTTCTTAATTTTCTAGCCCTACCTCATCCATATTCGAATGATTTCCTCTAAATTAGGTTAGATTCATATACTAAACACACTTCGATAGAAAACCCACTCAAAACCTACCAAAAAAATCACTCATTCACAAGACCCTCACCTCAAGAACTCAACAAGACTCCATTGACCTAGATGAAGCCAAAACCTGAACTTTTCAAGAACTCAAATCATTCAACCTCAAAAATGCAATTACGGATAAAAACCACATGATTGGTGTGTGGGTGAACGAACCCAACACTATATGAACTTACATACCTCAACATAACTAAATTATTTGGCAAAATTCCTTAAGCTCGCAAGAATCTTGAACGCTCTTCTTTTCTCCTCTTGAACTCCTATCAGAAACCCTAAGCGTATTTAGGAATGACCAAAACTGATTCTAATCAGTTTAGACCCCTAAAATATTTACAAAAATGAGTTGGGCTAGGGGGGTAAGGAAACAACCGAAATTCCCCTCCTTTAAACAGATGGATTCTCTTAACTAGAAAGGCTTCACTCAAATGGTCATATCTTCATCATCCATAATCAGAGTTTAGCAAACTCAGCGGCGTTGAAAAGAAGGCTTAGAGATCTTCGATTTGATAGCTCATGGGCTACCCAACTCTTTATGTGCATAAAGTTATGGTCGTTTGAAGTTGACCAAAGAATAATCTCATAGAGGAATTCAATTGGAAGGAAAATTTCCAACTCAATTTTATGCTACGAAGTTTTAGCAACATTAATATCTATGAAAATTTTGAATCACTCGGAAAAAAAACTAATTCACCATAAAGAATGACTCGAGTCTCAACTTAGAAATTTGGGATGTTACAATATCTCCCCATTTGGGATCATTCGTCCTCGAATGACGGCTGGACTGAGAATGGAAAGGGGTTACTTTTACTATAATCAAGCCTATCTCAAAATCACCAAGTTAAGGTGATTATTCTTGATCTAGATCACAAGATTCGGGTTCTATATTTCTGTAGGAAATCTCATCCCAAGAACACTACATTCAAGCGTAGAACCTTAACCACTCCATAGACTCCCACTAACCACTTCTTACAGGAATTACTCATCCTCTCATTTCTCTACCAACAGAACATTCATGCATTAATTATTACCAGGAATCTGACTTACTACTCATCGTAAAACCTTATCTCTTTCTCCCTCCGCATTCATAACCTTAGATGCAATAAACACACCATTAGTATCATAATAAGAAACAACAATCATCTTCTCTATCATCACACCACTACTATCAACCCCATCCTCAAAACTAAAAGGGTATCTGAAGGAGATTTAGGGTGAAAGATCATAAGCACAATTCATTCGAGATATATGATATAAGAATATGCATGGCATAACATTATGTTGCTAGCCATTGAGAGTAAGTCATGAATTTGCAATATTGAACATACTATGAGACATGAATGCTTATATGCATAGGTTCATATCATGAGGGTGATATCCATAACTTCATGGATTAAGCTTCAGGTTAATGGGCTAAAGTCTTTGCCCCTCATTATGGAAACTGAGCTTAGATGTGAATCTCTCTGAAGAGTATGAGCATAGGTCATAGAAACCATTCTGATATAAGAAACATCATCATGATGTTGTAATGACTGAACTCTGAGGAATACACTAGAGTATGAATGGATTGATGTTCTTCCTTAACTCTTTCTGAAGACATAACTATCTCATTCTCAACACTTGACTTGATTCCTCATCTTATCATCTCCCCCTTAGGTCTAACACTGATGCTTGAAAGTTATAGATCTATTCCATCATCTCTAAACTGGTCTACAATCGCCTTACTCTAATACTCCAGAAAAAACTTATCTCATGGCTACTAAACTCTCCATAAGAAGGTACTAAGACTCCTTCTTAAGACCTCCTTCTAAGATGCTTCTCTTAACCTCTTATCATTGGCTTATAAGGCCACCTCATCTAACTCTTAGAGAAAAACATTTCTTACATCATCCTATTCCACATTGACAACTCAATTATATTATCTGGGCACACATGAAATATCATAACTTAATTGGAACATCGTCTGATTACATACCATCTCGGTACATCGATTAATGCTCTTGTTACTCTTGTGACTTAGCTACACTTCACTGCCCTTATCTAAAGGTTAGGATCACTCACTTGTACCATTCATATTCCATTCTTTTGACACAACGTTAACACTCATCTCAATTCAAGCTTCATGTTTATTACGAATCCTGGATATCAATTTTACTACTCGCTTACTATGCTAACTTACAACTAATAGATACATATTAAGAAACACTCATCCACTAAGACCTCATGACAGGTAGTCAATCCCTACCTCGCAGTCTCCATACTCACAAATTACCATCACATTCCACTTCACAACTTAAGTCCTATTTACTAATTCATCACACATCATTGCCTAATTAATTCTATGACACATTCAATATTATGGACTCTCCCCTAAAATATTAAGCCATGCTTAAATATAACACCTAATGAATACTTCTGCTCTTCTATTTCAACACCTACACTTGGTCGATACAAACACAATGGAACCTCATCATATGCTCATTTCTAGTTAAAGCATAGTCTAACTCATCCTAACTTGCAACTTTTACTCTGCTTCCTGTCATGAGATCTGCACAACTCATCATTTCTTAGTCTATACCCATAAGGGGAAAACTCCTCATTAATAATTGACTAGGTGCAGGACTATAGTAACATAACTTACCTAATCACTATCTCCCTTTCTTGGATAACTTAACATCTGCATACCTTCCTCTAACTTTGGGGGACTTTCACTACTACTACTACTCATAATCTCCTAACTAATACTACCTTTCTGGGTGAAAATACTACCTAAGCACTAAACATACTTCCTCATAAAGATCTCAGCTAAAACAAGGCTTAGAGAAGAGAGCACAACTCGCTTTTAGCTCAAACATACGTGTCACATTAATATTAGTGCATCCTTTCAAATCTCAACTGTTAAACTCACTCATAGGCTTCTCTCAAGCCCATATACAATCTCATGAATCCTCAAGACTTTTGTTGAGAGAACCTCATTGATAAAGAACTAACTTTGCTTTTAAACCACCTCGAGTATGAGAGGTAGTCGAATGAATCTAAGAAACGCACGAGTTTGAATAAACTCCTTATGACACAATTCTACTACACGATTTAGAGTACGTAAGAATGGAAACTTTTCTTAAATGTCTGTAGTTCCTCATTTATAGAAGTGGGAACCTCACAACTATAAACAAGATCCTATCGACACGACTTCATAAACACCCTAGGACACTTGAACTCTGTGCTCTGATACCAAGTTTGTCACAACCCGAGTTTACATCCAGGATGTGGCCAGTACTCGAGAACCATTGCTAGTCCCCAAGAAAACCTTCATCCTGGATGACTACAAGCGGAAGACTAACTCAAGCATAGATAAGCTTAAAACTAAACTAATTTCATTAAAATTAAATACTCAACCTTTTAGAAAGTCTGTACAATACTCAAAAGAAAGTAAATACAGAAAACTCCTCAACTATGTCTATTTATGAAGCCTCTACTATTATATAAGGATACCAGGACAAGACCTAGGACATCTCAAAACTACTAAATTTAAGGTAAAGCTGAAGTCCTCCGGAATATAAAAAGGCTCACGAAAGCTGATTGGAATATCACTTGACCACAATGAAACGCCTGTTGATGATCCTGAATACTTGTATCTGCATCATCAAACAATTTATGCCAAATGTCGTCAATACATGGAATGTACGAGCATGTAAGAGGAACTCTGCAACGTAAGTATAAGCTTGAACTGATAATAAGAAAGACATACACACCTCGTTTTAACTCAATATAACTCAAGAAATACTCAACTCAACTCAAGGATACTCAACTCAACTCAAACTCCAGGAATGTTGAAGTCAACTCAAGAATACTCAATTCAATAAGAAAGAAACAAAAAAAGATGCTATATACATAAAACTTTTAAAATAGTAGATATTAACTCAAATGTATATGAAAATACAATAATAAGCTCATTACTCTTATTTGTGAGATTCTCTAAAAAATAACCATCAATATGAGCAACATGAAGATACAACGTCTCGCCCACGCTGCCAAAACTGCCCAATACCTTACCGCAGTATTGGACATCCTCAATTAAGTGGATCCACTAAGGAATTCTTTATAAGCTATAAGGAATAATCTAAAAAATATGATCCTTTACTCATGTTGGCAGACATGGTTTATGAAGATTTTAAGTTGTCTGAACTCATCCCCATAACGGTGCTCAATACTACTGCTAATAATATATTCTCATATTTTTAAAAATATAAGTCTTCCTCAATTTGAGATAATTACTCAAAAGATCCTCTTAAAAGATGTGATACTCAATGTTCCTCATAAACTCATGTAGAAATCAGTGTTTATCTTGTTTTAAATGTAAAAGTGTTACATGCTTGGAATAGTTAGTTTCCTTATACTCATTTTAAAATATGAAACTGAACTCTCCTCATCCTCATTTACTCAAGTCATAAAAGAAATTTAAAATAATTGTAAAAGACTTCTCAAAATATGGTTCATGCTTAATTATGGACGTGAACGACTTAATTTAAGGTTTTCAATAACGATATATAGAACTCTATACTCAAAATTCAACAACTCCAGAACTCAAGGACTTAATGATACTACTCACATACTTGAGTCTTGAAATAAATTATATGTAATTGTAGAAGACTCCTCGAAAAGACTCAATTCTCAAATTTTACTTATAACTCTAGCACAAATTTGAATTATGAATTCAAGGATCATGATTATGATATATAGGATTTATCGATGATTAGACGTAATTTGAATAGTTAAAATCAAGAAGAGAGCGAATATGTGTTTTAAAATAACTCAGACAGAAAGAATGACGGAAGAGGGATGGAGGCAGGTGACCCTAGCGCAGGGCGCTAGCCCCTAAACTAAAGCACCCCATTTTTGGCGAACTGCAGGGGAGGGGCGCTAGCCCCCTTTGTGCCTTAGTGGCGCGTCGCCCCAGGCAGTTCCCAAAAAACCCAACAAACTTTCTTCTCAATTTTCCATCCCTACCTCATCTAGATTCAAATGATTTCCTCACAAATTCTCTTAGATTAATTTAATAAACACACTTAGATCAAAAACCCACTCAAAACATAACAAAACAATCACACATTTGCAAGACCCTTTCCTCAAGAACTCAATAAGACTCCATTGACAAAGATGAAGCCAAAACCTCAAGAACTCAAATCATTAAACCTCAAGAACGAAATTAGGGACAAAATTACATGATTGTCATGTGGGTGAACGAACCCAACACTATGAGAACTTACATACCTCGAAAGATTTAAATTATTGACGAAAATCCTCAAACCTCGCAAGAATCATGAAAACTCTTCTTTTCTCTTCTTGAACTCCTCTCAAAAACCCTAAGCATGTTTAGGAATGACTAAAACTGATTCTAATCACTTTTGAACTCTAAACAATTTAGAAAAATGAGCTGGGGTAGTGGGCTAAGGAAAAGACAAAAATACCCCTTCTTAAAATAGATGGATTGCCTTAACTAGACAGGCTGCACTCAAACAAGCATATTTCCTTCATTCTAATTTGGAATTTACCAAAATAAGCGGCATTGGAAAGAGGACTTAGAGATCTTCAATTTGATAGCTTATGGGCCACCTAACTCTTAATGTGTTGAACGTTATGGTTGTTTGAATTTGACCAAAGAATAATCTTGTAACACATCGCTATTTGAAAGAACTAGAAAGAGCTAGAATTAGAAAAAGTCATTTTTGGAAAGAATGAAAAAATCTGGAAAATTGGTTAAGTTATGTTAAGTTTGAGTTTTGGGTCAACTTCAAACGACCATAACTCCTAGCTCAAAATGAGTTAGTTGTGCTACCACATACTATAGGAAAGATCTTTGAATTATCTTTCCAACGCTCTCTAGATAAGAAAAGTCAAAACTGGATTTTAGAAGGGTATTTTGGTCTTTTCCATACCCAATTAATAAATTTTATTTTTTGTAATTAAGATGGGGTCTAAACTGATTTGGATCAATTTACGTTTAATAAAAAAGAGATAGGGTTTTGAGACAAGAGAAAAGAAGAGGAGAAAAGAGGAGAAGAGACAAGGAATCGTCAAGTTCTTGAAGCTAAGATCGTGGATTACATCATGGGGTGATCCCTACGAGGTATGTAAGATCACATAGCATTGGGTTAGTTCACCTACACTCCGATCATGATTCAATTCAGCGTAATTGTGTTCTTGAAAGAAAAGATTATGAGTTCTGAAGGAAAGTTTTTAAATTCTTGTGTGTTCTTGTTGTAGAGAAGTTTCTTGAGTTTGATTCATGAGATTAGGGGTTGTTTTGAGTAGATTCTTACATATTTTGGTTATGTAGTCGAATCTAAGTGTTTGAGAAAGAAACCAATTGAACCTACATAATTTAGAGTTGAAAAATGAGCAAGAAAATTCGTCAAAAACTTAGGGAGGGGGCTGGGGTGCGGCGCCACTCAGAGTGCCCCAAAAGGACCTTTGAAGTTTGTGCTCTGGGGTGCCATGCCAGGCAGTGTGCTCCAATCAAACTTCTGAACTTTTCCCTCTGGTGCCCCACGCCACTCAGAGCTCCAGGGACGTCAAGTCTTCCACCTTTTTCCACTTCTTTCTGTTTGAGTTCTCCAGCAACGTACATGAGTTTTCTAGTTGATTTCTACACTCTAAGGTACGTATAAACATCATGAAATCATCTATAAACATGAGATCATGAGACTTGAATCCATAATTCAATTCAAGGAAAGTTAAGTGTCAAGTCAAGAAAAGTTCATACTACTCTACCCTTACTTTACCGAGTCTTCCCTAGTTGATCACTCGGGGTCGAGTGATGGATAAATTGGTATCTATTGTAATGACCTGATTCCATCGTTAGGGTAAAGTCAATGGAGAAAGAATTGGGGTCAGAAATATTTTGGTAGTAACTTGGAATTTCCTAACCTAGTCTAGATTTGGACAAAATCAAAGTCAGTAAAGTCTAGAGAAATCTGGTAATAACTGGGTGATTTAATTATGATTTTGATTACAGGAATAGATATCTAATACATTAAGAAACACGAACGACTTTACAGAATTGAATTCGAGTGCGTAGAACTCCCGAAAATGATCTTAGCGTGAATGGGTGGTTTTTGAATGTCAAGGGTTGAAGGTGTGTTGTGAAATTGGGGATTGAAATTCAAATTCCAGCATTCTTTCTCCGTCCATGCCGCCATAGAGGGATGGCTGCTGCTGTAGCAGGATGGGTCCCGCCTTAGCGGGACAGATGTGACTTAAGTCGAAAATAAACCCCAAAAATGTTTTATTCTGCACTTTTTGACTTTGAAAGCTAAGTAACGACCCCAAGGGTTTTCTTGATAGCTTTCTACCATTCTTGAGGCTAAAGGTAAGGTTTTCACTCTCCAAATCCATTTTTTGAACCGTAGAATGAAAATTCATAGGTAAATATTGTGGGGGAAGGGTTTTAATCTAAAACTATTGGTGGAAAAAGCCCTAAATTTGATATTAGGATCTTGGGTTTGGTCTAGGGTTATTAGGTTTGTTATAATTTGGATAATTAGACCTTTGATTGTTGATCCTTGCGTTAATTGTATATTCTTAGACCACGAACAAGTGAGAAGAATTCAGAAAGGAAGATTCAAGTGCCATAGGGGATTCAAGCTTGGATTCGAGGTAGGTGATGATTGTAATTTCATGATTGTGTGATATAAGTTTGTTCTTGTTGTATTATAATATGTGTATGTATGCGAATGTTGCAGTATTGATCACACTACTAGTGGATGAGGATAGATGAATGATGAATGCCATGAATCATGACTTGATTGTATGATTTTGAGCATATACTTGTGATTGTGATTGTGGTTTGTTGAATGGATCAGGTGTTGCGTTCTGACACACTAACTTGGATCGGTTGCCACGTTCTGGCATAAACATGGGACGATTGCCATGTTCCGGTAAAAACATTGGATCGGGTACCATATTCCCGTATGCTATTCCGATATCGATTATTTCAGATAGAGGAGCACAATTTACTGTACAGTTCTGGAAATCTTTTCAGAAAGGCTTAGGTTCAAATTTGAACTTAAATAATGCTTTTCATCCTCAGACCGATGGTCAAGCGGAGCACACTATTAAGACTTTAGAAGATATGTTAATGGCCTGTGTGACTGAATTCAAGGGTAATTGGGATGATGACCTACCACTCATCGAGCTTGCTTACAATAATAATTACCACTTTAGCATCCAGATGGTTTTATATGAAGCTCTTTTTGGGAGAAGGTGTAGATCTCGCATTGGATGGTTTGATGTTGGTGAAGCTGGGTTGATAGGACAAGACTTAGTTCATCAAGCTATGGATAAAGTGAAAGTCATTGAAGGGAGGTCGAAAACAACGTAGAGTCGTCAGAAATCCTACACTGATGTAAGGAGAAGGGAGTTAGAGTTTGATGTAAATGATTAGGTATACTTGAAAGTTTCACCCATGAAGGGTGTTATGAGATTTGGTAAGAAAGGAAAGCTTAGTTCCCGGTATATTGGCCCTTACAAAATATCTAAAAGGGTTTGTAATGTAGCTTATGAGTTAGAGCTTCCCCAATAGTTGGCAGCGGTTCATCTGGTATTTCATGTTTCCATGTTGAAGAAGTGCATGTGAGATCCTTCACTTCTCATACTTACTGAAGATATTGGTATTAAAGATAGTGTTTCTTATGGGGAGATCCCTGTTCAGATTCTAGACCGTCAGGTTTGCAAGTTGAGGACCAAGGATGTAGCAGGAGTCAAAGTTCTTTGGAGAAATCAGTTTGTTGAGTTTTGGGTCAACTTCAAATGACCATAACTCCTAGCTCAGGATGATTTAGGTGTGTTACTAGATACTGTATGAATGATCTTGAATTATATTTCCAACGCCACTGAGTTTGCTCAATTTCGAGTTCGTATGAGGGAAATATGTCCATTTGAAGTTGGGCTGTCTAGATACAGAAAGTGAAAATCGGATTTTAGAAGGGTATTTTTGTATTTTCCATACCCAATTAATAAATTCTTTTTTTGTAATTAATATGTGGTCTAAACTGATTTGGTTCAGTTTACGTTTAATAAAAAAGAGTTAGGGTTTTGAGAGAAGAGAAAAGAAGAGGAGAAAAGAGGAGAAGAGACAAGGAATTGTGAAGTTGTTGAAGGTAAGATCGTGGATTTTGTCAAGGGGTGATCCCTACGAGGTATGTGAGATCACATAACATTGGGTTAGTTCATCCACGCGCCAATCAAGATTCAATTTAGCATAATTGTGTTCTTGAAAGAAAAGATTATGAGTTCTTAAGGAAATTTGTTTAAATTCTTGTGCGTTCTTATTGTTGAGAAGTTTCTTGAGTTTGATTCATGAGATTAGGGGTTGTTTTGAGTAGATTATTACATATTTTGGTTATGTAGTTAAATTTAAGTGTTTGAGAAAGAAACCAATTGAACCTACATAATTTAGAGTTGAAAAACGAGAATGAAAATTCGTCAAAAACATGAGGAGGGGCTGGGGCGCCGCGCCACTCAGAGTGCCCCAAAGGGACCTGAGAAGTTTGTGCTCTAGGGTTCCACGCTACGCAGTGCGCCCCAATCCAACTTCTGAACTTTGCCCTTTGGCACCCCACGCCACTTAGAGCTCCAGGGCGTCTGGTCTTCCACCTTTTCCCACTTCTTTCCGTTTGAGTTCTCCAGCAACGTACATGAGTTTTCTAGTTGATTTCTACACTCTATGGTACGTCTAAAAATCATGAAATCATCCATAAACATGAGATCACGAGCCTTGAATCCATAATTTAATTCAAGGAAAGTTAAGTGTAAAGTCAAGAAAAGTTCATACTACTCTACCCTTACTTTACCGAGTCTTCCCTAGTTGATCACTCGGGGACGAGTGATGGATAAATTGGTATCTATTGTAATGACCTGATTCTATCGTTAGGGAAAACCAATGAAGAAAGAATTGGGGTCAAAAATATTTTGGTAGTAACTTGGAATTTCCTAATCCAGATTTGGACGAATTCGGAGTCAGTAAAGTCTAGAGAAATATGATAACAAATGGTTGATTTAATTATAAATTTGATTACATCAATAGATAGCTAATACGTTAAGGAACACATACGACTTTACGAAATTAAATTCGGGCGAGTAGAACTCCCGAAAATGATCTTAGTGTGAACGGGTGATTTTTGAATATCAAGGGTTGAAGGTGTGTTGTGAAATGGGGGCTTGGAATTCAAATTCCAGCATTTTGTCTCCGTGCATGCCGCCGTAGCGGAATGGCTACCGCTGTAGCGGGTTGGGTCCCACCATAGCGGGACAGACGCGACTTAAGTCGAAACTAAAACCCCAAAAATGTTTTATTCTGCATTTTTTGACTTTGAGAGCTAAGTAACGACCCCAAGGGTTTTCTTGATAGCTTTCTACCATTCTTGAGGCTAAAGGTAAGGTTTTCACTCTCCAAATCCATTTTTTGAACCGTAGAATGAAAATTCATAGGTAAATATTATGGGGGAAGGGTTTTGATCTAAAACTAATGGTGGAAAAATCCCTAAATTTGGTATTGGGATCTTGGGTTTGGTCTAGGGTTATTGGGTTTGTTATAATTTGGATAATTAGACCTTTGATTGTTGATCCTTGCGTTAATTGTATATTCTTAGACCACAAACAAGCGAGAAGAATTTGGAAAGGAATATTCAAGTACCATAGGGGATTCAAGCTTGGATTCAAGGTAGGTGATGGTTGTAATTTCATGATTGTGTGATATAAGTTTGTTTTTGCTTTATTATAATATGTGTATGTTTTCGAATGTTGCACTATTGATCACACTACTTGTGGATAAGGATAGATGGATGATGAATGTCATGAATCATGACTTGATTGTATGATTTTGAGCATATACTTGTGATTGTGATTGTGGTTTGTTGAATGGATCAGGTGTTGCGTTCTGACACACTAACTTGGATCAGTTGCCACGTTTCGGCATAAACATGGGATCGTTTGCCACGTTTCGACTTAAACATTGGATCGGGTACCACATTTTGGTATGCTAACAGTTTGGGTGTGGTTTCCATGAGAGGATCATTGATTTGACATAACTGTATATCTTGATAAATGTGAAATTGTTTGTTGTTCGTAAATGATATTGATATTGTGTATATTCGGTGTGTGCATGTTATTATATTGTTGTAATGACTTATGTATGTTGTACTTAGTGGGATAGCCGCGTGTTCCTACCAGTATACAATGATTGTGTACTGATACTTTACTTACTTGTTCTTTGTTGAGTATATGACATCTTTAGGCGGCTATTGATAGACCTCAGCTAGGTGACTATTGAGCGTGACCGCCTTCAAGGGTGAGCCAGTTCTTTTTGGCTGCCATGGATCTTTCTTGTTTAAGTCCATTCTTTTTGGACTGCGACTTTTATTTAATGTGTTGTTTAGTTTCGGGGTTGTACCACTTGCTCTTAGACTTATCGTTAGTAGAGTTTTGGTACAATGACTTTCATTTTATAGGGGTTGTTCTTCCACATTAGTTTGGTTAGTTGTTGGTTAAAACCTTGAGTTTATGGGGACTCCAATGTTAGAAGGAGATAATTTGAGTTTGTTGATTGAATGTACTTGAAAATCTCACCCATGAAGGGTGTGATGAGGTTTGGAAAGAAAGGGAAGCTTAGTCCCTGTTATGTGGGCCCACATCAAATTTTGAGGCGTATTAGAAAAGTTTGTTATGAACTTGAATTTCCTAATGATTTAGCATCTGTACATCCATTTTTCAATGTCTCATTGTTGAAGAAATGTGTTGGAGATCCGACATCCATTGTTCCCTTGGAAGGTTTGGGAGTTAAAGAAAATCTTTCTTATGAAGAGGTTTCAGTTGATATTTTGGACCGATAAGTTAAGAAATTGAGAAATAAGGAAGTTTCATCTATGAAAGTTTTATGGGGGAATAAAGGAGTTGAGGGTGCTACTTGGGAGGCCGAGGCCAATATGATATCCCGTTATCCCCACCTTTTTCCGTCCGATCCTACTCTAGCTTGAGGTATTTAGTTCCTCATGGTTCATTCTTATGTCTTAGTCATTCTCATTTTTCATCATGTAGCCATGCTCATGAAAGTTTGATTTTTGAGAAAATGAGTTAAATTGATTGATACTCCATGGTTATGTGCATTTGAGTACGAGTTGCATATACGCCATATGAAATAATGTTTTGGATATGCTTTGGCTTGAAGTCGATTTTCCTACTTGAATATGTGCATTTATGTGATTGCATTAATGTTGGGCTGTTAGATCTTCTTGCTACCCTCCTTATGATGTCTTGAGTTCTATTCAAGGACGAATGTTCCCAAGGAGGAGATATGGTAACATGTTGGCTTTGGAAAGAACGAAAAATGTAGTTTTGGGCTGGTGTCTATGTGTATGGGTCCCATCTACGGACCATAGAATCTTCTACGGGCAGTAGATTGCAGCCGTAGGAAGTTGGAAAATACTATTTTTCAAAACAAGTCCTAGTAACCTTTTTACGATTCACTAGGATGGCCCGTCATTCCATGTACAGGTCGTAGATAGGTCTCCTAGGTGACCCAAGACTTAGTGCAATGTGAAAGCTTAAAATATGTTTCTACGGTTGGCATGTACGGTCCATAGGAAAAACTAACGAGGCCTACATAGGATCCGTAAAAAAGTTGGCCAAATTAACAGTTTGTGATCATCATATGCGATCGAGAAAGGACCTACGGACCGTAGGTCCAAACCGTAGATAGGGGTAGACAATTATTTTAAAGGCTTTTAAGTCTTTTCCCTAAATGATTAATGCCTAAACTATATCGTTTTTCCTTCTACCCTAGGCCCTATATAATGTTTTAAACCCTAAAGTAACCACTTTCAACTCATTCTCTGAAATTCTCTAAAACTAACCAAAGTCATCCTTCGAGATTTTCTTAACTGTAAGGAGGAAGAAGAAGTAGGGTTCAACTACAAGTCACCAATCCTCTAGTGTTTGTTGGCTTTTAAAATCAAGGTATGATAGTATTCACCTATGGTGTCCTTTCCTCCATAGGGTTCCTGAATTCTCCAATTTTACAAGTTAAATTCTCTAATGGAAGTTACGATTTCAAACTTCATAGGTTCTTTTCAATTATGATCAAACTTATTGTTTTCTTTCTTTTTATGCATGAATCGATGTAATTATATGTTTTCAAGTTAACTTCATATTATCTCATGCATGATTCATGATTTCTAGAATGATCGTATGATGAAGCTTATGAACTATGAAAGATGAATTTATGAAGATATGCATGTTTCTTTATGAAATTATATAAATGATTTAAGGTTGCTTTAAGAGTAAAGTATCAAGGCTATAGTTGTTGTTGTGGAAAGATTTCTCACATACTACACAAAACATAATTGTGAAAGGGTTTTCTCATCACAAAAAAGATTCATAATTGTGAAAGGGTTTTCTCATCACAAAAAAGATTCATAAGGTTGAAAGGTTTTTCACCTAAGTTGAATCAAGATTAAAGAGCTATTTTAAATGCACTCTAACTTTGATTGGCTGCTTAATTTTTCCTTTCCATGGATAGTAAAATGAATATGATTGATGACTATTCCGTGGGATTTATGCTTAGAATCGAGTGGACTAGCGGCGATTACTGATGTCCTATAGCTATGTGCAACCATAGTTTTGTCTTAGAAGACACTAGCTAGTGGATTCACTTTTTCTCAAGTTTATGGTTCTTACCGTGGAAAGTCGGGACATCTCTTTTTGGTGTGGGACAGACATCGGATTCCATTCCATGTTATAGGTCACATGGTTTATGTCGGTTAAAGGTAAACTTCCTACATTATTGAACTAATGTTACTTTCTACAGTATGTCACAAGTATTTTTATAAGATGTTTAGCTTGCATTGACCATCATTATGACTTATGTTTTCTAACATGTTATTTTATGATTTAGCTTTATCATTGCATGTCATATAATGTCCTTTTAGCATTATTTCATAATTCTTATGCATTGCTATCAAACTTGGTACATTCCATGTACTAATGCATACTTGTGCTTACATTGTTTCACTAATGTAGTGTCTGACACTCCTATCCCCCATACTTGTGGTTAGTCGACCCTTTTGATCTTTTGAAGATTGGTGAGTCCTCGTGATCCGAGGGCCAATATTCTTTTATTGCATTAAATTGGTTACGTCCCAATCACTTTTCTTACGATGTAATAGTTGACTTTGAGACTATTGTCTAGACTTCCGCTTTTATCAAACTCTTTTATATTAAATTCTATATTTTGAACTCTTTACTTCTATTATCTTGTATGATGTATGCTAAGTAGCTTGTATAGGGCCTTTCAAGATTCAATACATCATATTACGCCTACGGTCTACTTTGGGTTGTGATATCATATTCATTAAACTGAATTTTCATGTCATATTATATGTTATGTTTGCTATAGTAATATTTTTTCTATGACGATTAAAAATATACACACAAATGATGTTTTAATAATGTGTATTTATACTAGCATTTTGTGCCTTTGAAATCTTACTTGTTGAGCAAGCAATGAGAATACAAATTGTCTAATTACACAAGATAATTCTAGTACACTTAGGGGTCGTTTGGTTTGAATACAAATTATCCTAAAATAAGTTATGTTGAAATTTGTTATGTTGGAATTAGTTATTCTAGTACTATTATTTTTTATTGGCCATTTCGTTTGTTGTACTAAGAATAATATCCATTGCATATTTCCTAAAAATAAATTGTTTGTTTATAAAATATTACGCTCAACCTTATTTTTCTTTTTATATCTATTTTTTAAATAGAACTTTAGTTATTCCACCTTATGCACTTTGATTAATTTTTATGCATGAATTCATGAATATTTTTTGTGTTCAACTATATGCCAATTTTTTATCCATGACAAACTCTTGTTTGTATTTGTTGGTTACAATGATTTTGAATAATCACATAAAATTATTGAAATGTGTTTTTGAGGAACAAAAGATATATTAAAAAAGTATGCTTTTTCGATGTAATACTTTGTTAGTGACTTGGCAATTGTGCTTGAAAAGGGAAATAAAATATTAGTCACATAAATAAAAACAATTTTATGCAACACAAAAGAAAACAAAAGCAAAAAAATTCACATGGCAGTGAAAATTAGATACAAAGTAATAGGCATTACAGCCGCTTTACATTCAAACTAAAGAATTGCACATAACAAAAGAATGATAAAAAATAGAGGAAGCTGTCAAGTACATATGATTTAAATCTAATGAAAATTTTTTAAAAAAGCCTTTTGATTCAATAGAATATAGAAAAACAACTAAGACAATTTTAAAAGAGATTATAAAAGTAATCATGAAATTATCATGGATAAAGCATACTGAAATACATTTAAAAAATTAAACGGTTTGAAGGATAATTTTGTTATTTAATGAGTTTATCCCATGATAAATTATGATGGGATTATTATAACACCTATGGGGAGGGATAACTTATCCGAATTCTTATTATTATTTACGCGATAAGTTATCTCGGATTGGCAAACCAAACAAGAAATTAAGTTATCGTGTTATCCTTCACACCAAATGACCCCTTAAAAGTTTGGAATCGATAAAATAAAGGGCATCTTTCTAGAAATGACCGGTCTAATTCACTTTTTTTTTGCTGGACAATACATGTAAATTACATACTTATTATGCAAAACTAATACATGAACTACACATATCACTATACTTTCACTACTTATTATTAGTTTGAGTATTTGACTTATTTAGGTTTATTCTTCTTAAATGAACATCAATTTATGAAGTAAAGGATCTATTATTTTTAATTTGTAAGTACATTAATATATTTTTTCTTTTCGAGTTAAATAGTAAATTTATTTTTATTTGAGCAAGTGAAAAATTTGACATAGTTATTATAAAATAACCAAAAGATTCTTGTAAGTAATTGGTTAAATATATTCCCAATAGTTAATTGTAAATTGATAAATACCATCTAGTATATTAAAAAACTTACCTATTTTAACTTAACTTTCAGATTTTTTTATGTTGTAATAAAATCAGATTTTTAATATCAAATTCAATAACAATTTTCTATAATAACTTTCAATGCGAAGAAATATTTCTTTTATTGCAATATTTGGCTAGTACTTCAAGTAAGTAAGTAAATTTAATGATATGCTTAATGAATTTGATGAAAGAGAAAAATGATGAAAGAGAAAATATTGCATATGGAAAATTAGACCAAATGAATGAGGCTATAGATATAGGTTTGTGGGAAACCATAAACGGATTCAGTTTAGATGATACAATGAAGTTTAAAGCTTGGTTAACTTCCGGTGAGCTTATGTTGAACAAACATTTGGAGCGGCTAGAAAATAGAGCATCATCCTCCTCACATATTTAATTAGATGATGCAAATAACTCACCTAATGCTTTTTAGACGAATTATTTTTAGATAATATTATTTATCAAAGTCATTTGCTTTAATTTTTTGTTATTTATTATTTTGTTTCAATGATGATATGTAATTTATGTACTTTGCAATGATATCTATTGAAGACATTTATTGTTATGATTATTTGTTGTCTCCAACATGTTAGAATTAATATCATAATATGGGTTTAAATTATATGCAACCCAATATACGAACCTCTCAACCTATCTAAAACTATGTTTGAAGCACGTCAAATAAAATTTTTATTTGAAAAAAAATAGAGAAAGAGAAATATGTGACTAAAACTTACTCATATGAAACAGGATTTAACTCTTTATGACAAAAGAGTTTGATAATATCAATATTACAGGAGAATTTAAAGTCTTCAATTCTTATTTCAAAGTGTTCAATTAGTTCAAACAAGTTAAATTCAACTAATTTGGACAACTTAAAAACTGAATGTTGTGCAAAACTCATCCGAGCACTTTTACCAAGAATGTTGACCAAAGTAAGAATGTTGACCGAATCAAACTTTGGCCAAAACTTCAAAGTTAAAATACCTAACGACACAAACTCACACCGGAAGTTCTGGGCCACAAACCAACCATGCCACTAGCCCAAATTGTCCCTTCCAGAGTTGATGGTACCGATGAAAATCACATCTGACACCCGAAACTCTGACTGTTGATTAAAGTCATCCCTTTCACTTAAGACCTTTTAAAAAGAGGAAAACTTACTCCAAAATAAAATGAACGACTCGATGATCGAACTATCAGTCCCAACAGATTATAAATAACTTGGGGTCGCTATAGGGTAGCTCTAAACACTGAAAGATTTGTAAATGGAGGAAATAACATAGAGGGTCATTAAATATTCACAATAAAATCACACCTCAGAATAAACTTTAAAATTTCATGATTCTATTGCATAGGGATTCAATAAATGTTATTATCCGAAAAAGAATCATTCATAAAGTAATAAGTGAGTGATGTACATCCTCATGTGGGACTGTGATGAGGATGCTTTTTTTTTATTAGATCCATACAATTTCATGTTAAAATTATATGTATTTAACCAAATCATGTTTCTACCGCATAAGGCTTCAATAAATGTTATTATTTGGAGATGCATAATTCATAAAATACTAGGTGAATTATCTTCATTCTCTGATGAAAACTGTGATGAGAAAGAATCTTCATTTTTCATTAGATCCAAACGATTGTTCATGGTATAATTAGTCATATATAACTATTGTGACCCCAAAATAGAAGTCATCACACTCATCTCATCCCACCAAGATAAGTCATCCTAAACGCACCTAATACGATAATTGTGGAAGTAAAACAAGGAAAATTGACTAACACACTCTAATAATACGGAAATGATAATCAACTCCTATAAAACCCCAAAACATGGTTGTCACGTGTACAAGCGTCTAAAGTATTACAATTTATTTGAAAGAAAAATACAAGTCTCTATTGATATTGTTTATAGAGTAGAATAAGATCATAAATAAAGAGTAAGATGGCCCGCTGAGATAAAATATACTACTTCATGAATCTCCATAGGAAGCCTCAGAGAAGAAGAGACGAGATAGTAATGTAATATCCTAAAAACTAGTAAGTTGAACTAGAGAGTTCTAGAGCCTTTCGTACGTGCTTTAGAGTGTGGTACGAGGATTAAAAATCACAAAAATGATTCTCATACTTAGAATGAGGGTTTTAGAGTTACGACATCAAGGTACGACCCCCTAAGGACCACCCAAGGGGTCCTTGAGGAGAACCTCAAAACAGACCTAAAAAGCTATCAAATCGCAGCCTACGGAGCCACCTACTGGCCGTAGATGGACCCTCACCCCGTGGGTTGGGTTCGTGGGTCAAGGCATGCAGTTGCCTGAAAATTTAGGCTGCAGTCCTCCACCTACAGAGGTGTAGCATGGGTAGTAGACCCATTCACGGTCAGTGGATGGGTGAGTTGTGAGTCAAAGTAGTTTTTAAGGTTTAGTTTATAGGTTAAGAAGAAGAAGAAGAAGAAGAAGAAGAAGAAGAAGAAGAAGAAGAAGAAGAAGAAGAAGAAGAAGAAGAAGAAGAAGAAGAAGGAGAAGGAGAAGGAGAAGGAGAAGGAGAAGGAGAAGGAGAAGGAGAAGGAGAAGGAGAAGACGAAGAAGAAAGAGAAGGAGAAGGAGAAGGAGAAGGAGAAGGAGAAGAAGAAGGAGAAGGAGAAGAAGAAGGAGAAGGAGGAGAAGAAGGAGAAGAAGGAGAAGAAGGAGAAGAAACAGAAGAAGGAGCAGAAGAAGGAGAAGGAGGAGGAGAAGGAGGAGGAGAAGGATAAGGAGGAGGAGAAGGAGAAGAAGGAGTAGAAGGAGAAGAAGGAGAAGAAGAAGAAGAAGGAGAAGGAGAAGAAGGATAAGGAGGAGAAGGAGAAGAAGGAGAAGGAGGAGAAGGAGGAGATGGAGAAGAAGGAGAAGGAGGAGGAGGAGAAGAAGAAGAAGAAGAAGGAGGAGGAGGAGGAGGAGGAGGAGGAGGAAGAAAAAGAAGAAGAAGAAGAAGAAGAAGAAGAAGAAGAAGAAGAAGAAGAAGAAGAAGAAGAAGAAGAAGAAGAAGAAGAAGAAGAAGAAGAAGAAGAAGAAGAAGAAGAAGAAGAAGAAGAAGAAGAAGAAGAAGAAGAAGAAGAAGAAGAAGAAGAAGAAGAAGAAGAAGAAGAAGAAGAAGAAGAAGAAGAAGAAGAAGAAGAAGAAGAAGAAGAAGAAGAAGAAGAAGAAGAAGAAGAAGAAGAAGAAGAAGAAGAAGAAGAAGAAGAAGAAGAAGAAGAAGAAGAAGAAGAAGAAGAAGAAGAAGAAGAAGAAGAAGAAGAAGAAGAAGAAGAAGAAGAAGAAGAAGAAGAAGAAGAAGAAGAAGAAGAAGAAGAAGAAGAAGAAGAAGAAGAAGAAGAAGAAGAAGAAGAAGAAGAAGAAGAAGAAGAAGAAGAAGAAGAAGAAGAAGAAGAAGAAGAAGAAGAAGAAGAAGAAGAAGAAAAAGAAGAAGAAAAAGGGGAAAATTTTCCTCCACTGTTTCAAGCTAGGTTAGGGAACGCAACTCTAGCTAGGGCTTCTTCCTACATTATGGGCAGGGTGTAGGTATGATTCCAATCTAGTGGATAATACCTAATTATGATTGTATTAGCACTAAATTATTATATTATGATGAATTCATATGATATTTATGGTTAACACTAGTCTATTTTATGAATGTGCTATTTTGTGGATTTATGCCATTAGAGGTGGAATTGAAGGTTCATAGGTGATCTTCTTAAATCAATGTGAAGTGTAGTAATTGTTCAAGGTTAGGAACATATAATCATAAATTAAACTAGACTTTATTGAATATGAAGGATCATTACTTGTAAAGATGAAATTGAACTTTTATGATCAATTGTGACTAAAAGCACCTAGTAATGAAGAATGTTATTAAAATACCTTGAAATCTAGGTATATTGATGAGATTATGAAATAAAAGCTTGATAGTAAGGCTTGTGATTATAATAGTTAGGGCTTTGAGAGTTAAGCTAATATAATGTGATCATAGATGCTAAAGCTTTGAGAGTAAAGTCTAAATGAGAATAGAAGCTTAACGGATAGAATTATGGTAGAAGATCTTTGCCGATCTAATATACCTAATGAATGCTTGAATATGTGAAGTGATAGATTCACTTGAGTCATGATGATACCAATGTCTAATGTAGAATTCGAGTTATGGTACTATGCATGAATATAGCATGACATGAAAGGTTCTCTCACATAGAATAATTTTAGGTTGAAAGGTTTTCTCACCTAAAATGAATCTAAGTTTTAGGACTATGAAATGTGATGAGGCTTGTAGTGATTCCCCTAAATGACCTTTACATGATAGGAATGTATGGTGAGTTCCCTTACTCTTAATTAGTGAAACATGGGGAGTCTGAGGTGATTACCCTTCATATATGTGTGACTCCCAAGGCGAGCGGTGAATACCCATTAGCCTTTAGGTTGATCATGAAGGCGATTACCTATGATCCTTATGTGATGATATGGAGGCGAATACCTACAATACACATTAAAATTGATATGGAGGAGAATACCTATATAACCTTAAAATGGACATGGAGGCAAATACCTATGATTCATTAACTTGTATGACTTGTGGAGACTCCTCCTGTCCTTATAATTCACTAGTATGTGTGACTAGAGGTGATTACCCTTATTTGTATGATTCCATGATATATATGGCTTGAGGTGATTCCCCTTGTCCTTCATGATGAACTAAATATGTACGCCTTGAGGTGATTCCCCTTGTCCTTCATGATGAACTAAACATGTACGCCTTGATGTGATTCCCCTTGCACTTGTGAACATGAGCATGACTAGTTTGGATTGTGGTTTTAGATACCTCTCCCATTCATGCATTACAAAGAGGTGATTACCGTTGTCTTTATGATGTTAAGAGATGATGAACATGAATGATGAACCTATAGTGTCTAGCTTAGCATGGGCAGGAATATAGGTCATGCATGGCACAAACTTGCCTTAAGGTGACTCCTGAGATTATTCTCTTATATGATGTAAGCTTAGACAAGATTGTGCTATAGTTTCCGTCCTTGACATGCTATGATTGACTAAAAGTGATAGTTCCCTTGTCTACATGAAGTAAGCTAATAATGAGACCAAATGAGGGTAAATATGACAAGGATGACTTGGTCATTGCATTCAGTTCAGGTCTTTTCAGTTATACTTCAGTACATATCTATCTCTTGTTTGAGATTTTATCCTTGCTTAGTTATGCTTTTTCAGTACATATCTATATCCTGTTTGAGATTATATCATTGCTTAGTTATGCTTCTTCAGTACATATCTATATCTTGTTTGAGATTATATCATTGCTTATTTATGCTTTATTCAACTTAGTATATGTATCTTGCATGCTCAGTACATTCCAAGTACTGACGCATACTCTGTGCTACATCCTTTCATAATGTAGGTTCAGGTACTTAGCATGCAGATCACACATAGTTTGATTTTCGGTCCGCATTCATCAGCTTCAGTGCTGAGTCCTCATATTTCGAGGACAGTAGACATGCTTTCATTTTAGTCTTTACTTTCAGTTTTCAGTTTGTTAGAGTTAGCTGGGGGGCATGTCCCAGCAACTCAACTCAGTTAGAGGCTTTTCAGACATAGTAGTAGATTCAGGTTGAGTTATTAAGTGGTCGTTTCAGTTATCAATAAATTGTTAGTATGTTTTATATATTAAGGCTAGTTGGGTTTTACCCCACTTTCATTTATCCATTGTTTTAGCTTCCGCATAGTACATGTTTTATTCAGTAACTTTTATAGTATGCCTATGATATGCTGACACAGGGTTAGCTTGGGTAACCCGTGGTCCTAGGTCTCGTGTTACATCAAAGGGGTAGCCTCGGAGCATGACAATAAAATCCCAAAAGACCCTACCCAAGCAACTTAGCATACATCATATAGGATAATAGAAACAAAAGAGTTTAAGAGAGAGTTTTTCATACAAAAGGGTTTGACAAAAGCGAAAGTTAAACATAATTCTCAAATCCATCTATTACATTATAAGGAAAGTGATTGGCATGTAACCCATACATAACATACAAATTCTGAAATAGAAATGACATAAAGAAACAAAAGAGTCTTGGTCCTCGCAACATGAGGAGTCACCAATCTTCAATGTTTATGAGGGATCACTAGCCACGAGTATGGGAGATACGAACATCAGACCCTACATTCGTGAAACAATGTAGGCACAAGTATGCATTAGTAAATGGAATGTACCAAGTATGAGGCAATATGCATAATCATAGGCATGAAAACATAAGTAACTTAAAACGAGTAGGCATGATCATAATGGCACATTTCAAAACTTTAAAGAAGAGATGACATGAAAATCATGAAATCATGGTCAAGTATATTAACACAAATCACATAAGAAAAGTATTGAAGAATACATGGTCTTTCTGTGGGATATTATCTTTAACCGACAATATGACCATGAGCGATATATCATGGAATCCGGTAAATCCCACATAGCGAAAGAAGAGGAAAGTACTTGCTAAGGTATAATCTGTACATATCATCATTTGCTAAAATAGATCCACTAGCAATGTTTATCCGAGGGCATGAAATTTTGGAGAGGTTGTTACTAGACACTACCCTATTTGAGCCTCCACCTTAAAGCCCTCTCGATACTAAGTCCAAATCATAACAGAATGGATAAAAGTCAAATATTACATAGAAAGGTAATGATCAATACCAATCCACATATTTCAAGATTAAAACATAGAATAGCTCCTTAAAACATAATTCATCATAGATGAGAAAATCTTTCACCAATGTGAATTCATTTGTGAGAACTTTATTTCACAAACATGGTTATCATAGTAAGTCAGAAATTCTTTCACAAATAACACCAATACATTTCTTTCAAAGCATCATTAATTCATTTACAATAACTTCATGAAAAACATGGATATGGTCATAATTCATAGTTCATAGGTTCACATAGAACCATGGTTGAAATACATAATTTAGGAAGGGATAAATTTAATTTCAAGTAAATATCATAGAATAACATAAAATAATGCATTAGAAGACTTAATTAATTATTGTTAATTATAATTTAATAAAATCTGCATTAATTGAAGTGAAACCCTAATTTACTCAATTGAAAATTGAATTGGAAAATTGAAACACTTAGGGACCACATGGAGGAAAGGACTCCATGGGTGAATACACATGTACCTTGATCCTTTAATCCAAGGAAAATGGAGAATTTGAAGACTTGAATGGACCCTAACACTTCTTCTTCTTCCTTAGATTCGAGAGAATTGGGAGGATGAATTTGGTCAAGTTTAGGGAATTTAGGAGAATGAGTTGAAGTGAGTAAATTTGGGGCTTCAAACATTTATATAGGGTTTAGGTTAGTAGGTAAAATGACATAGTTTTAGATTATATTGTCTAGTAAAAGACCCAAAAGCCCTTTAAAAATAACTATCGAGCCTCACCTACGGTTTGGACATACAGTCCGTAGGTCTTTCTACACACCGTACTGGTCAACCGTAGTTAGGTTCAAACACTATTATTTTTTACCAACTTTTGACGGAAGCCATGTATGGCTCTTAGGTCTTCCTATGGTCCGTACATGCCAACCGTAGAAACCAACTTTATCCCCTAAAATTTCACTATTTCTGGGACTCACCTATGAGACCTACCTACGATTCAAACAATGGTTGACGGTTCATCCTAGTGAACCAAAAAATGGGTACTAGGATTTGAGTTTTGAAAATTCTTTTTCCCACTTTCTATGGTTGTCATCTAGGGCCCGTACAAGCCACTACAGTCCGTGGATGGGACCCGTAAACTAGACTTTAGTCAAAAATTTATTTTCCTCCTTTTCCATGTTCCGAGGTGTTACAATATCTCTCAATTGGGATCATTTGGCCTCGAATGTGACTAAAGGCAACATAAGCAGAGTAGGGGAAGAGATCTAACAGCCCAATAAGAATTCAACTTCATCAACAATACATAATCAAGGAGAAATATTAACTCCAAGCTTAAACGTACTAAAAACACCATTTCATAAGGTATCCATGAAAGTCATACTCAAATGCACATAATCATCAAGAAATCCATCAAAGCTATATCAAGATCTCAAAACAAAGTGTTTCATAAGTATGCATTCATGGAGAAACATGAGAATGACTAAGACATGAGGATGGACCATAATGAACTAGATATCTCTAGCAAAACTAGGGTCGAAAGGAAAGAGATGGGGATAACAGTACATCATATAGGCCTCCACCTCCCAAGTAGAACCCTCTACTCTTTGATTCTTCCATAAGACTATTACGGATTCGACATCTTTATTTCTTAACTTCTTAACTTACCGGTCTAAAATCTCAACCGGAACCTCTTCATAAGAAAGTCTTTCTTTTATACCAAGACTCTCAAATGGGACAATGTATGTTGGATCACCAACACATTTCTTCAACAAGGAGACATGAAAAACCAGATATACCAAAACCAAGTCATTAGGAAAATCGAGTTCATAAGTAACTTTACTAATACGCCTAAAAATCTTATATGGGTTCACATAAAGGGGACTAAGATTCCCTTTCTTTCCAAACCTCACCACACCCTTCTTGGATGAAATTTTCAAGTAGACCCAATCATATACATAAAACTCAAGGTATCTCCTTCTAACATCGGTATAAGACTTTTGTTGACTTTGAGCTATTTTCAACCTTTCTCGAATAAGCCAAACATTCTTCATGGCCTCAAGTACCAACTCGGGACCTATCAAGGAATCCTCACTAACTTCAAACTAGCCTATAAGAGATCTACACCTCCTATAATAGGGAGCCTCAAATTGAGCCATAACAACGCTTGAATAATAGCTATTATTGTAAGCAAACTAAATCAAAGGCAAATGATCATCCTGATTTTCCTTGAAGTCAATCACACAAACTTTCAACACATCTTCCAAATTTTTGATGGTACACTCCTCTTGCCCATCAGCTTGATAGTGAAAGGTCGTACTATACTTAACATAAGTACGAAGGCCCTTTTAGAAGGACTTCCAAAATTGAGAAGTAAATTGGGTACCACAATCAAAGATATTGGATAAGGGAACTCCATGCAACCTAGCCATTCCCTTCAAGTAAAACTTGGCATAGTCCTCTATCGAATAAGACACCTTGATAGGAATAAAATAAGCTAATTTTAGCATTCGATCCATAATAACCCAAATCGAGTCATGTTGTCACCAGGTGTGGGATAAACCAATAATAAAGTCCATATTCAAATCTTCCCACTTCCAGTTAGGAATACTAATATTTTGGGACAAGCCTTCTGGCTTTTGATGATTAATTTTCACTTGTTGACAATTAGGACAGTAAGCCACGAATTCCGCAATATCTTTTTTCATCTCATTCCACTAATAGACTTCTCGAAAGTCATGGTACATCTTGGTGGCTCTCGGGTGGATGAAATATCAAGAACTATGGCCTTCCTATAAAATTTTCTCCAGCAACTCATTGATATCGGGAATACACAACTGGCCTTGATACCAAAGCACACTATCTCCCCCTTGGGAGAAAGTCTCAAAGGAATTCTTAAGCACCGCTTCTTTAAATTCCACCAAATCGGGTAAAGACTTTGCTTGGTTTTCACATCTGACACAAAAGATGATTCTAAAACATTATGTAACATAACACCGTCTTTGGTTGAGTCAACCAACCGAACACCCAATTTGACCAATCTATGAACATCTCGAACCAACTCTTTTTTATTATCCTCAATATGGACAACACTTCCTATTGATAACCGACTAAGAGCATCTACAACCACATTTGCTTTGTCGGGGTGATAGAGGACACTCATGTCATAATCTTTTAGTAACAAAAGCCACCTCCTTTGGTGAAGATTTAGATCCTTTATTCAACACATATTGCAAACTTTCGTGGTCAGTAAAGACATCAACGTGAACACCATATAAGTAATGCCTCCAAATCTTTAAGGCAAAATCAACCGCTGCTAATTCCAAATCATAGGTAGGATAGTTCTTTTCATGATTCTTAAGATACCGTGAAGCATAAGCAATAACCTTCCCATTTTGCTTAACAAAAAACCCTAGCCGAACCTTTTAATCATCACAATAAACTATTAACCCATCGGATCCTTTGGGTAAAGTCAACACCGGAGAAGAGGGAAGTCTATCTTTCAGCTCTTGGAAAATCTTCTCAAATGCTTCAAACTATACAAACTTAACCTTCTTTTGGGTCAATGTCGTTAATAGAGAGGCAATCAAAGAAAACCCTTCTACAAACCTTATACAGTAATCAACCACACCCAAGAAACTTCGAATATCTGAAGGGGATAGACGTCTATGCCAACACTTAACCATATCAATTTCATTTAGATCGACCTCAATACCTTTTCCTGAAACAATGTGACCAAGAAAAACCACAAATATTAACCATAACTCACATTTACTAAACTTTGAAAAAAGATGTTGGTTCTTGAGGACTTGCAACACGATTTTCAAATGATCTGCATGTTCATTTTTGTTCTTTGAGTAAATCAATATATCATCGATAAAGACAATCACAAACATGTTTAGGTAGTGTCGAAACACTCTATTCTTCATCTATATTACCTTAAACGCATGAAATCCTAACTTGAATGTTAAATTACTATAATATCCCTTACTAAGGTTGTGATTTTTTCGGTGAGTTGTGACTTTTCTGATAAGTTGTGACTTTTTTCAAAGGGTTGTGATTTTTCGATAAATTGTGACTTTTCCAAAGAGTTGTGCCTTTCCCAAAGAGTTGTGCCTTTTTCAAATAGTTGTGACTTTTTCAATAAGTTGTGAATTTTCAAAAGGTTTGTGACTTCTCGGAAAGGTCATGACTTTTATGATAAGACTCAAAAAGCATTTGTTCATACTACCCTTTGTTGACTATAAATAGAGGAGTTTCCTTTCATTTTTCAACCATAATTTTTTATAATCTTCTACTCTTCTAGCATTTTAAAAAAAATTGTGTGATCTATTGTCATTGAGTGAGTTCGAAGTTCAGCGGAATATCAGGTACCACTATTCTGATGAAGTAAATTGTTCTATCCTAAGAGGGCTTATTCCTTAGCCTCGAGTACTTGAAGAAAATATTTTGATCTAGTCTAAATTCCTTTATTTTTGTTAACAGTTTCTCTTGTGATGTAGATATATGCTTCTGGATATCTTTTTCCTAAAGTTATTAAACTTCTCAAGAGTTAGAGAATTGTCACGATTTGTTTTATTGATGGTCAAGACAAAAGAATCACTTTATTTATTAATGCTACTTCTGTTATTTAGATTGTCAGGAAGTTTGCTTCAAAATAGTTATTACTATATAAACATTGCCCTTTTGTTTAACTAATATACTATTTCTGAACATTTTCGACGAAGAAAATTTTATATGACTTGTAATAGCGTCTGCTGAAGTTTGTATTAGTTTAACTTTTATTGTAGTCTAAATTCATTTTTTTTTGTGAATAATTTCTCTTGTGATATAGATATATGCTTCTGAATATTTTTTTCCAAAATTAATAAACTTCTCAAGAGTTTGATTATCACGATTTGGTTTTTTGATGCCCAAGACAAAAGAATGAATTTATTTATCAATACTACTTATGTGATTTTGATTATCAGAAAGTTTGTTTCAAAATAGTTATTACTATATAAACATTGCCCTTTTGTTTTATTGATTTACTATTTCTTAATATTTCAGTATTTTCGACGAAGAAAAGTTCATATGACTTGTAATACGCCAGTGGAAGTTTGTATTAGTTTAGTTTTTATTGTAGTCTAAATTCATTTGTTTTTGTTAACAATTTCTCTTCTGATTTAGATGTATGTTTCTGAATATCTTTTTTCCAAAATTATTAAACTTCTCAAGAGTTAGAAAATTATCACAATTTGTTTTTTGATGCTCAAGATAAAAGAATGAGTTTATTTATCAATGTTACTTATGTGATTAAGATTGCCAGGAAGTTTACTTAAAAATCATTATTACTATGTTAACATTGTCATTTTGTTCTACTAATTTACTATCTCTTAACATTTTAGTATTTTTGATGAAGAAAAGTTTATATGACTTCTAATAACGTCAGTTGAAGTATGTATTAGTTTAATTTTTATTATTTATTTAATAACTAATTCAAGAGATATTTATTTTCATTAATTTATATATATATATATATATATATATATATATATATATATATATCACAAATGTATTATTTAGCTAACAAGATATTTTAACTTCAAAATGTATTATTTAAAAAAAATTCGCGTTCTATTTTAAAAAAACAAAAACTCACAAAAAATGTGAAAATGTGTGAATATATATGAAGCATTTAAAATTTATCATTAAAAAAATAAATTTATATTCAATAATATGGAATAAACATTTTCATTTCGTCCCTACACTAAATTAGAATCTAATAACTATAAAAAAATAGTAACACAATTTAAAAGTCCTATTTATGTAATTATAAAATTTATTAGAAATTCATCTATTGCACATTAATTCTTTATTTATAATATTATAAATTCTCTTAGTTATAACTAATTATTGCAAATGTTATTCACACTCTTTTATATTCTTTAGTTATAATATTATGAATTCTCATAGTTATTACATTAATTATTTCTATCTTTCATCTTTCTTTATATTAAGTATTGAATGATAATTTTTCATGTTATTATACTGCCTCTATATATGTGATAACACAGTGTTGTTACTTTTTCTTGGACGAATCATGCTTGGTTGAATAAATTGAAAATTGTTTACCAGTATATGAACTATATCTTTTTTGGTTATAAGATAATGTGATTATATGATTTCACAGATAGAATATATTCTTTAATTTTAATTTTTAGTTATTTCGGTAAAAATAAAGGAAACCTTTCTAAGTTAACTATGGACAATCAGATAACTATCTCTGATTTATGTAAATAGACAATGGAGAAGTCAAATATGAGAGCAAACAAAAAGAACGTCATCTACTATGTTACAACTTAAAAAAATATTAATGTACATAAATAGTTCTAAAAAATAAAATGTAGTTTTTCTCGACATGTTCATATGACATCTAACCAGATTAAGTTGAATACACGTTCAAAGCACATTTAGTTTGATGACAAGAAAAATAGACAACAAATATCGTCCATAAGGTATTATTAGTGAGATACGACAAATTACATGATTGAACCTCATCAAATTGAAATAAATATATACATTATTGCATTTAACTAATAAATTTTTTCATTGACAATCTTCGTAAGTTCGTGTGAATAAGAGATATATATGACGATCCACATTGAACATTTACAAAATAATTTGCAATGCTATTTTGTGCAAAACTTATTATTCAAATCTTCGCTTAAATTTTCTGAATTGACAATCACGTGCAACGCACGTGTGGAAAATCTAGTGTCCATAAATGTGGTTGGAGCATTAGTAAAACCAAATGACATTACAAAAAAACTCATAATGATCATACAGAGTTCAAAAAGTTATCTTTGGAATGTCATCTTCCTTTACCCTCAATTGGTGATAACCCGACCAGAGGTCAATCTTAAAGAAGTAACTCTCTCCATGAAGTTGATCAAACAAGTCATCTATCCTTGGAAGAGGATGCTTATTCTTAATGATAAATTTGTTCAATTGACGGTAGTTAATACACATTCAAAGTGCACCATCTTTCTTTTGAACAAACAAAAATGGAGCACCCCAAGATAACATAATTGGTCAGATAAAATCCTTATCCAACAAATCTTTCAATTGCTCTTTTAATTCTTTGAGTTCTTTCGGCATCATATGATAATTAGGGATAGAGATAGGTTGTGTGCCGGGGTGAAGCTCAATACCAAATACTATTTCCCTTTTGGGAGGAAAACCGGGTAAATCATCGGGAAACACTTCCACAAACTCATTAATAACGGGGACCGACTCAAAGATAACGGTTTCAGAATTCATATCCCTAACCCGAACAAGATTGTATATGCAACCCTTAGAAATCATCTTTCTAGCTTTAAGACAAGAAACAAACTAACTCTTAGGTATAGAATTTCCCCCTTTCCACTCTAGGACGGGATCATTAGGAAATTGAAACTTGACCATCTGAGTCCTATAATCAATACAAGCATAAAAAGAATGGACCCAATCCATACCAAGAATAACATCGAAATCTAACATATCAAGCTCTACAAGATTAACATGAGTTAGTGTATGGGATAAGGAGACATGACAATTTCTTTAGACTCTCTTAGCCACAATAGATTCACCACTAGGAGTAGAGATGGAAAAAGGGTCTATCAACACATTTTGAAGAACATCAAACCTCATAGACACATATGGCATCAAAAGGCAAGGTAGAACCAGGATCAAGCAAATAATAAACATCAAGATGAAATACTTTCAACATACTCGTAAACATTTCGGGAGAGGTATCTTGATCTTTACGAGTTTAAAGTTCATAGTACCGGTGTTGCTTTGGAACACTTGGACCCAAACCATTAGGAGGACTTGTCTACCATATTTTCCCTTGTCAAGTATAGATGGAAAATCCATCAAGTGGTGACCACTCTTGCCACAACAAAAGCAATCATCCGTACCCATCAATCATTTTCCCGGATGACTCTTGCCACACTTTTGGCATACGGGAACCAAAGAACAAGTTTAACCACCATTTCCACCTTGAGGCTTAAGGTTGAAAACCATTTCCTTGTTGAAATTAGGAGCATGAGCATTGGAGGAACCAGTTTCACCACCATTTCCACCTTGAGTCATAGATTTTTTAGTGAATAATTATATTTTGTGATTATTTTTACTACAGGAAGAATCTAAAAAGAATTTCGGATAAACCTAAATAAATAAATCCTTAAGTTATGTTTAGTTGATTTTGGTTTATTGTTTCTATCTTTTTTATTTTTTGACTTTGTTAAAGAAATTTTGGTTGTTAATCAATTTTTGTGTTTGGTTGTAATTGTACCTTTTTGGGTATGGTGGTTCTAGGTAATGGGTGAAAAACAGAGAGGAAATTGAAGGTGGTGAAGAAGATTAATCAATTTTTTAAATTGGTGAATTAAGATGACAACTTTATGAGTGTGGTGGCGTTGGATAACGATTTTGAAAAAATAAATAGTGAAAATTGAAGATGGTGAAGAAGAAAAATATTGTATTAGAAATGGTGATGGTGATATATAGTGGTGGGTGGCGAAGAAGAAGGAGAATTGAATGTGATATTGCGTTGGTGAAGAACAAAGAATCAATAGTGAATAAGGTAGGCTGAATATGATTTTTTCCGAAATGTAGTGGGTAAGATTTTGTGATGAAGAAGGTATAACTATTAGGGAATTTTAATAATTAATTTGAGATTAATTAGTGTAAAATATTGTTAACAAAAGAAAAGTAATTAATAAAGAAAAGAAAACAAAAAAATTATTAAAAAATCATAATATATGACATGGCGCTGATGTACCGCTGATATGGCGGCAAGTGTATTACACCACACCCTGTGAGAATTGTGTTACACAACTCAGTGTGGTATTAAATTCACTTTTGAATAGTAAAGGTATGTTATAGGTCATCATGATAGTTCAAGCGTGTAAGTGACTTTTCGATATAAGTTCAGGGGGGAATTTATGTCTTTTCCCATAATAATTTGAAAAACCTAACCCTACATAAACACGCAGAATCTTTAATGCATTATTGTTCATCACCTAAACCAAATCTAATCTTTATAAAAGTTGCTCATAAATCCCTACTAGGTCTGTACCGAATCAGTCCACCTTATAAAGTTATTTCTAAACTCAAAGGTGAAAATCCCTACAACTTTCAAATTCGAACCTAGGATCTATACGAAATGACTTATTCCTTCACATTTCTCAGATTCCTTCTATGACGTAACTATTAAACATCTTGAACTCTTCAATATACTTGATTCTTGCTCCTTTCGCTAACTCTCTTACCAGTCATATCATTTGACCGACAACACATGATATTTTACCTTTTACTCTAAAATAAAACTTTAAGTGAAACACTTACTAGGTCCTTTAAAAATAAAAAATAATAATCTTTACAACCCAAACCAGGCACAATTCCTTCCAAATGCCCAATACCCAATACGATAGATCATTTATTACCTCACCAATTCATACCATGACCAAACCCACTATCACAAATGTAGACTTGCAATGAAAACTTACTTTTTTTTCAATCATGTAAATAAATACTCTTATTAATCAACATCAGCTCATACCTTGAAGATCTATGGAACCACAAATCTTAACTTATTGTTGATTGCTTGTTCATCAAACTTATCATATCCTTCGTTAAAATTTTAATAGTAATTGTTACCAAACTCGAAACCACAGAAGAACTTATCACTACCCTTGAACTGAACGTTTGTAGCCTTTTTTCTCAAATATTACCCAATAGTTTTTAACTTGTATGATGAATATGTGGCACTATTACCATAAATAGAGTGAAGTAGATGGAATCACGTATCTCCAAACCACATTCTCAACTCTCCAAAGAAAGAGCTCTGCCCTTTGAGATAAAGTCAATATCCTTGCTCTCGCCTCTTTCCCAAGGCTAAAACACATCCGCTAATTCTTTCATTATGAATCTAGATCCTTTCAATTCTATTCAAGGAGTTCCCCAACATATCCTACAACTTTCCGTACGACAACGTTACTCACCAAATAGTAGAAAACCATAACTTTAGATACCTGCAAGTCATTATTAACAAACCAAATCCATTTAATAAATAATCTGTATCATATGACTAAATCCTGGTTATAATCCATCGCGAAATCTTATTACCGATATGCTCAGTAGATATTTGCATCATCTTGAAGTCAACCTTATCATCGACATAACACCTTAAATTTAGTTATACCAACAAAATCCAAAAGACTAACCAAATTTATACACACTTTCTTACTAAAATCTTTAATTACCTTCACACAAGTATACTCATTGGGACTTCTTTTATCCATAATTTTTCCATTCCGATATTGATCCACTCCCTTTGGAGCTTACAATGAAATCACTTGTACTCATTTAGAATCCTTGAGATACACTTCACCACCTAAATATATTAATACCGTACCAAAGATCCACCAATAAAAGGTTCCTTAAGAATAGTGCTTAACCCTAGCATATGTAGTAACAAATCAGTTAGTTTCTCAAATGTGAATGCAACACCGAATCACATTATATGAACATGTGACGCAACTAATAAATACTTAAGTAGTTAGTATTCACACTTAAAAATTGGTGTATTTATTTCCATATACCATAAGTACCACACCGTGAAAGTCCCGTTAGATCCACTATTACACCTCAGATTTAAAAGGGGTTTGAAAGAGAAAAATGGGCAAGTACATGAATCCAAAATGGACCAAGGACCCTTCACAGTGCCCTATATGGGTTGTGTAGGTGTCCAGTACCCGTTAAAGGGCTTGTGAAATCCATCCAGGGCTGCTCTGGGTAGAGGTCACCTGGAGGGTGGCCCAAACGGCCCGCGGTGACTTGGACAACCCATCAAGTGGGCCGTACAAGTCACCCCGTCAGTAGGGTGTCATCGAAGGTCACTGTAAAGTACCATGGACGTCTAGACATTCTGTGAAGCTTCACACAAAACGTGAAGTCGTCCATGAAACAGACTTGTCAGACTTATAATATAGGGTCAACTTCAAAGGATAATATCTTTCAGCAAAAAATGAATTTGGTGGCCCATAACCTATCAAATTAAAGATATTTGAGTCCTCTTTCCAACGCCGCTAAGTTTTTCTAATTACGATCCCAGAGTACAAAGTTATGACCAAATTATTGAACACATGTCGGCCAAGGCATCATCACGACCCTCTTGATGGCTGTGATGAGCTAGACAACTCGTGAAGCCCCTCATGAGAGGCAGTTCGTTAGCTTTAGGTCAGGGTCATGTTGGTCTTTTCCCAATTGTTTTTACTCAATATTATGTTGTTTTACCTTCTACCCTAGGCCCTATATAAACATTTTTACCCCCAAAATAACCCAATTCAATTCATTCTTCTAAAATTTTCAAAGTTCATCAAGGTTCTTCCCCAAATATTTCTATCTCTAATGCTTGAAGAAGAAGACTAGGGTTTCAAGATTAAGTCTCCAAATTCATCATTTTATTGAGGGCTTTTAAATCCAAGGTATGATAGTATTCACCTATGGAGATCTTTCCTCCATAGGGTTCCTAAAATCTCCAATTTTGTAAAGTTAAATTCCCCAATCAAGTTAGGGTTTTATTCAATTGTCATGGGTTCAATTCAATGTTGATCCAATCAATTGTTTTATGTCTTCTTATTCATGAATTGAAGAAATTAAATGTTTTAAGTTGAATCCCTCATGAACCCATGCATGACCCATGATTTCTAGACATTGATGATATGATGTGGGTTTTGAACTATGAAAGATGAATTTATGAAGATATGCATGTTATTTATGAAATTGATGAAAAATGATTTAAGTTGCTTTGAGAGTTAAACATCAATTGTGTTTTTGTTATTGTGAAATGTTTTCTCACATACTACTTAAAATATGAATGTGAAAGGATTTTCTCACATAAAGGATTCTTAGAGTTTAAAGGTTTTCTCAACTAAAGTTTGTATCAAGATTTAGGAGCTATTCTACTGAAACCTAGTTAGGATTGGCTATTTGATGTGCCTTCCAGGGATGATAAGGCAAGGAGGGATTACCCATGCCTCTTAATGATAAGATAAGTTATGACTAATGAAGATTCTGTGGGATTTACGTTTAGCACCGAGAGGATATTGAGATAGAAGCTCTTCCGTAGCTTGAGGTCAGGTTTCTAGTAGCAATTTCCTTATTCCATACCTATGTGCCCCCATAGGCTGATGGTCTTAGATATATATTAGCTAGTGGATCCACGTAAGCTAGAAGTTCATGGTCCTTACCTTGGCAAGTAGGACACCCCTTTTTGGTATGGGGTAGACACCGGATTCCATGTTATAGCTCACATGGCCACTATGTCGATTAAAGGTTAATCTCCATATAATAAACTAAGGTTACTTCTAGAAGTATCGCACGAGTGTTTTGAAGATTTTACCTTGCATTGACCATGTTTTATAATTTATATATTCTAACCATTTTATCTCATGATTTCATATCTTTTATACATTGCTATCGTACTTGGTGCATTCTTTGTTATAACGCATACTCTAGCCTACATTGTTTCAGTAATGTAGAGTCTGACGCTCCTATAGCGCATCTTCGTGGATAGTGATCACATTAGTAGATTTGAATATTGGTGAGTTCTCATGTTCCGAGGACCGATCCCTTTATTACTTATTATCTTTAATTTTTCCTATTTTATGTGATGCATGGGTTACGTCCCAATCACTCTTGATGTACTAGATGAATTTGAGACTATGTTAGATTTTCTGCTTTATTTTCTTGTCAAACCTTTTATGATATAAATTGTCTTTTGAACTCTTTAATTATATTATCTTGTATGATGTATGCTAAGTGGAATGTGTATTGTCTCTTGGTTCCTATATGTCATGTGACGTCTAGGGTGTACTTTGGGTCGTGACACCACCACTAGATTACATCACTCCTTTCAAGAAGATCGTACCCAAATAGCCCACACATTTTTACCCATTGAATAACTGCAAAACATTATCAAATTAGTGTCATCTCTAGCCCAAGCGATATGTATTCTTTCATAGATCAAGTTGATAACCAAAGTAATACACTCTATAATTCTAACCAAGTAAGCATCAATAAAGTTTATAGTAATTGTATCATGACCCTTTTTGATATAATCTAAATTTATGAAACCGCAATAGATATTATGACATCAATTGGTGCAACATCATTCTCATCATTTGCTAAGCAACCCATACATATTTTGATAAAGTTGGTATTCAAAGAATAAGGTTTAGAAATGTCTTAGGATGTCTCATAAGCCACGTCGAGTAGAGTCTTGTTCAGGAGTATGAAGAGCACCACATTTATGAATAAGAAGCTATAAGATGATTAGGAAACTCCACTTCTTTGATAACTCTTAGTTATGCGATAGAGTGTAACTCTATATGTACTTTCTATTAATCGCGATGCTTTACATGATAGGGCCCTTCGAAGAGATTATGTTAGGAGAAATGTGAATGAGAATATGGCACGAGAAGTGCCTCCTAAAGATCCTCATGTTCGGGTCGACCATTTGGCCGAACAGGTGACTAATGTAGAGTTTAGGGCTCTTTTTTAAGTATTGGATCAAGCCATGACGGCACAATCCAATAGGGAGATTGTGGTCCCCGTGAACCCAAATGTGGGTATGACGACATGTAGATTATCAGACTTCACTATAATGAATCCCCCAGTTTTTCATCATTCCAAGGTTGAGAAACATCCTCAATAGTTCATAGATGAAGTGTATAAGGTGTTGATGATCATCGGAGTGACACCGTGAAAAAAGTGGAATTGGTCGCTTATCAACTCAAAGGTGTTGCTCGAGTTTTGTTCAACCAATGGAAAAAAAGAAAGGGTAGTTGATGCAGGTCCTCTTGATTGGGAAAATTTTAAGGTTGCTTTTATTTATAGGTTCTTTCCCCTTTAGATGAGGGAGGAAAAGGTACTTGAATTCATCAACCTTCGTCAAGGAAACATGAGTGTGAAGGAATATGCTTTGAAGTTCACATGATTGTCTTGATATGCTCCTACTATGGTTGCCAACCCTAGGCAAGAATGGGTAATTTTTTTTTGGGTGTGTCTATGATGGTGGTGAAGGAATGTCGTACCGCCATACTTATCAACGATATGGACATTTCTTATGTTATGGTTCATTCTCATTAAATAAAAGAGGAGAAACTTAGGGAAAGATCTAGGGAGACAAAGAAGGCAAGGACCGGTAATGGTAACTTCTCACAATCAAGGTCCGATAGACATGGTCATTCTAAATTCTGAAAAAGGTTTTACGGCCAAGGTTCCTCCAATTCTCCTCCTAAGTTCAACAAAGACAAAGTGTCTAACCCTAAGACTCTTGAAGGGAATGAATGTGGATCTTCATTGTCTACATGGGTTAAGTATGGAAGGAAGCATGAGGGTAAATGCTTAGTCGTCACACATGGTTGCTTCGGTTGTGGTAACAGTTGCGATAAAATAAGGGATTGTCCATCGCTTGCGGATAAAGGAAGAGATGGTAGGCATGCTCTACCTAGTTGTTTGGGTTCAATTGCTCTAAAGAAATTCTATGCACTTCAGACTCGTCATGAGCAAGATGGTTCTCCCGATGTTGTTACCGGTATTTTGAAAGTCTTTTATCTTGATGTTTATGCCTTACTTGATCCCAATGCTACCTTGTCTTTTGTGACACCATATGTGGCTATGAGGTTTGATATTCTTCCGAAGGTGTTGTTAGACCAGTTTTCTATCTTTACTCATGTTGGTGAATCTATTGTGGCTAGGAGAGTCTATAGAACGTGTCATGTCTCCTTATCCCATAGAGTCACTTATGTTGATCTTATAGAGCTTGATATGCTAGACTTTGATGTTATTCTTGGTATGGATTGGTTTAATTCGTGTTATGCTTCTATTGATTGAAGAACCTGACTGGTCAAGTTTCAGTTTCCAAATAAACCCTTCCTAGAACCCGACTGGTCAACTAAGAGTCAATTTGTCTGTTGTCTTAAGGCTAGGAAGATTATTTCTAAGGGTTGCATATATCATTTTGTTTAGGCTAGGGATATCGATTTTGAAATCCCTAATCTTGATTCGGTCCCCGTTGTCAATGAGTTTCCAAAAGTGTTTCTTGATGATCTACCACGTGTTCCTCCCGAAAGGGAAATCGACTTTGATATTGACCTTCTCCCAGATATGCAACCTATTTGTGTTCCTCCTTAACGAATGGCTCCAGCAAAACTTAAGGAATTAAAGGAGTAATTGAAATATTTGTTTTATAAGGGTTTCATCCGACCGAGTATCTCTCCATGAGGTGTTCTAGTGTTGTTTGTTCAAAAGAAATATGGTTCAGTATGTATGTGTATTGACTATCGGCAATTGAACAAGGTTACAGTTTAGAAAAATATTCTCTTTCAAGGATAGATGATTTGTTTGACCAACTACCAGAGCGAGTTACTTCTCTAAGATTGTCCTCCACTCGGGTTACCACCAATTGAGGGTTATGGAGGATGACACACTAAAGAGAAATTTCGAACTCGGTATGGTCATTGTGAGTTTTTAGTAATGTCTTTGGCTTGACTAATACTCTGACCGCATTTATGGATTTGATGAATAAAGTATTTATATAGTACCTCGACATGTTTTGATTGTGTTCATTGATGATATATTGATCTATTTAAGGAGTGAATACGAGCATACCGATCATTTGAGGAATGTGTTGCAACTCCTCAAGGACCAACAACTCTTCGCAAAGTTTAGTAAATGTGAGTTTTGGTTAAAGTTTGTGGCTTTTCTTGGTCACATTGTTTCTCGTAAGAGTAATGAGGTAGATTGTAAGAAGATGGATACGGTTAAAAGTTATCCTAGACCTTTATCCCCTTCTGATATTAGAACTTTCTTGGGGTTGGTTAGTTACTATAGAAGATTTGTGGAAGGTTTTTCTTCGATTGCCTCTCCATTAACAACATTGACCCAAAAGAAGGTTAAGTTCATAGGGTCGGAAGCATGCGAGAAGAGTTTCCAAGAATTGAAAGATAGACTTACTTCCGCTCTAGTGTTGAGTCTACCGGAAGGAACTAATGGGTTTGTGGTTTATTGTGATTCTTCATGAATTGGATTAGGATGTGTCCTTATGAAAAATGGGAAAGTCATTGCCTATGCCTCAAGGCAACTTTAGGGGCACGAAAAGAACTATACAACCCATGATTTAGAACTAGTGGAAGTTGTGCTTGCTCTAAAGATTTGGAGACATTACTTATATAGTGTTCATGTTAATGTTTTTACCGACCACAAAAGTTTGCAATATGTGTTTAAAAAGAAAGATCTAAATCTACGCCAAAGAAGGTGGCTTGAGTTACTACAGGATTACGATATGATTGTTCTCTATCACCCTGCAGAAGCAAATGTGGTGATGGATTCTCTAAGTTGGTTATCAATGGGTAGTGTTGCTCACGTTGAGGATGATAAGAAAGAGTTGGTTCGAGATGTTCATAGATTCTCTCAATTGGATGTTCGATTGGTTGACTACACCAAATGTGGTTTTATGGTTCACAATGGTTCAGAATCATCTTTTTGGCAGATGTGAAAGACAAGCATGGTCTAGACCCGATCTTGATTGAATTGAAGGAAGTGGTGCTTAAGAAGTTAGTTAAGGCTTTCTCCCAAGGGGAGATGAAGTTTTTTTATATCAAGGTCGTTTGTGTGTTCCCGATGTAGACAACTTGAGAGAGCAGATCTTATTAGAAGACCATAGTTCTCGTTATTCAATTCACCCGAGGGAAATCAATATGTACTGTAACTTGAGAGAGGTCTATTTGTGGAATGGGATGAAGAAGAATATTGCTGAATTTGTGGCTAAGTGTCCTAACTGTCTACAAGTGAAAGTTCAACATCAAAATTCGGGAGGTTTTTCCCAATATATCAGTATTCCTACTCAGAACTGGGAAGATTTGAATATTGACTTCATTATTTGTTTACTCCCCACACGGTGACAACATAACTCAATTTGGGTAATAGTAGATCAACTGACGAAATTGGCTCATTTCACTCCCGTCAAGGTTTCTTATTCAACGGAGGACTATGCTAAGTTTTATTTGAGGGAAATTGTTAGGTTGCATGGAGTGATCTTATCCATTATCTCCGATCGTGGTACCCCATTCACTTCTCAATTTTCAAAATCTTTCCAAAAAGGGCTTGGTACTTGTGTTAAGCTTAGTACGACCTTCCATCCTCAAATCCATGGGCAAGTGGAGCATACTATCCAAACATTGGCAGATATATTGAGAGATTTGTGATTGACTTCAAGGGTAATTGGAATGATCATTTGCCTTTGATTGAATTTGCATATAATAATAGGTATCACTACAATGTGGGTATGCCTTCATTTGAAGCTCTATATGGTAGGAGGTGTAGATCTCCTATTGGTTGGTTTGAAGTGGGTGAAGTTTCATTGATTGGTCCTGAGTCAGTACATGAGGCTATGGAGAATGTTCGGCTTATTACAGAAAGGTTAAAAACATCTCAAAGTCAGCAAAAGTTTTATGCCGATGTTAGAAGATGAGACCTTGAGTTTGATATGAGTGAGTGGATCCATTTAAGAATTTCACCCATGCAGGGTTTAATATTTGAAAAGAAAGGGAAGCCTAGTCCTCGGTATGTGGGCCCATATCAGATTTTGAGGCGCATTGGTAAAGTTGCTTATGAACTTGAATTGCTTAATGACTTTGTATCGGTGCATCTAGTGTAACACCCCGGATTCGAAAGAGGCCAACATAACAACTTTAAGAAAAGTTTCAGGTGCCAAACTACGTTCGCCACCCACGACCCGTGAAAGGGACCACAAATCAAAGGTGTGGTCCGTGAATGGCCTGCTTGAAGGTGGTCTGAGGGTCCAGAACCACGACCTGACCAATGGACCATGGGTCAGACCACAGTCCATGGTCCAGGGTCTGTAGGTCAAGCCCTCAGATAATAGTTTTCGACCACCATCGACGGTCGTGCAGGACGGTCCGTTGTCCTAACCACGGCCCGTCAGTGGGATCTCATGGGTTAGTAGCTGGCAATTATTTTAGGGGCACATGGGTATTTTCCGATTTTAAATAAATCAAAGTGGTGTCATTTTTCCTAAGTCTATGACACCTATATAAGTACTTTAAACCCCTAAATTCACGCATTCAAGTAATTCTCTCAAAATCCTAAAAGAAATCCCAAAGCTCTTCTCTCAAATATTCTCTCTCTAGAACTTGAAGAAGAAGAGGAAGAATTCACCTAGGGTTTCAAGCTAAGGTCTCAATTCCTCCATAGAAGGCTAACATTTGGATTCAAGGTATCATAGTATTAATCCATGGATTCCTTCCACCTATGGAGTTCCCAAATTCCTCAATTCGAAAGGTAAAATTCCCCAATTAGCTAGGGTTTTCTTCAATTACCATGGGTTCTCTTGATTATTGATCTAAATGATTGAATTAAGTTTTAATATACATGAATTGATGAATTAACATGGTTTTATGATGTTTTACCCTATGAACCCATGCAATCCCCATGTTTTCAAAGTTATAAATCATATTATGTGGAATTTTGATCTAGAAGGAAGAGATTTCTGAAATTAAGCTTGTATTGCAAGTTTTACATAAAATCATGATGAAATTCATATCTAACCTATGTTTTCTATGTATTGAAGATTGAAAGTAGGTATTGACCTCAAGAGGTAAATTATGGAATTTTGCATTTTCTTACGAAATTTGTCCAAATGTTTTAAGAGTGCTTTGAGAGTAAAGTACCAATGTTGATGTTGTGTTGTTGAAAGGATAATATCATAAACCCATACTAGCATGATGTGAAAGGTTTTCTCACATAGAAAGGTTTCTTAGGTTGAAAGGCGTTCTCACCTAATTGAATTAAAGAGTAAGAGCTATCCTAATGAATTTAGCTTGAATTGGTTGTCCAAGGAAACCTTTGCATGGATGATGCGAATAAGTAAGAAAATAATATTTTGTGGAATTTATGCTAAGCACCGAGAGGATATTGACATGAGATGGAAGCTCTCCCGTTAGTAGAGGTCGAGTTTCTAGAAACAATCTCTTGAGATGGAAGATCTCCCAATAGTAGAGGTCGGGTTTCTAGTAGCAATCTCCTTATCCCTTAAACTATGTGCCCCCATAGGTTGATTAGTTAGTGGATCCACTTAGGCTAGAAGTTAATGGGTATACCTTAGGTAAGTAGAACAACCCTTTTTGATATGGGAGATACAAGGGGATCATGTAATAGCTCACATGGTTTGTATGTCGATTAAGGCTAATTCCACACAACAAAATTAAAAGTGAACTAAGGTTATTGATATACTGTGAGTTTACGGTATATTTGATGCATTTCACTTAAGAGTTGGGTGTGTCTAGTGCCATTTCATATTGGAAATAATGTTTTATGTGTTATGTTTGCAGGAAATAGGCTTTGATGCGGTTGAGTGAGATGACAACTGATATTCTATAGAAGTGGTGACCCACGGAGTGACCTAAGGACCGTAGGTCCTGTGACGGTTTGTCAATGGGTAGGTGTAGATAGAAGAATCTGGTAATTCTGATCAAGTGTTGAACTACGAAGCAATCCACAGACCGTAGGTCAACCCACGAGACGTCCTGCACATCCGTCGAATGTGTTCAGAGAGTTGAAGTTCCAGTACTTGATGAAAATTCTAAGTGTGGAGCCATGGAAAAGGACCCACGGACTGTAGGTCTACGGTCCGTCCTACACATCCGTCATTGCTGATCTGAAGGTTCCAGCCTCTCCTGAAAAAGTTCTAAGTGTTGACCAATGGAGAGGACCTACGGACCGTAGGTCGACCCACGGTCCGTAGGTCGAGTCATCGATCAAAGCCGCATCCTAGAAGATTATTTCCTTAATTTGTTTCCTTTTTGTTTTGGACATGTGTATATACAAATAGGGTATGCAAACTTCGGTTTGGGGGGTTGGACATTATTGTTTACTTTTAGTTCTTGATATTTTCTTTGGGATAATACCTGCAACTTTAGCAATATGATTTATGGATTTCAATTTATAAGATTTTTTCTTAGAAATTCAAATGGAGATTTCGGGTTTCTTCTACTCTAAACGTAAGTTCATGAATTCTCTTTATCAAAACATGAATTGTGTTCTTTCAAGCATGAGTAGCTAAATCCACAACTTGGGTTGTGGGAACCATGAGTAATAAACAACTTATGAATAATAATTAAGTATTTCTTGAATACTGTTTATGCATGTATTGGTAATTCTTTCCCTTAGAAGTCGTTTTAGCGAGTGCACGCGTTAGAACTCGCCTTGTTGCTACTTGCCGGATGAAGGAGGTAGTTAATGAGAAAATAATTATCAATAGAGATTTAGTGGGATACTATCTAATAGTCTAATGTCAATTGGTGCGGGGGTGGAAACTAAGACATACATTGATGTGATGTCTAATCTAAGGTAAAGGTAAGGGTTAGTAAAATATACACACGTAGCCGGACCAAGGTATGGGGTGAAACTCCATATTTGGAGGACCAATCACTTCGGAATAACTATCTTACCAACTTTGCATGTAAAACACTAGGAAAGGATTACTATTACTAGGATTACCACGTTAAGCGCTTATGGGGAAAACATACACCCTAGTTTCTCTCTCTTATTGATAACTCAAAGTTTGAATCTTGCTCACTTGTTAGTTAAACAACAATCAGTTATTTGTTTCTAAACCACCTTCCCCCCCCCCCTTTTTTTTAACTTGTCTCAAAAATAGTTTGACTAAACGAATATAAACATGAGTTAAGTTTAAGTCTGAACTATATTCCTCGTGGGATCGACCCTAACCTACAAGTTGGGTTCTTTATTAGACGATGACACTTATACTTCTTTAGTGAAGTATAATTTGAGCGTATCAAATTTTGGCGCCGCTGCTACAGAATAAGGCTTTTGGATTAAATTTAACTACATTATTGAACTTTAGTCAATTTTTTCCTAATTTTACTTTTTCTATTTGTTTTTGTTTTCTATAGGTTTTACTCTAGTGTATGCCAAGTACACGTAGTTGAGGGGAACTATTGACCTTATATGACCCTGAACTAAGCAAGACTTTGCGAAGAATGGCAAATCAAGGGGGTAATAATAATCCAGTCATAGATGAGCTTAAGGATGGAGTGAATAATGAGAATGCTTAGGTTCCTGGGGGTAATCTACTCGGAGATGCATTCAGGGTACATAATCTGCCAAAATTGAGGTTGCGTGATAATTAAAGGGTCAACTTCAGTACAGTTGAATCAAAACGACCTATTGTTCTCCCTCCTCTACCTCTGGGGCATACATTTGTGGTGACCAACAGTTTAATGAAGATGCTTACAACAAGGGGGTTGTTTTCTAGTAGAGCTTTGGAAGATCTGCATAGGCACATGACCAAGTTGAGGAGTGTCTGGAAGAGTTGTGTGGGAACACCGAAGTTGGATATGAATGTCATAGGGTTGAGAGTCTTCCCTCTTTCATTGACTGGAGATTCTGCGGTGTGGTTTTTTGAGCGTCCGTACAACTCGATTTGTACATAGGACCAATTGCACAAGGTGTTCATGGAAAAGTATTTTCCGTTGTCCAACAAGTTGAATCAAAAGGAAAAACTTAACAACTTTGTAGAACTACCTGGAGAGTCTAGGAGCAGTTCATGAGATAGGTTCACTGCATTCATAAGAATTGTTCCAAATCACCACTTTGATGATGAGTCACTGAGGGAGTATTTATACAGAGGTCAAGATGACAATGGTAAGGTTGTACTGGATACTATTGCTAGAGGATCATATGGTGAGTGCGCTTTTGAGCAGATCACTCAGAAATTGGAGAAGATTTCCTGGAATAATAAAGCATGGACCACCAGAAAGTAAAACATTGGAAGATACACTTTTGCAGTTGAAGCTGGACATAGTCAATTTGCCAATGACATTCTTTAGGAAATGACTTAGATGAGGACAGAACTTGCGTTGGTGTTAAAGAATGTGAGCGGAGGTGCAGAAAAGGTGAATGCGGTAAACTACTTAACTAGAACTCCACCACCACCAGTTGAGGAATACTACTATGAGGAGGATTCTTATTTGGTGAATGATTAGACAGCGGGTTTTCGAGCCAATGCCCAAGGTTCCAACTCAGATAATTGGCACCAAGGTCAGAACTATGTTAACTACAATCGATAGGGTAACTATGTCTGATATGGGAACTACAATCGCGACCACAAATACAATTGGAACAACTATGGCAACAGAAACGAGAGAGTTGAGCCTTATGTTCCACTTGCAAATCAGGAATCTTGCAATAGAGAAGCTAGGGGTAGTATGTCACGGATTGAGGTTATGATGTAGAAGATGATGAAGAGGTTTGATACAATTGATGAGAATGTGAAAAAGATATGGAATGAATTGTCTGGAATCGATCAAAAAGTTGATGCCCATGCAGTGTCGATAAAGCAACTTGAGCAGCAGTTTAATCAATTGTCAATTACTGTGAACCCACGTTAGCTTGACACACTTCCTAGAGACATAATCCATAATCCGAAGAATGATGGGCATTGTATGTTAGTCACTACACAAGGAGGTAACTAGACCATTGATCCCTCGATGTCGTCCGAGGTTAAAGTAGTGGTTGAAAGAGATGGTGATGAGATTGAGGTTACTGGAGAGTCTAAGAATGCTACAAAGAAGGAAGCAGAGGTGACCCAAAAAGTTGTTCCCATGCCTAGACCTCTACCGCCATTCCCACAGAGATTGGTGAAGAAGGCTGAAGAAGGAAAATACTGTAGGTTCATTACTATGTTGGAACAACTTTCCATCAATGTTCCGTTGATAGAAGATTTGGAGAAATGCCTTGATATGTGAAGTTTATAAAGGATTTTGTGACCAAAAAAAGGGCTATTAGATTTGATAATGATGAGAGGTTGCAATATTGCAGTGCTATTGCTACTAGGTTACTTGTGTAGAAGAAAGAGGATCCTGGTGCTTTCACTATTCCTTGTACCGTTGGGTTGTTGCATTTTGCGAAGGCTTTGTGTGATTTAGGTGCTAGCATTAATTTGATGCCATTGTCTATCAACAAGAAGTTGGGTTTATGGTCTCCAAAACCGACTAGGATGCGACTAATCATAGCCGATAGAACTATGAAGAAGCCCATTGGTGTTCTCCAAGATGTTAGATTTTGTGATACTTGATTGTGAGGTTCTCATCATCCTAGGAAGACTATTCCTTGCCTTAGTCGATATGGAGAGAGGGCAGATGAAGTTCTGATTGAACAATGAAGAGGTAACTTTCAATATTTGTAGGTCTATAAAGCAAGAAAATGATCTCAAGTCAGTATCAGTAATGAATCATACTGTGGAGCGATATTTTGATGTGTCTATTGAAGAGAGATTGGGTGTTGATGCACTGGCAACGGTAATGATGAATTTTGAGGGTGATGGTATTGAAGACTATGATGAATTACTTGCTGCACTTGATAGGTTCCAATTTCATTCTGTACAAAAGAAATTGGAGCTAGATATAAAGAATCGTGAGTATCCACCCGTAAAACCATTTGTTGAAGAGACTCCAAAATTGGAGCTCAAGGCTCTATCATCGCATTTGAGGTATGTATTCTTGGGGAGAGATGGTACTTTATCGGTAATCATTGCGGCCAATTTGAGTGAAGTACAAGTTGAGGCATTGGCTTCTGTGTTAAAGAGGTTCAAGCGAGCTATTGGATGGACTATTGCGGACATTATTGGGATTCCTCCTGACATTTGTTCTCATAAAATCCAACTCATGTCGGACAACAAGCCTAGTATCGAGCACCAAAGGAGACTAAATCTGCCAATGCAAGAGGTAGTGAAAAAGGAGATCATCAAATGGTTTGATGTTGGAGTCATATAACCCATCATAGAGAGTAGTTGGGTCTGTCATGTTCAGTGTGTACCTAAGAAATGTGGGATTACTTTGGTTCCTAATGTGAAAAACGAGCTTATTCCGATGTGGCCAGTGAGTTGATGGAGAGTATGCATGGACTACCGCAAATTGAATGATTGGACAGAAAAGGATCACTTCCCTATGTCGTTCATGGATCATATGTTGGATTGCCTTGCAGGTAAGGGTTGGTATGGCTTTCTTGATGGTTATTCGGGAAATAATCAGATCTCCACAGATATGGAGGACCAAGAGAAGACCATATTCACTTGCCCTTATGGAACTTTCCCCTTCAAAATGATGCCATTTAGGTTGTGTAATGCTCTAGAGACCTTCCAGTGTTGCATGATGTCGATATTTTCAGATATGGTGGACACTATTGAGGTATTTATGGATGACTTCTCTATGGTAGGTGACTCGTTTGATGGTTTTTTGATGCATTTGGTCGAGGTACTAAAACAGTGTGAAGAGTACAATCTTGTGCTCAATTGGGAAAAATGTCACTTCATGGTGAAAGAGGGGATAGTTCAGGGTCATCAAATTTCTGAGAAGGGTATTGAGGTTGATAGATCTAAAGTTGAGGTAATAGAAAAGCTTCAACCACCTATCTCTATTAAAGGAGTTAGAAGTTTTCTTGGGCATCAAGGATTTCTCCAAACTTGCACACCCATTGTGCAAACTTCTCGAAAAGGAATGCAGGTTTGATTTTGATGATGCTTTTCTGAGAGCATTTGGAAAGTTGAAAGCAAAGCTAGTTTCCACACCTATCATTATTTCACCAGATTGGGGACAACCTTTTGAAGTGATGTCTGATGCGAGTGGAGTGGAGGTTGGTGTAGTATTGGGACAGAGGCAAGAGAAGATTCTTCATCTGATCTATTATGCCAGCAAAGTGCTGAATATGGCTCAAAAGAACTATATGGTGACTAAACAGGAACTCCTTGCTGTGGTTTTCGCATTCGAGAAATTTTGATCCTACTTGCTTGGAACTAACGTCATAGTGCATACTGACCATTTTGCATTAAGGTATCTGATGGATAAAAAGGATGCATAATCAAGGTTGATTAGATGGGTATTATTGCTGCAAGAGTTCTATTTTGAGGTAAAAGATAGAAAGGGGACAGAAAATCAAGTTGCCGATCATTTGTCCAGATTAGAGGAGGAAGCTATGCTCAAGCTATGTGATGGGGCTGAAATTAATGATGCATTCCCAAATGAACAGGTGTTTGCTGCTTCTCCTGATCTTATTCCTTGGTTCACATATTTTGCTAACTACTTGGCAGGTGATTTGGTGCCATCGGATTTATCATTGCATCTAAGGAAAAAGTTTATGCACGATGTTAAGAAGTTCTTTTGGGATGAGCCTTACTTGTTTCGTATTTGTGCTGATGGGATTATTCGTCCATGTGTACCTGAGGTTGAGATGATGAGTATACTAGAGGCGTGCCGTTCATCGCCTATTGGTGGGAAACATAATGGTATTCGGACTGCGCATAAAATTTTGCAGTGTGGGTATTACTGGCCTACCATCCACAAATATGCTCATGATTTCGCCAAGTCTTGTGATTGTTGCCAAAGAGAAGGAGGAATTTCAAAGAGGCAAGAACTACCTATGAATCATATATTGGTGATTGAGTTGTTTGATGTTTGGGGCTTTGACTTCATGGGTCCATTTGTGAGTTCACATGAGATGAAGCATATTCTTGTTGCGGTTGATTAATTATGTGTCGAAATGGGTGGAAGCTATTGCGCTTTCAAACAATGAGGGTAAGAGTGTCAACACATTCTTGAAAAAAAGTATCTTCTCCAGATTTGGTACACCTAGGGCGATAGCGATGGAGGTTCCCACTTTTGTAATAAGTTGTTCAAGGCATAACTAGAGAAATATAGAGTCTGTCACAATGTAGACACTCCTTACCATCCGCAATCTAGTGGGCAAGTTGAAGTATCAAACAGAGAGATAAAGAAAATCCTTGCAAAGAATGTGAATGCTAAAAGAACAGATTGGTCAAGGAGGCTTGATGATCTAGGACCGCATTCAAGACTCCCATAGGTATGTCCCCCTACCAACTTGTATATGGGAAGTCATGCCATTTGCCAGTAGAGCTAGAGCATAAGGCCATGTGGGCGCTAAAGAAGTTGCATTTGGATTGGGGAGCCGCATTGAGTCAAAGAGTGAATGACATGAATGAGCTTGATGAGTTTCTCCTAAAAGCATATGAAAGTGCAGCCTCGTACAAGGAGAAGATGTAGAAGTATCATGATCAAAAGATTGAGAAGCGTGAATTTGTTGTGGGAGATCTGGTGCTTTTATTCAACTCAAGGCTGCGGTTGTTTCCTGGTAAGATAAAGTCCAAGTGGACCGGGCCATTCCGAGTTGCTCAAGTATTTCTATATGTAGCGGTCGAGCCCGAGAACAAACAGAGAACAAGGTTCAAACTGAACGAGCAAAGAATCAAGGTCTACATAGGGAAATCAGAGAGTGTGCAAGAAGTGATTGAGGCTTACTATCTTGATGAAGTTTAAGTAATCAAGGTGTCTGAGTCGTGCTGTGACATTAAATCACGCGCTGCTTGGTAGGCAACCCAAGATGTACAATCTAGCTAACCATAGGTTTTTCTTTTAGAGATAGGAGTTTTCTTCTTTTATTTTAATTTTTGTAACTCTTTAGATATGTGTTTTATTTTTGTATTAGTGTTGGCTAGATATATAATAGGGTCCGTGTCTAAAAAGTGTCCAAAAAATATAAAAATAAAGTTCTAATGGTTGCTACGTGTGCAGGGACAAAAGGCAAAATCTGTAGAAAAACAGTTGTGCAGTGGTCTATAGACCCCATCGACGGTATGTTGGTCCATCCACGGACCGTGAATGGAGTCCATAGACCCCAGGTAAGTGTTCTGAATTTTCTAAGTGTCAGAGTCACCTACATACCATACCTATGGTCCGTAGTTCAACCCACGGACCGTAGATAGGGTCTCGTGGGTCCAAAAACTAGGGTTTGCCCGACTCGACACAGACACATTATAAAATAAAACCTTTCATTTTAAATTCATTCCCCATGTTCAAAACTCCCTCCCAACCATTTTTAAACTTTTTCTGTCCCATAATCACTCCCATTTAATCATAATGTCCCACAAATGAAGACCCTATTCACTTCCCTAAATCCTAAATCATCATTTTTCTCTCCCAAATCACTCATCTTCATTCCCCAACAATTCCACAGTCTGGGTTTAGTGTCATAGGGATAGCAAAGGTCTAAGGAATCCTGCATCATCACACTCACCCACTTCTATTACTTGTAAAGAAAATGACTTCACCCTGACTTTGAATTCACTGTTCATTGTTTGTATCATGAAGTCACAAAGTTTGAACTTAACCTTGGGTTATTAATTTTGTGTTTGTATATTAAATTGTATGCTTGAACACCCTTGGTATGATGGTATGTGATGTATATTAAATTGTATGCTAGAACACCCTTGGTATGATGGTATGTGAGTGTGTAGTTAATTAAAACCGAATATTTCAAGTTAATAGGCCGAATTTGAAGTTTTGACATAGGGTTAATAGGTTTTAGTGTGATAATCTGTAAAATTGTGTGAAATGGGAACCCTATGGATGATTAACTACCAACTTACTTGTTGAAATGCATGTGTAGGCCTAATTTGTTTGTATTTGTTGAAAGAAAATGAATGAAAGAAATGAACCATCTGAAACCAGGCACAGACTGACTAACGAGACCCCATCTACGAACCGTAGGTCGAGTCGGTGGGCCAGCAGCACACAAAATTTTGCTAAGTGTCGAACCACGGCGTGGACTACGGTCCGTCATTCCATCAACAGACTGTTCTGAACAACTGTAGTTCCCACATTAGAGGCCCAATTTTGGGTACTCTAACCTACAGAGGGGACCCACGGTTCGTCGTTCCATCGATGGACCATAGGTACCCACACTAGGTCGACAGTTCAGCTATTGTTCCATTTTTTTAGTTTTTGTTTTGATTCGTTTCCTTTTCTAAAATTATTCCAAGTGTTTTATTTTCTTGTTTAGGGACTAACTAAGCTTCCACATGTACTACGGCTCCCAAGCAATCTCCGACTTATGCCGCAAAGGGCAAATCAAAATTTGTTTCTCCCTCCTTCAAGCTAATCGATTAGGATACTGATGTCGAGTACGTTCCACCTCCCACCAGGACTCCCCTAATACTCCACGCACTACACGGAACTGAGCCCAGCAAGTGAGCTTTGACGTGGTCACTGCCCCCAGTCTGATGAGGAGGCCACACCAATCGGATCACCGACTGGCTTAGAGTCCCCATTGGCTCCGGCTCCATCTGCAGCCCCAAAGGCAGCATTGCCTCTTCGTACAAGTAGGATAGTACAGAGGATACCATAGTGCCCCCTCCTTCGTTCTGAGTCTCCAGTGTTGCTATAGAGCCTAACAAGTGGTCTGTGGATGGCCAGTTCCAGATTTACTCGGATGCTCGCATGTTGAATGAGCATGATAGGATGGCCCGATTTGTAACAAAGAAGAGTCGGGTTCTCATAGGTATCTTCCACACCGCTCTAGTCATCCACGATCTTTTTCGGAGGAACAGGTGTAAGTGGATGACACGTAGTCCAGGGTCCTATAACGAGGAGATTGTACGAGAGTTCTACGCTTCCTATGCCTCCACCATCAGAGGGTCCATCTCTAAGCGGTCCAAACTTGCAGCTCAACCTCAACTTGAGGCCACAGTAGTACGGGGGTTCACAATTGACATCTCCGAGATGACCCTCCGAATGTTTATTTATGGCTCGGACCACACTTTTCCCATCAATACAGCAGAGTTTGACTATCGGATGGGCATTATTCCAAGAGGAGCATTTTAGAGGAATACCAAGAAGAGGGAGTCCATTGTGAGATGGCTGGCCTCACATATTGTAACTGATGGAGAGCGCGCCGAGTGGGTCCAGACCCTGAGCTTGGGTATCAAGAAGGCTACCTGAACTTTTGCTGCTAAATTCTTTTGGTTACTGGTGCATAACTATGTGTCCGCTACTGAAGTAGATAATGTGCGCACATGGGACCGAGCGTTGATGGTTACATCTATGGTAGTAGGGCTTGAGGTAGACTTTGCTCGCATGTTGATTGCGGAGATCCATGAGAGGGCCTTCAAGGCCACCACTATCTTGCCTTTCCCTTGCCTCATTTTCGAGCTATGTATGACATTATGAACAGTTGCTTTATGCAACCAAGACTCTAGATATCGACCTTATTGGGATGAGGCCAATGTAGCTGCACCTCGTAGGGAGCCACATGTTTAGGTGCCAACATTGGGAGATGACCTTGTAGCATATGTGGACCAGGTGCAGTGTGATGGCACTTCCCCTCCGTCCACTACAATAGATGCCCAGGATCCTCCATCTTCGGCCGCCAGTCAGGCCCCTAGCTCTTCCAGAGCCACCCACTCTTCCGGTTCCACCACTATCCCTCAAGCCCGAGTCTAGAAGCTAGAGATGCAGATGGCCACCCTGCTTCATCACATCAAGTCTTGGTTGCAGTGGTCCATAGCAAAGTCTGAGGTGAGGATGGAACAGATGATGGAGCAGAAGGCTCAGGCTATTCATAAGCGCCTGGATGCCTTTGAGTTGCGTGTGTTGTTGAGGCATTCCCCGATCATTGTTGTGTCCACCTTCCAGCAGGAGTTAGCTAGACTCTGTGCTGATATTGATGCACTCCTAGACCCCCAAGAGACTGAGCCAGATTCTTCCCCCACGGTACCGATTGATGAGGTGGTGATGGCTTTTTTATTCGGCGATGATATGCCGCCACCCAATTCTTCCCGTACTATTGGGAAGTGCCCCTGCTCCGGTCATACTTCTGATGATGTTGAGACCTAGAGTTTAAAGAAGAAGGAGCTCCAGCAGTTGGAGAAGGCCACGAGGGAGACGATACTTGATGAGAAGTTTGGATAGGTGCGGGCTAGGGAGATAGGTGTTGGCCCATCTAGCGGTGTGAGCACGACTGAGGGTGTGAGAGATGATGTGAGCACTACTAAGAGTGGTGGGATAATAGATGGGAGCGCTAGTGATAGCGTTCCAAGTGTTGATTTAGCGAGCTCAGAGAAACTGGACCCACCCGCTTCTTGAATGGTCTTCAACGTATATGCGCCATAGGTTTGCTTCACTCGTTCCTTTAATTTTTATTTTTTTTGTGCATTGGGGACAATTGCACTATATTTTGTTGGGGTAGGGGTCAATGGATTGTGAGTGATAGGGTGAAGTCTGAGTAACCCAACTCATAATCCTCTCTTGGGGTTTTCTTGCATGTGTTCTTTTCCCCCAAGAGACTGTTTCAATTTCTGTTGAACAGGCATGTTTAGGAATGCATGTGTAAGAGTAATTAAAAATAAATAAAAGAATGATGGCATAAAAAGCATGAAAAAACTATATCCTTGTCCAAAAATGATGAAATGTGCTAGATCTGTACGCTTGATAAGTCGAATGTGTTGGATCTCAATATGACATGATAGGAACCGATTTGACTTCATGACTTAAGCTAGAACTTGAATTGGGTAATCTAATAATCCAATAATGAAACAATATGCCAAGTGAGTGTGAGGAAAAGCTTGAATGTTCATATAGTGTGTGCCAATCTAGAACTTGCCCCGTTGGTCCTGCTAAGATAATCTAGGCTAGAAGTTGGGAAGTGATCAGAGGTCCTGGTTCAAATCATTTCACTTAAGCCTAAAATGATCTAACCAAATGAAATCAATGTTCCCTTTAATCCAAATGTTTGAGCCTAAGATTGTCTATGTCTTTCGATTCCCTTTAATCCAAATGTTGGAACTACAAAGCGATCCTCAGACTGTAGGTCGACCCACGGATTGTCATGCACATCCGTCGAATGTGTTCAGAGAGTTGAAGTTCCAGTACTTGATGAAAATCCTAATTGTGAAGCCACAAATGAGGACCCATAGACCGTAGGTCAACCTACGATCCGTCCTGCACATCACTTGTTGCTGATCTAAGAGTAAAGGTTCCATCCTCTCCTGAAAAAGTTCTAAGTGTTGACCAACGGAGGGGACCTAGGAACCGTAGGTCGACCCACAGTCTGTAGGTTGAGTTGTCGATCAAAGCTGTGACCAAAAAGTTTATTTCCTTTTTATTTAGGACATGTTTTTCTATAAATAAGGTATGTAAACCTCATTTTTGGGGGTCAGACATTATTGTTTACTTTTAGTTCTTGATATTTTCTTTGGGAATTAACTTGCAACTGTAGTAATTTGATTTTCGGATTTTGGTTTATAAGATTTTCACTTTGAAATTCAATTCGAGACTTTGGATTTCTTCTATTCTAAACGTAAGTTCATGAATTCTCTTTATCAAAACATGAATTGTGTTCTTTCAAGCATGAGTAGCTAAATCCACAACTAGGGTTGTGAGAACCTTGAACAATTAACAAGCGTTTGAATAATAATTAAGTATTTCTTGAATAGTTTTTAGGCATGTATTGGTAATTCTTTCGCTTAGAAGTCTTTTTAACGAGTGCACGCGTTAGAACTCGCCTTGTTGCTACTTGCCGGGCCAAGGAGGTAGTTAATGAGAAAAGAATTATCAACAGAGATTTAGTGGGACACTATCTAATAGTCTAATGTCAATTGGTGCGAGGGTGAAAACTAAACCATACATTGATGTGATGTCTAATCTGAGGTAAAGGTAAGGGTTTCTAAAGTATACACCGGTAGCTGGACCAAGGTGCAGAGTGAAATTCCCTATTTGGAGGTCCAATAACTTAGGGATGCCTATCTTACTAACTTTGCATGGAAAACACTAGGAAAGGATTACTATTATTAGGATTACCGCGTTAAGAGCTTATGGGGAACACATACACCCTAGTTTCTCTCTTTTGTTTATAACTCAAAGTTTGAATCTTTCTCACTTGTTACTTAAACAACAATCAGTTATTTGTTTCTAAACCCCCCTACCCCTTTTTACTTGTCTCAGAAATAGTTTGACTAAACGAATATAATCGTGAGTTAAGGTTATGTCTGAACCATATTCTTCGTGGGATCGACCCCAACCTACAAGTTGGGTTCTTTATTTGATGATGACTGCTTATACTTCTTAGGGAAGTGTAATTTGAGCGTATCAGTTACTCAATGAGTGTCTCATATGTGTTCAAAAGGTTTAAAGATGATTAAGCTTGCATTGACCTTGTTTTATGACTTATGTTTTCTAACCTTGTTTTATCATGTTTTTACTTAGTCAATTGCATGTCATGAAATGAAATGTCCCTTTTAGCATGTTTTAAAGATTTCATGCATGGCTATTATACTTGGTACGTTGTTTTGTACTAAAGCATACTCTTGCCTACATTATTCCAAAATGTAAGGTCTGGTAGTCAAGTTTCTGAGTTACGTAACTAGTGTTGATTCTCGAGATTTTCCGAGCTTGGTGAGTCATCATGCTTCGAGGGTGGATTTCATTTTTTTTAGTTTCTTTTATGTATTTTTCTTGTACATGACATATGGGCTAGGCCCAATTTCATTCTACTATATTAGATAGTTATAATTAGACAAGTGTATTAGACTTCGACTTTTCTTTTATAAAAATGTTTGGACATGGACAATTGTTTTACTCTTTATGTTATGAGAACTAAGTGGCTTGTATGGAGTCCTTCGGGGTTCTATACGCCATGTTACATCTAGAGGGTACCCCTAGGTCGTGACAAACTTGGTAATCAGAGCACAAGGTTTAGATTGGTCCTAGGATGTCTCATAAGTCACGTCTAGTAGAGTCTTGTTTATGAGTGTGAAGCGTGCCACATTTATGAATGAGAGACTACAAGATAATTAGGAAACTCCACTTCTTTCATTACTCTTAAGTCGTACGATAGAGTTTAACTCTATAAGGTCTCTCTCCTAATACTTATCCTATGTTTTTCAGGATATGGCTCCCTGAAGAGCTTATACTAGAAGGAATGTCAGGAAGAATATGGAACAAGAGGGTCCTCCCTAAGCTTCTCAAGTTTCGGTCGATCCTTTGGCCAAACAAGTTACAAATGTGAAGTTTAGGGATGCTTTCCAAGTGTTGGCTCAAGCCATGACGGCCTAAGCCAATAAGGAGATTGTGGTTCCCATGAACCCAAATATGGGTAAGGCGGATTCAAGAGTGAGCGATTTCACAAGGATAAATCCTTCGGAGTTTCATGGTTCTAAGGTAGAGGAACATCCTCAAGATTTTATTGATGAGGTATACAAGGTTTTAATGATCATGGGAGTTACGCCGGTAGAAAAGGCGGAGTTGGTCGCTTATCAATTAAAAGGTGATGCTCAAGTGTGGTACAATCAATGGAAAGAAGGGAGCCCGAAAGATTTGGGTCCTCTTGGTTGGGAGAAGTTTAAGGCCCTTTTTCTTGATAGGTTCTCTCCCCTTGAGATGAGGAAAACCAATATGCTTGAGTTCATTAATATTCAACAAGGAAGTATGATTGTGAGAGATTATGCTCTAAAGTTCACTAAATTATCTAAATATGCTCCATCAATGGTTTCAGATTTAAGGGCTAGGTTGAGTAAGTTCATTTCGAGTGTGTCTGAAATAGTGGTTAAAGAGTGCTGAACCACAATTCTCATTGGTGATATTGTCATCTCTTGTCTAATGGTGCATGCACAACAAATCGAAGAGGAGAAACTCAAGGAATATTCTAGAGAGGTACAAAGGGCTAAGACTGGTGATGGAAATTTCTCACATGCAAGGTCCGATGGACATGGTTGTCCTAGATTTCGACAAGGGTTTTCCGATCAAGGTTCCTCCAATGCTTCTTCTGAGTTCAACAAAAATAGGGTGTCTAACCCTAAGCCTCAAGGAGGGAATAATGGTTGATTTTCATTGCCTAGGTCTACTTGTGTTAAATATGGGAAGAAGCACGAGGGTAAGTTCCTAGCCGACACTGATGGTTGTTTTAGTTGTGGTAAAACTGATCACATTATGAGGGATTGCCCAATGCTTACGGCTAAAAGAAGAGAGGGCAAGCAAGCTCCTCCTAGTTGTTCGAATTTCAATGCTCCCAAGCAAAACCACTTTTATGAACTCCACTCTCGTGGACACCAAGAGGGTTCTCCGGATGTGGTTACCAGTATGTTGAAAGTTTTCTAACTTGATGTATATGTTTTACTTGATCTCGGTGATACTGTCTTTTGTGACGCCATATGTCTCTTTGAGGTTTGATATTCTTCCGGATGTGTTGTTAGAACCTTTTTTTTTTTATCTCTACTCATGTTGGTGATTCTATTGTGGCTAAAAGGGTCTATAGAAAGTGTCTCGTTTCCTTGTCTTACTCTTGTTGACTTGGTAGAGCTTGACATGTTATATTTTGATGTTATTCTTGGTATGGATTGGTTGCACTTTTGTTATGCTTCTATCGATTGTAGAACTCATGTAGTCAAGTTTCTGTTCCCAAATGAGTCTATCCTAGAGTGGAAGGGGGGAATTATATGCCTAAGGGTCAGTTTGTCTCTTGTCTTAAAGCTACAAAGATGATTTCTGATGGTTGCATTTACCATCTAATTAGGATGAGGGATGTAGATTCTGAAACCCCTATTTTTGGGTTGGTCCCCGTTGTAAATGAGTTTCCGAAAATGTTCCCAGATGATTTGCCATGTATTCCTCTTCAGAGGGAAAGAGACTTCGGTATTGACCTTCTCCCAGAAACGCAACCTATTTATATTTCTCCTTATAAAATGGCTCCGACAGAGTTAAATGAGTTCAAAGAACAATTGAAGGATTTATTGGATAAGGGTTTCATCCGACCAAGTATTTCTCCATGGGGTGCTCCAGTTTTGTTTGTTAGAAAGAATGATGGTTCTCTTCGTATGTGTATTGATTATCGACAGTTGAACAAGGTGACCATTAAGAATAAGTATCCTTTTCCAAAAGATAGATGATTTATTTGACCAACTTCAAGGAGCAAGTTATTTCTCTAAAATTGATCTTCGGTCGGGTTATCACCTATTGAGTGTGAAGGAAGACGATATTCCGAAAATGGGTTTTAGAACCCGATATGGTAATTATGAGTTTTTGGTAATGTCGTTTGGGTTGACTAATGCTCCGGTGGCGTTTATGGATTTGATGAATAGGGTATTTAGACAATACCTTGATATGTTCGTAATTGTGTTCATCGATGATATTTTTATTTATTCAAGAAGTGAGAATGAGCATATTGATCATTGGAGGATTGTATTGCAAATTCTTAAGGACCAACAACGTTTTGCATAGTTTAGCAAAGGTGAATTTTGGTTCAGGTCTGTAGCTTTCCTTGGTCATATTGTTTCAAGTAAGGGTACTGAGTTAGATCTAAAGAAATGGACGCCGTCAAGATTTAGCCTAGACTCCTAACTCCCTCGGATATTATAAGCTTATTGGGTTTGGCCGGTTACTATAGAAGGTTTGTTGAGGGGTTTTCCTCCATTGCTTCTCCTTTGACAGCTTTGACTCAAAAGAAGGCTAAGCTCATATTGTCTGAAGCTTGTGATAAGAGTTTCCAAGAGTTGAAATATAGACTTACTTCCGCTCAAGTGTTGACCTTACCAGAAGGTACAGATGGTTTTGTGCTGTATTGTGATGCCTCTAGAATTGGGTTGGGATGTGTGCTTATGCAAAATGGTAAAGTAATTGCCTATGCTTCAAGGCATGTTAAGATCCATGAGAAGAATTATCCTACCCATGACCTTGAATTACCGGCGGTAGTTTTTGCCTTAAAGATTTGGAGGCATTGTTTGTATGGGGTACATGTTGATGTTTTCACCGATCATAAGAGGTTGCAATATGTGTTCAATCAAAAAGATTTGAATCTTCACCAAAGAAATTGGCTTGAGTTATAAAAGGATTACGACATGTTTGTTCTCTATCACCCCGTTAAAGAAAATGTGGTAGTGGATGCTCTTATTTGGTTATCTATGGGTAGTGTTGCTTATATTGACGAAGAAAAGATAGAGTTGGTTAGATATGTTCATAGATTGGCCCGATTAGGTCTTCAATTAGTGGACTGCACCAAGGGTGGTGTTATGGTTCACAATGGGTCTGAATCGTCTTATGTGGCAGATGTGAAAGCCAAGCAAGGTCTTGATCTAATTTTAGTAGAATTGAAAGAAGTGGTTCTTAAGAAATCCGTTGAGGCTTTCTCACAAAGGGGAGATGGTGTCCTTAGATATCAAGGTTGATTGTGTGTTCCAAATGTTGATGACTTGGGGGAACAGATCTTGACCGAAGTCCATAGTTCTCGATATTCCATTCATGCGGGAGCCACTAAGATGTACCGTGATTTGGAAGAAGTCTATTGTGGAATGGGATGAAGAAAGACATTGCAGAATTTATGGCTAAGTGTCCAAATTGCCAACAAGTAAAGGTTGAGCATCATAAATTTGGAGGTATGTCCCAATACATTGATATTCCTAACTGGAAGTGTGAAGTTTTGCACATAGATTTTATTGTTGGTTTGCCTCGCACCCGGTGACAACATGCATCAATTTGGTTTATTTTAGATCGGATCACGAAATCTGCTCATTTTCTTCCTGTCAAGGTTTCCTATTCGGCGGAGGACTACGCCAAGTTGTACTTGAGAGAAATAGTAAGGTTGCATGTAGTGCCCTTGTCCATTATTTCCGATCGTGGTACCCAATTCACTTCTCAGTTTTGGAAGTCCTTCCAAAAGGGTCTTGGCACTCAAAGAGTATCTCATATGTGTTCAAAAGTTTTAAAGATGATTAGCTTGCATTGGCCTTGTTTTATGACTTATGTTTTCTAACGTTCTTATATCATGTTTTTGCTTGGTCAATTGCATGTCATGAAACGAAATGTAACTTTTAGCATGTTTAAATTCTTTTATGCATGGATAGCATACTTGGTACATTATTTTGTACTAAAGCATACTCTTGCCTATATTATTCCCAAATGTTGGGTCCGGCTATCAGGTTTTTGAGTTTTGTGGCTTGTGTTGATTCTCGAGATTTCCCGAGCTTATTGACTCCTCATGCTTCGAGGGCAGATTTCATTGTTTTAGTATCTTTCATGTATTTATATTTTGGACATGATGTATGGGCTAGGTCTAATTACTTCTATTGTATTAGATGGTTATGATGAGACAAGTGTATTAGATTTCTGATTTTCTTTTATAAAAATGTTTGGACTTGGACTGTCATAGAGGAGCGGCATACCGGGAAAAAAAGCCCTTCCTCGGATTCGAACTGATAACTTTCTTAGCAGCAAATGGAAGGAGACGTCGTGCAAGCCGTCCCGACACTGATGAGCATCACTTAGGCTTTCATTCATGATACTCTGCTAGGATCTGCAGTGCTTCAGTAGGCCCTAGGGCTCAATAGCAACTTACTCAAAGACAAAGACTGCGGCTACTTTAGCTTTGGTAGAAATACTGCTATTAAAGAAGGAGATCTTGTCAAGCGCACTGGATCTATTGTAAGGTGAAGGGACAGAGACGTCCTCTTTCTACCAGACTTGTCTCATTAATGTGAAAACTGGCAAGCCCACGGAGCGGTGCCGGTGCAAAGCATAGGCTAGACAGGCGGTAGACTTCACACCAACCCAATCGTGACAAATTCTTGCCCCCTTCGTTAGAATCCACCCTAAAGTTTCTTAGTAAACAGGGATCGTTCAGTAATGACCTAGTCTTTCACGAGACTTCAGGTTTACCTTTTTTGACACTACACACTGAATTGCCCACAACACTATTTTTCCACAGGGCTGAATCCATAGAAACCTTGGTCATAGTTTCCTTCTTCGGAGGGTTGGTTTGCCTTCTCATCCAGCTTGAGATCGGCCAGATGGACCCTGAATGGGTGGAATTCGTACGACTAGGCCTACAAACCCAGGGACTTTCACCCAGGGAGTACGAGGTCATGGTGCATTGACGAACATAGTTTATGCGCCGCTAATGTAGCTGCTTGTTTTTCTTTATGTTCTAATTCTTATGTTATAAGAACTAAGTGGCTTGTATGGAGTCCTTCGGGGTTCTATACGCCATGTTACATTTAAGGGGTACCCCTAGATCATGACATTCAGTTTTCCATGTCTCATTATTGAAGAAATGTGTTAGTGATCCGACATCTATAGTACCATTGGAGAATCCTGATATAAAGGATAGCCTTTATTATGAATAAATGCCGGTTGAGATCTTAGACTAGCAAGTTCTGAAGTTGAGAAATAAAGAAATTGCTTCTGTGAAGGTTCTTTGGAAGGATTAGTTAGTTGAGGGTGCTACTTAGGAGGCCAAGGCCGATATGATATCCCATTATCCTCATCACTTTCCTTCCATTCCTACTCTATCTTGAGGTATTAAGTTCCTCATAGTTTACTCTTTTGGTGTCATATGTCTTTGATATTCCCATGATTTCTCATTTATGCATTCTCATGAAAAACTTGATTTTTTAGAAGATGAGTTAGCTTGATAGTTTTCTTCATGTTTATGTGTATTTGAGTATGAGTTGCATATAGACCTTATTAAATGATGTTTTGAACATGATTTAGCTTGGAGTTGATGTTTCTTTCTCGGATATGTGCATTTATGTGATTGTATTCATGTTGGGCTGCTAGGTCTAGTTCCTACCCTCTATATGATGTTTTGAATCTCATTCGAGGATGAAGGTTCCCAAAGGGGAGATATTGTAACACCTTAGATTTAAAAAGTCCACGAACCTAAAGCGGACCATGGACCCTTCAAGTCATCCTATACGGGCCGTGCAGGGTTCCATGGCCCGTTAAAGGGTTCATGAAAGCCATCCTGGACTACTTTGGGTAGAAGTCACTTGGACGGTGCCCCAAACGGCATGTGGTGACTTGGAAGGCCCTTCAAGTAGGTCGTACAAGTCACCCAGTCACTAAGGTTTCATCTAAGGTCACTCTAAAGAACCACGGATCACGGACCGTAAATTTGTCCATTAAAGAGACTTGTCAAACATAGAATTTTGGGGAAACTTCAAACGACCATATCTTTCAGCACAAAATGAATAAGGTGGCCCGTCACCTATCAAATAAAAGATATTTGAGTCTTCTTTCCAACACCCCTAAGTTTGCCCTATTTCAAGCCTAGAGTAAAAAGTTATGCCCAAATTAGTGAATCCCTGTCGGGCAGGGCATCATCGCGACCTACTTCACAGGCCATGATGATCTAGATGGCCTATGAATCCCCTCGTGAGAGGCACTTCATCATCTTTAAGTCAGGGTCATGTTGGTCTTTTACCAATTGTTTTAACTCAATACTTTGTCATTTTATCTTCTACCCTAGGCCCTATATAAATATTTTTACACCCAATTCAATTCATTTTATCCTCAAAGTTGATCAAAGTTCTTCACCAAATATTTCTCTCTCTAGAGATTGAAGAAAAATTCTAACGTTTCATGATCAAGCATCCAAATTCACCATTTTCTTGAGGGATTTGAACTCCAAGGTATGATAGTCTTCACCTATGGAGCTCTTTCGTCCGTAGGGTTCCTAAAACCTCCAATTTCGTAAAGTTAGATTCCCCAATCAAGGTAGGCTTTTATTTAATTGTCATGGGTTCCTTTCAATGTTGATCCAATTGATTGTTTTATGTCCTCTTAATCATGAATTGAAGAAATTGCATGTTTTAAGTTGAATCCCTGATGAACCTATGAATGACCTAGGATTTCTAGACTTTGATGATATGATGTGGGTTTTGAACTATGAAAGAGGAATTTATGAAGATATGCATGTTCTTTCTGATATTGATGAAAATATTTTAAGTTGCTTTGAGAGTAAAACATCAATGTTGTTGTTGTTATTTTGAAAGGTTTTTGCACATACTACTTAATACATGAATGTGAAAGGATATTCTCACATAAAGGATTCTTAGAGTTGAATAGTTTTCTCAACTAAACTTTGAACTAAGATTTAGGAGCTATTCTAATGAAACCTAGCTTGGATTGGCTACTTGATTTGCCTTCAATGGATGATAAGGCAAGTGGCGATTACCCATGCCTCTTAATGATAAGATAAGTTAAGATTAATGACTATTCTGTGGGATTTACTCTTAGCAACGGGAGGATATTGAGATTAAAGCACTCCCATTGCTTGAGGCTATGTTTCTAGTAGCAATCACTTTATCCCAAACCTATGCACCCCCTTTCTTTAATAATATAAGGTAAGCTTTGAAAAGTAACACGCTCTCGACAGGCAATTAATCCATAATATCATCCATCGTTGGCATTATTGGAAAAAAATCACCCAACTCTCATAGGATAATTATCTTAGACAGACATTAGCTAGTGGATCCATGTAAGCTAGAAGTTCATGGTCCTTTCCTTGGCAAGTAGGACACCCTTTTTCGGTGTAGGGTAGACACCAGATTCCATGTTATAGCTCACATAGTCTCTATGTCGGTTAAAGGTAAATCTACCACAATAATGAACTAAGGTTACTTCTAGAAGGAGCTCACGAGAGTTTTAAAGATGCTACCTTGCATTGACCATGTTTTATGATTTATGTTTTCTAACCCTTTTAACTAATGATTTAGCTTTGTCATTGCACGTCATGTAATGTCCTTTTTAGCATAGTATCATATCTTTTATAAATTTCTATCATACTTGGTACATTCTTTATACTAACACATACTCTTGCCTACATTGTTTCACTAATGTAGGGTCCGACGCTCCTATACCGCATCTCTGTGGCTAGTGATCACAGTAGTAGATTTGAAGATTGTTGAGTCTTCATGTTCCGAGGACAGATACCTTCATTGCTCATTGTCTTTACTTTTCCGTATTTTATGTGATACATGGGTTACGTCCTAATCACTCTTGATGTACTAGATAACTTTGAGACTATGTTAGATTTTTTGCTTCGTTTTCTTGTCAAATCTTTTACTGTCTTATGAACTATTTAATGCTATTATGTTTTTATGATGTATGCTGATGAGTCTATGATTTGGACTCATTTAGGTTTTTATTTGGATAAAGTTGTGTCCTTAAATGCTTGTTTTGTACCAATAACTGATGTAAAACCCTTGATTTCCCGGTATTTGGATTGAGGACCAAAGCATGGACACTAACTCACAAAAAGGAATGAAGCGAGCTAAAAGAGTGAAGAAATGAAGGTACGGTGATCGCCGAGTCCATTTGGCAAGTCACCAAATGGCCATTACCTCGCCTAAACTTCCAATGTGCCAACCCCTGAAGGAGAAAATCAAGTTGGCAAGAGAGAAGAGCTGTCGGCGGATCGCCGAATGGTTCTGCGATGCAGTGTTGGATCGCCCAAAGTTACAGAACTTGAGGATGCTGAAGGCCAAAACAAAAAGGTGATGGAACTGACCAAAGGGCAGATCGCCGACTTGTTCGGCGAGCCCGACTTACTGCACCGAATGGTTCTTCGCAGCATAATTTTGGCGACTATAAATACATTTTCAAATATTATGTTTCTTTTCAAATATTATTTTGAACATTAATTAGAGTAATTTTTGAATTTTTAACTCTGAGTTTTTGAGACAACTTTTCCTTAGCTTTGAAGAATTGAAGTTTTCCATTTTTGAAAAATTAGAAGTGGGTCTTTGAGATTCTTCAACTTGGACCTTTGTAAAGATGAAATTAATCTTACCTAGTTGATGGAAGCACAATTTGGTAATGATTTTTATCTTTTTATGATGTCTAGCTAAATCCCCAATTATTGGGGTGTGATTATGTGATTATAGGTTTATTTAACTTGAGAGAAACCAACTTGATTCGGGGTAAATTTTTCGAGAGAAAGTTTATCTCCACTAAAGTCTAGCTTATTAACTGATTTACAGCTATTTACTAATATTTACAATGACCCATTTGTCTACCTTAGCCTATAATCCAATCACATCCCAAGAACCCGTCTCATTATTGTTAAATTCGTGTTATTTGTTGTTGTTGTAGTTGATGGTTAAAACCAAACCCCCTTTATTTGACACTCATGTTACCCCTTAATTTGAACTATGTTTTCTTTCGATAATGTCTATTCCTATGATTGACTTGAACATATTTGTACTTTACTATTGAATCTTAAACACGTACCACTCTATCTGGCATTCGACCCCAACTCATTTAGTTGGGTTATTATACTAACTAACGATCGTAGACACTTAGAACTGGATTAAGTGTCGTTGATAACGTTAATCAAAATGGCGCAGCTGCCAGGGAGCGGTGTGGGTTAATATTCTTTAGTTAAGTTGAATTTTGTTCTTGTTAGTTATAGTCGAATCTACTTACTTTTAGTTTTGGTTTGCTTGTTTGTGTTTTGAAACAAAAAGTATGACTGTGAACGGAAGCAATGGTAGCCAAGTAGGCCAGCAAGTTGACATCGGCAACCTCAACGATGTCAATGAGCGTAATGCTAATGACCCCTATCTTATGGGTGGAATTGGTTCCATTCGCTTACCTCCTGCGTAAGGGAACGTTGTGTTCAAATTACAAGTACCATGTTGCAGCTCTTGTAATTGAAAGGGTTGTTTCATAGATTGCCTTATGAGGATCCCCATGAGTACATAAGAAATTTTGTTGATGTTTGCGGGCAATTCTCCTTCAAGAATATATCCCAAGAGTCTGTCTGGTTGAGGATTTTTCCCGTTCTCTTTAATGAGAGAAGCATGTAAGTTGCTAGCTGAATTGCCATGAGAATCAATTTCGTGGGAAGAGCTGGTCACCGTATTTCAAGTCCGATTTTCCCTCCTTCAAAGTTGATGACTCTTCGGGACAACATTTAGAGCTTTAAGAGTTTGGAGGGTGAGCCAATTCATGAGACTTGGCTGAGATTCAAGAAGTTGGTGCTACAATGCCCAACTCATGGTTTACCCGACCATATTTTGCTGCAGTATTTTTACCAGAGGCTTGATTCGGTAAACAAGGGTGTTGCTGACCAACTTTCTCTGGGAGGTTTATTGCAACAACCTTATGTGATAGCAGTTCAGCTCTTGGATGGAATGACCACAATAATCGGGCTTGGTACACCCACGAAGATCAGGTCTCCACTGTCACATTTAAATTAACCAAGGAGCAGCTTGAGAAAGATTAGGAGAGGGACCAGAACTTGGCCAACATCATGACACAACGTGTCATTTTTTCCAAATATGTCATGGAAGCTGGTGCTCAAAGTGTCAATGTCGTGGGTGTAGGATGTTTTAATCATTATGAGGCCAAGTTTGAGGCTTTGTACAACGAAGAGGTGAACTTCCTAGCAAACAAAGGTGGCGGTTATCGTTTAAACTACCCGAGGTAGGGTGGTAACCGAGGTTGGAACATGGAGAAAGGTTGGAAGGATCGTGATTAAGAGTGGAGGGATCGTAACCCCACTTGGAAAGAGAGAGATGGGGAGAAGGATAGAGATGTTCCTTCCCATGAGTGCCAAAAGCCAAAGGATTCTAATGGTGGTTACTTCGGAGGATGTGCTTTCTCATATCCTCAATAAAGTTGAGGGGTCGGAGAAGATTTTGTAAGAGAAGAAAGAAGATGTGTAGACCCTTAGCCAGACGGTTACCTCCCATTCTATCTCGAACAAGCAGTTGGAGACCCAAATGGTTCATATCTCGTCTCATTTAAACTCGAGACAACAAGGGAGGTTGCATAGTGATACTATGGCCAACCCCAAGAATGAGGTTTAAGCGTGGACTTGCGTCATGCCGCAATGTTAACTAAGGCGCTACTTGGGAGGCAACCCAAGTTTTATTTGCTTTCTTTTTCATTTGTGAAATAATCATTTGTTGATTGTAAAGGTTAAAGTGTGGAATATGTTTGAACAATGCAGATTAGAGAGTAAAAAGTCCAGTCGGCGACTCACCTAAAAGGTCGGCGAGCCCGACTTGGACCGCCGTTAGACTAAAGACATTTTGAAATTGGAGTATGTAAAACTCGGCGAGCCCAGGAGCATATTGGAGAATCACCGAGAAGGTCAGCATTCTCTATTTTGTCCGCCGTTTGGACCCCCACATTAACTGGAGGTCCTGTAAAAATCGACGAGGTAAGTGCCCAATCAGCGTGTCACCGAGTGGGTCGGCGAGAAAAATATATGTCGCTGACTGGGCGATAACTAGATGGTTTTGAAAGGCCAAAAGTTAAAAAGTTAAAAATATTTCACATTCCCTCACTTTACGACTTGCCAAACCCACACCCGAAATAGTTTTTCCCGTATTTTTGTGTTGTTATCTCGTATTAGTCATCATTTGTGTGTTCGAAGTTGGATCCTTTGCTGCCTAGCTTTTCAACTTGATTGTTCGGTTTCTAAGGTTGATTTTCCGAACCCTAGATCTTTATTTAGCGATTTTTACTCATTTGCAAGTGATTTTATCTTAGTGAAATGTGTTGGGCCTCTCTGAATTGTAATTGTGTTGTGTGTGCCTATTTTATTTCGAATATCATGCCTAAATTGCTTTATTGTTGATTCCCCGAACTGCTTGTGTTTAAAATTGGTCTAAAAATGTTGGGCTGTGTTTTGTTGATTGTTGGGTCTAGTCGGGTGAAGTCTAATGAACCCGCATATGTGCCAAATGATATAATTTGCGCAATGATGGAGCAGTGACATCATTCTTAAGGGTAAAAGTCATCAAATGGCCAAATTTTGCCTAACCGGGAAAAGTCAAGGTATCCCGAGGGCATGGGTGTAATGGGTCTTGATTTAATTGAATGGGTGCATGCTTTGATTTTGTTTTTAAGAGCTATCGGGTTAAATTTGGAAGTTGGGGTTGAGAGTAGGAATGTTGAGTCATTTGGCGAGTTGGATCGAGCTCGCCGAACCACTCAGCGGTTCGCCAAATCCCCCTTGTCTCCTTTATATTTCATGCTAAATTAGAAGTTGGGTGCTGTAACTTTTGGCGAGAAGCCTGAGTTCGCCGAGTCTCGCAATTTTTTTTGCTATCTTTTTTCGAGACCCGAAAGACCTTCTTGATCGCCCTTTATGTGCCCCTAACCCCTAAAAATGCACTGTACCTTTCGGCGGGCTTGTCCTTGCTCGCCGAATGCTGTCAGCGATTCGCCGAAAGGCCCTTCATTTCGACGACATTCCATTTTTCTGAAAAAATTTTGAGCCAATCCTTTCGGGGAGTCTGTCTGCATTAATTTTTCTGTGCATCTTCTTGAACTGTTTTTAACTTTTCTCGATCTTTTTGCAGTTATGGCTAGGACTAAACTGGACATGCCGCCTCGTAAAAGAGCACGGGGCATAACTATAAATGAAGGAGGAGCCAACCCTCCTAAAAAGGGATGAGCAGAGCCTCCAAAGGAAGGAATATGCAAGGGCAAGAGGCCCATATCTGAGGTCCCGGAGCACAACTCCGGAAGTGAGGGCGAGGCCTTTGACTCCCAAGCTGTATTATCTGAGCCGGAGGATGACTAGCCATTACAGTGTTGAAGAGCGAAGATCCGTGCTAGATCGCTAGAGTCCGAGCAGCCACCTCTCCAGCAGATACAGTGCCAACTCTGGCACCTCCTGTAGCTCAAGTACCTCCAGTGGTTCCTCCTCCCCGACTACTCAACAGACTAAAAGCTGATGGGTTGCGGACTATTCTTGAGAAGAAGCTACTATCTACAGAGGGCCTAGAGGGCAAATACTCCAAAGTGAGGGACACGTTCCAGTACCATCGGTTTGAGCAGTTCACCAGGCCTCGAGGACCCTATATTCCTTCATGGGTCCGGGAGTTATATACAACATATGGTGACTTGGTACCCAAGGGAAAAAAACAAGGCTAGTGCCTTCAGACCAGTAGGGTCCATAATTGTATGAGGGACAATAGTGCACTGTAGCTATGATCACATCAATGCGGTACTTGACAGAGGGTCAGACTTTGACTACCCCAATTTGGCTAACACTACAACATCACTAGATGAGCTCAAGGGCTAGCTAGCTCCCATCATCTCAGAAACCACTCCGAGATGGATTGAAGCAGAAGTCTCGATCGAGAAGAAGGACTTGAGTGTAGCTGCGCAATATTGGTTTGGATTCATTAGCATCTCCATTGTGCCATCCCAAAATGAGTCCATTCTCCGTCATCCTAAGGCGGCCTGCCTGAGTCTATTATGTCTAAGAAGAGCATTGACACGGGAGTTATTATTGAGCAGGAGATGGCCAGGAGGGCCAAACAGAGGCAGATCTCCCTTTCATTCCCAGTGCTGATCACAGAGTTGTGCCGGCGTGTTGGAGTCCCCCGAGATGCGACTAGAGATATTGAGGTTACCCCTACATCCTTCACTGACATCTGGTGTAGTGAGGCCGAGTACACTGAAGAGGAGGCCGACAGTACGAGAGCAACTCCGGTGGATACATCTCTGGTGGTGGACATTGACTCTATACTTGTAGAGGCATCTTTGCCTACTCCAGCCTCTGGGCCTTCAGGTACATATGCTTCCACTTCTTCCTCACATGCTCCTAGTACTTCTACCTACTCTCAGCCTGCCAAGATTACTCACGCTATGATCCTGAAGAAGGGGCACCTGGCCCATTCGGCTGATATGAGGGCTACCCAACTTGAGGTTGCAGTCCCATGGATGATTGAGAGTGCCATCCTTGCCGCACTTAACCCCCCTCTGAACTTCTATTGATGATTTGACTGCGAGAGTCGTTGCTTGTGAGAGTAGACAGGGGGAGTATTCTGAGGTTATGGCTATGAAAGCTGAAGTGGCAAATCTGAGGAACGATGTAGACTATCTCAAGTCTATAGACTTCACTTCACTATTAGAGGCAACGGATGATGTAGATGCCCCAAAGACTTATGTTATTCCTCTAGACACCACCAGACGCGTACATAGGGATGACATACAAGCTGATATGTCTGAGGCAGATACCAACAAGGAGTAGATAGAGGTGAGGGAGGAGAGCATATATGGAGACCTTCCAGATCTAGAGGAGGCGATTGTACAGTCAGTGATCCAGACATCGCTGATACAGACATCCATGGCAGCTCGTAGTGGATCTGGTACTGTTGATGTGACTCCGGGTACTGAGACCCAGGTTTAGAGTACTACAGCGGGCACTGATACCCCCGACAAATGGAGCGACTGGGTAGACATGATTTTTCTTTACCTCCTTCCCAATCTTCTTTTATTGACTTTTTGGATATTTTCTTGCATTTGAGGACAAATTGTTTTTATTTGTTGTGGGGTGAGGTATTTCAATACCCTCCTCTTGTATTTGATGATGTTTTTGAGCTATATATTGTGTTTTGATACGACTTTTATGGATATTTGAGCTTGTGGCTCCTTGTTATAATTGTAAATTATTTTTGAACCCTTCCGAATTTTTTTGTTTGAATGTGGATGTTCTCTTGCAAATTTGAGTATTAGTCTTGATCAATACCAATGACTTGAATAGTGTTCATAATTGAACAAAAATTAAAGTGCGGCTATGATGAGGCCAAATGAATTTTCACAGGAAATATGTGAACTTTTTGCATCTCATTGTGATTAGCCGGTTATCAAATTGAGTCTCTTGTAATAAACATTGCATACTAGCGAAAGTGTGGAGTCTTGTTTGACTTTGGTGTCAATGCCTTGTGTGATGAGCTTACCGTGAACCATGTGTGATGACACCTAGAATTTTCCCCGTTGGTCTGGTTGACCAAGGGATGTGAGATCTTTAAATGATCTTAAGGGTGTCCAAAGTTTCATGGAAAAGGAATAATGGGGTGACTTATGAGCATAAATGAGAATGAAGAGGAGAAGGAAAGAAAGTGTTGTTCACACCATATTTAATGAGGATAGCAGCCATTGAGCCTAAATAACCATACCTTTACACTCAGCCCTGTTACAAGCCCTGAAAATATCTTTTTGATCTTGAGTGAGCTGAAAAAAAGTGTTGATTGGAAAATAAGGGCAAACCTATGGGTGAAATCATGCATTGTGTTCATCTTTGCGAGTGTGAGTGTTGATTGTGATTTCGGAGCTATTAATTGTTGAACCTTAGTGTGTGAATATGGAATCATCTTTGTGTAAGGGCATTTGACTACCTTTTTTGAGCTTGAACTTGCATTTAAAGCAAGTACTGTGAACTTGAGAATCTTCAACTTGAATCTTTGAGTGCACAATTGATCCTTGCATGAGTAAGTTGAGTCTTGTTGTGTGTATTCATGATTGAGTCTTGTGTAGCACTGTTTGAGACATCCTTTTTGAACTGTTGAACTTGAGTTTTACTTGAGGACAAGCAAAAGTTTAAGTTGGGGGTGTTGATGAGTCAACGATTTGGACTCATTTAGGGCTTTATTTGGATAGATTTTGTGTCCTCAAATGCTTGTTTTGTACCAATAACTGATGTAAAATCCTTGATTTCCAAGTATTTGGATTAAGGAACAAAGCATGGACACTAACTCACAAAAAAGAACGAAGCGAGCTGAAAGTGCGAAGAATGAAGGTGTGGTGATCGCCGAGTCCCTTTGACGAGTCGACGAATGGCCATCACCTCGCCTAAAGTTCTAGTGTGCCAAGCCCTGAAAGAGAAAATCAAGTTGGCGAGAGAGAGGAGCAGTCAGTGGATCGCCAAATGGTTCCGCGATGTAGTGTTGGATCGCCCAAAGTTACAGAACTTGAGGATGCTGAAGGCCAAAGCAAAAAGGCGATGGAACTGACCAAAGGGCAGATCGCTGACTTGCTGCGCCGAATGGTCCTTCGCGGCATATATTTGGCGACTATAAATACATTTTCAAACATTATGTTTATTATCAAATTTTATTCTAAACATTCATTAGAGTATTTTTGAGTTTTGAAATCTGAGTTTTTCAGCCAACTTTTCCTTAGCTTTGAAGAATTGAAGTTTTCCATTTTTGAGAAATTGGAAGTGGGTCTTTGAGATTCTTCAACTTGGACCTTTGAAAGACGAAATTAATCTTACCCAGTTGATGGAAACACATTTTGGTAACGATTTCTATCCTTTTATGATGTCTATCTAAAACCCCAATTCTTGGGTTGTGATTATGTGATTATGGGTTGATTTAACTTGTGGGTATTGCTAATTGTTAGTTTAAATGTTGTTTAGAAGTGATTTCATTCAGTAATTGTGGTTTAATTTAAAGGGTTGTAATTGCAAATGCAATTCTACCTTTGTGTTTTTGGTTTGCTCGAGAGAGAGGTTTCAAAACCAAGATTACTGAATAGATGGTCTGTGGGCATTGGGTTTTCATGGATTCATCTCGAGAGAGTGAATCCTAAACCATTTTCCACACATTCAGCTTGAAAGAGTGAATAGACTAAAGCGTAGGTTGTTCTTATTTGCATGTTTGTTGGTGTTTGAGAGAAACCAACTTGATTCGGAGTAAATTGTTTGAGAGAAAGTTTATCCCCACTAAAGTCTAGCTTATTCACTGATTTATAGCTATTTACTAATAGTTGCAATGACCCATTTGTCTACCTTAGCCTATAATCCAATCACATCCCAAGAACCCGTCTCATTATTGTTAAATTCATGCTATTTATTGTTGTTGTAGCTGATAGTTAAAACCAAACCCCACTTATTTGACACTCGTGTTACCCCTTAATTTGAACTATATTTTCCTTCAATAATATCTATTCCTATGATTGACTTGAAGATATTCGTACTTTACTCTTGAATCTTAAACACGTACCACTCTCCCTGTGGGATTCGACCCCAACTCATTTAGTTGGGTTATTATACTGACTAACGATTGTAGACGCTTAGAACTAGATTAAGTGTTGTTGATAACGTTAATCATATGCTAAGTGGATTGTGTAGGGCCTCTTGAGGTCCTATATGACATGTCACGTCTAGGGTGTACTTTGGGTCGTGACACCACCACTAGAACACATCACTTTTTTCAAGAAGATCGTACCCAAATAGCCCACACATTTCTACCCATTGAAAAACTGCATAACATTATCGAAACAGTGTCGTCTCTAGCCCAAGCGATATGCAATCTTTCGTAGATCAGGTTGATAACAAAAGTAACACACTCCATATTTCTAACCAAGTAAGCAACGATACAGTTTATAAATCGTATCATGCCCTTTTTGATATACACTGATTTTATGAAACCGCAGTAGATATTCTAACATCAATTGGTGCAACATCATTCTCATCATTTGCTAAGCAACCCATACATGTTATGACAACTTTACTAACTAAACTTTCCAAAGTTACAATGTTAATTATCTAGTCATCACTTTAATTATTCCACTTCCAATTGTCAAACCACTCCAAATATAGCCTATACCACACAAGTAATATTCCCAATGTTAGGTAACTAACATGATAAAGAGAAACATGTTCATGAAGTACCTCAGACCATTGTAATAAAACATCAAGAATGAATCAATAAGCATTTCAAACAATTCTCAACACATCACATACAAATAATTAATCACATTTCCTTTTCTTACTTCTTTTTCATCATTAGAATTATTCAAAATGGACAAGTCAAACCATCACCAACTCCCATTTCTTCTCAACACATACCACAAGGAAATACATGATTCTATACACTTAACAAGGGTCGAGAAATCCACTTGCCTAAATTAATTAACAATTCACTCTAGGACATTAGTATTTGTCTTTCGTTAGGCTTCAAAATCAATTCAATTTATTCAAATAAACAACCACTATAAGATTTTGAAACTAACAACATCCATATTACTATGTGTCTATCCTAGACCAATAAACTCACCCCAAATCTATAATCAAGTTTCTAATTTTTGATGTCAATTAACATGTTGAGTCTCATATTTTCCTAAAAGTCAAGCCTAGGGCCAAGTCTTTATCCCTCCAATTGACATAATTATAATAATATTCATATAATACAATACACCTAATATTTAACTACATGCACTTAATATATATTTAAAAAATTGAAGTTACAAGGCGATATTCATAAGGTGTATTCAAAAACTGAAGCTAAAAATAGAAACAATAGCAATTTACGTAGGAATTATGCACCCAACCCTTCTATTAGTTTAGCTTGCTATTGGCTCATCATAATGCCATAAATGACCCACTATTTCTTGTCCCCTAGCTTAACAGAACCAACATTAACAATATGATAATATTTGATGTCAAAGATATGTGTCATATTTGAGATTTTTCTAGGTTCTTACCTGAAGCAATCAATTATTGTTATTAAATACCGGCGCGGCAGAAGGAGGTCATGTCGACATTCTATATTGCTTTGTGAGGATCCGAAAGAGTTAATACTCAACCCTATAAATTTTAGTTCATTTTGTATAGGGATATATGCTTGAATAAATTTATGTTAGTTATTATGTATTAGAGTTATTTGAATCGTGATTTCTAGTTTATTAGCACACTGAAAACAGGGAGAAAACTTTTATACTATGCCATCCTAATGTTGAAACCGGTAGGCGAGGAAACCGTTTAGGGGAGTAAACAAAGTTGAGGCGCTGATAAGAAGAAAGTATCCGCTAAAGTACGATGCTAGTAGTGACAGGGAAACATGATAAAAATAATCTAGTTCATAATGATCTAATATGAATTTAATCAATTATGAATATGATAGGAAGGAATAATTTGAAATAAAAAATCTGCATAATAAAGAACATGACTACTTACCTTCATAATGAAATGATAAAAAACTATGAAACTTTAATATTATATATACTTAAAGATATAAAAATAATTGAATTAAAAAGAATCATATGGGAAAAAATATTTAATAACGAACCGGAAGATATATTGAACCAACAATGGTATGAAATAGACTTACATGATTTAGACTACGAAAGAATAGAATGATACGATTTATTAGAAATAAATTCAGATTAAAATGAATTACGAATATTTACAATATTGGATAAAATCTATGGAAGATATAAAACTATTAGAACAATTAATAGAGGAAAATTTATCTATGTACCAAAGAACCGAAAATATGTTATATCTTGAATATATCATAAATAATATTAAAGAAATATTCAGATTAAAACAACTATCAGAAAAATATTATAATAAATATTATTACATTTTACCATGAATTTCACACTACCAAAAATTAACATTAAAGGGATATCAAGATTAAGACACTTAGCAAAAGAATACTACAATAAAATCTTTAAAATAAAATACTCTCTTATCACACTACCACTTCCATGAATCCCCCAGCTACCAGTTCCACTACAAAAAAATGGTATTTTTTCAATTTCTGTTCTTCTATCTATTTCTTCATTTTCTTCTTGGGTCATGAACTATAAATAAAATTAATTGTCTAAAAATTACCCATCAATTAAATAATCGTAATTATTGAATAATTAAAAAATATTATAAACTAATTTCACCGACTGATCAAAATTAACTTTGAAAAACTATCAAGAGGGATAAAACAACAATTTTACAAAAAAAAAAATCAAATATGAACTTCTGGGCCATTACAATAACCACATTACTTGCACAAAAAAGACCTTAATGAATTGCCACTAACCTTTTGGTCCAATCTCATCGCCTTGATCTAATAAAAGATATTAAGTTGTTTCTCTTGTATCAAACACTTTAAACTTATAATTGTTTTAATTTACATTATTTTGTGCATGTGAATCAATGAATTGCGTACTTTCCTTAATTTCTTAAGAATGTAAAATTCATGAAATAATTGACGGCTGCATTAATTAATCATTGGATGAAAAAAGTAGAAAGCTAGTGAATTTGTTGAAGAATTGAAGTCACCGACCATTGAAGTAAATATCATTTTATGAATTTGTTGAATAATTGAAGTCACCGACCATTGAAGTAAGTATCATTTTATGAATTCTAGTATAGAATAAAGTGAAAGTACATTCTTAATTCCAAACACATTCGTTACATATAAATTATAATTACTCCATCCATTTTAATTTGTTTGTATGATTTTTACTTCACACAAAGTTTAAAAGAAAATAAAGAAAACTTTTGAATCTTGTGGTCTAAAACTAAGAGCATGTTTGATATGCGATAATGATCGATTTAAATTAGATTAATTTAAAGTTGACGTAAGGCAAGCAAATTAGAAGATAGAGAGTTTATTTTAGTTAAAAACATTATATTTATGCATCAATTTTTTTTTCCGGAGTTAAATTCAAAGAGTGAGAATTTTTTTAAAAAAGATTTAGATTTTAATATCAGGTGTAAATGTTTGTATTAGAACCTAAATATATTTTACATTTGTGTCATAACTTTTTTAACAACATTTTACCATATATCATTGTTTTTATGATATTTGTATCAAATGTCGTTGCTTTTTATGAAATTTACATCAAATGTCATTATTGTGATGAAATATTGCCTAAATGTCAATAATTGTATGATATTTTATGTCAAATATCATTGTTTATACGAAAAATTCTATTTCTTGACATTTATTTCATGTTTACTAAATAAATGTCATCATATCTCTACTTTCTTGTAGTGAAGTGAATAACTTGTTTGTTCACATGCATGAAACAATTTGAATAGCTTTTTTTTTGTTTCAACAATGATACGTACTACATGTACTTGAGGTTTTCTGAAGAATGGAAGCATCATCTTTTTCACATAAAAATCAAGAACAATTCTCATATAGGATAACTCATGTCATTTGAAATTTTGAGAAATAAACCTCTCTTTCGAATCTTTAATTTGGTAGAATTGAATTATGCGAAGAAAGGATAAGTCTTTCCTATAAAAAAAAAACACTAGACATACTAAGAGAAAAAAAGACAAAGAAAACAATTAGTTCTATATGTACTAACTTGAAGGATGAATAAAATCGAGATAAAAAGAAGTAGTAGCTACTTTATATGTAAAATCGAAAGCCTTTCTCCCGTGAAAACTAAGAATAGTTTTGGTCAAGATAAGAGAAGAACACGAAGTTGAAAAAAATATATTTGAAATTCAATTGGTTGACTTTAAGGATAAACCATTCAAAGTTAATGATAATTGTATAATTTCAACAAATATCAATCAATGAAAACTTTAAATTTCCAACTCTAATGTTTATGTCGCCAAGACTATTGTCACGCCCCGAGAACCATTGTTCGTCCCCAAGCGAACCCTTGGCCTAGATGACTACTTAGTGGAGGAATTACTCAAGAAAAATGGAGACTCCAAATACCAACTTAACTCATATAGTCTCAAAACAGCTTAACTCAATAAATGTTTGAAAGTATTTAAATAACATAAGTAATTCAATTCATAGTCTCAAGGGAAAATCCACAAAGGGAAAAAACTAAAAGACTCCTCATACTTCTACTGTCTATGAAGCCTCTAAATAATATGATGGATGTGGGGACAAGACCCCCCGACAACCTAACAAGAACAAAACGATAATGTGAAACCCTCCGAAAAGCAAGTAGGCTCACCAATGCTACTTGAAATCCAATAGGATCAACGAAGCGCCTGTTAATGACCCTAAACGACTGTATCTACATCATAAATAAAATGTAGGTCAAATGATGTCAGTACATTGAATGTACGAGCATGTTAGGGGAAAGCAGAAAGATAAGCAACTGAACTGATTCTTTGGGAAGACATAATCACCTCATCTCAACTCAAATATGAAATGAACAATAAGAGATGCAATATATAAAGCTTTTAAACAGTATATATCAACTAAATATGTATAAAAATACAATAACATACTCTTTTACTCTTATTTTGGAGATTCTCTAACTGACAACCATCACTATGAGCTACGTGATGATACGTCATGTCGCCCACACTACAAAAAATGTCCTATACCTTGCCGGGGTATAGAACACCTCAAATAAGTGGATCCACTAAGATATGCTTAAAAGCAATAAGGAATCATCTAAAAAGTATGACTCTTTACCCATGTTGGCATACATGGTATATGAAGATTTTGAGTTGTTTGAACTCATCCCCATATCTGTGCTCAATACAACTCCCAATAATATATATAACTCATACTAAAATGTTTTAAAATATAACTCTTTTCTTCAGTTGAGGTAATTAGTCAAAATATCCTCTTAAAGGAGGTAATACTCTAAAACTCATCTGAACTTGTAAACTCATTTAGAAATCAGTGTTTCTCTCTTTTAAAAATGTAAAAATATTACATACTTTGGAATACTTGGTTCCCTTATACTCATTTTGAAACACGAAACTTATATCTCCTCATTGTCATACTCATTGACACAAGTCTTAAATCAAGTTAAAGATAATTGCAAAAGACTTCTCAAAAATGAATCAAAAGGACGTTCTTGAACTTTCCTCTTAACTTTACCTTGATTTGAAATGTAAATTTAAGAGTTATGATTGGGATATATAGGACTCTCAATGATTAATGAAGGCTTACATAGTTAGTATTAATAATAGAGCGAAGACAAGATTTGCAAGAACACATACGGGACGAAGAACGGAGGAGAAATGGGTCTGGTGACACTGGCGCATCAGTGGTTCATCGCACTAGGCATCAAAGTACTGGCGTACTTTTGGGCGCATTGTTGCGCAGGTGCCAACCCTCCTGGCGCTATGGGGGTACGTTACACCATTCTCGAGCCTACAAAATTTGATGAATTTTCTTCTCAATTTTTGGTCCTGATTCGTCTAGAATGGATTGGTTTCTTCCAAACTCCCTTTGATTAATAAACCCAACACAAATAATTGAAAACCCACTCACAATCCATCAAGAACAACACTCATTTACAACACCCTCACCTGAAGAACTCAAAACCTACATTGTTAAGGAATGGGGTTAAAACTCAAGAACTTCTCAAGAAACTAAATCAATCCACTTCAAGAAGAATTCATCGATCAAAATTACATGATTGGCGTGAGGGAAAACAAACCTAACACTATTAGAGCTTACATACCTCGAAGAACACTTGTTTTTGGTGAAAATCCTCAACCCTTGAAATCCTTCTCCTTTCTCCTCTAGACCTAGTTCTAAAATCCCTAAACGCTTTTGGAATGTATAAAATAACTTAGAGTCTGATTAGAACCCTAAATTGGGTGAGTACAACGTGGTTAAGTCTAGTGGGGTAAGGAAAGGACCAAAATAACCCTTTCTCAAACGGATGAAAAGCCTTAATTAGAGAGGTTTCACTCAAATTTCCATAACATTTTTCTCGGAGCTCAGAATTTAGCAAACTCAGTGGCGTTGGAAAGAGGACTCAAAGACCATGGATTTTATACCTCATGGCCCACCTAACTCTTTATGTGCTGAAAGTTATGGTTAAGTCAAGTTGACCCAAAACTAACAAATGAAGTTTAACTTGTATGAATCTCTAGTTGGCTTTTCGAAGTACGAGATGTTACAACTACCCCTAGATGTGCTATGGTGCCTAGAGCCACAAGTGAGCCCTACCTAACCACAAACATGAAATGATGTTAGTTGGCATATATAAACATAATAAATTAAATAGCAGAAAGAAGTCTTAATATCCATCATATCATAAAAGAGAAGCGGATACGAGACAACATACACGAAATCTACCAACTATGTGAAAAGTCTCAAGTCATAAATGAGTTGCTAGGACAAGTCCCTAGATAACTCTTAACTATTTGACACTGAAAAAAGAATACAGTGGAAATTCATAAAAGTTATGTCCTCGAAACATGAGGGCTCACCAAAGAAGTTCAAACTAAGGGGATCATGTACTAACCACAGCCAGAAGGATATGTTTTAGAACTTATATTATGAAATGTGGTCAATACTCGAAATGTATTGCGTATGAGGAAAAGTTTACAACCATGATATAAAGTCATGCAATATCTGAAAAACGTAATAATTTGTGGGATGTATACAAGAACTGATATAAACCATGTGAGCTTGTACATGGAGTTTAGTGTTTTGCTCCCACAAAAAAAAAAGAGTGTCCCACTTGACAAGGTAAGAACCATAAAATCTGAGCTAAGGTGGATCCACTAGTTGTTGTGTCACAACCCAAGCCTAAACCTTGGACACTGCTTGCACTCGAGAACCATTGCTGGTTTCCAAGAAAACCCTCATTCTATCTTACTACAAGTCAAAAACTAACTCAAGTATACACAAGCATCAAACTAAAAGGAATGCTAAATCAATAGTATATTAAATCTCAAAACTACCTGAATACACTGAATATTAAACATAAGTTTTAATTTAAGCCTGTGAAATTGAAAGACACTGCAAAATTGTCTACCTATGAAGACTCTACTATATAAAGATGAGTGTCGGGACAAGACCCACAACTTCTCAAAAACAAATACTAATAACTCGAAAAACTAGAGTCCTTCGAAAGTAAGGAGGCGTCACTCAAAAGCTAACGAGCATATGGAGTGATGTCAACATACTTTTGTTGAGGATCCTAAGTGTATGTATCTGCATCATTAAAAGATGCAGGTCAAATGACATTAGTACATTAAATGTATGAGTATGTGATATTCCTGAAGTGAAATAACTAAATAAAAGGACTGCAATAGATATAGCACAAACTCAACTGAATGTAAAGAATTAAAGGAATGAAATCATTTAAACTTTACAAAAATACTTAATCATCTCTGAAACTCAACATAATAAGTTATATAGTAAAAATAGACCCTAACTATATTTGGGAGATTCTCTAACTGATAACCATTACTATGAGCTACGTGATGATGTAGCGTCTCGCCACGCTGCCAGGACTATCCTATATTGTGCCAGATTATAGAACCTCTCAGTTGAGTGGATCCACTAAGTAATAAGGATTCATGTCAAAAGTATGATCCGTTACCCATGTTGGCATACATGGTTTATGAGTATTTTGAGTTGTTTAAACTCATCCCCATATTGGTGCTTAATACTACTCCCAATAAATATATGCTCATTCTCAACGTTTAAAAAAAATTCTCTTTCTCAAATTGAAGTAATTACTTAAAAGATCCTCTTTAAAAAGGTAATGCTCTGAAATATCTATGAACTCATAAACTCATTTAGAAATCAAACATTCTCTTTTCTCACTTTAAAAATGATATCTTCTCTTATACTCTCTTTCAAAACACCTCTTCAGACTCTACTCAAAACTCTTCTTTACTTTTCTCAAAAATCAACTTAAGCCAATGATTGGTTAAAAGAATTTCTCAATAAATAACTCAATAATAAGGTTCGTGATGGAAAATAGACACGAACAATCAACTCAATAATCTCAATACATGATATACAATAACTTAGGAATTAGGAATAGAAATTTGGAATCAGAAATTAAGAACTCAAAACCCAACATCAAATTCATCTCAACAATAATCAAAACTAAGGTAGAACCCTATATTACTTCTTTACTAAGAATGTTGATGTAGGGCGTGAGAACGAAATAGTCCAACACTATGATAGCCTTACATACTTGATTATGAAGATTTTAGACTTGAAACTTTGATGGAGACTTGATTAATCGTGAGCTTCAGGAAGCACATTAGTTTTTGGGAGGAAGCCTTTGATCCTGGAATCTTGGTGCTTGCTCTCAATAAAGAACTCTTTTTTGAAGTTCTTAGAGTGGAAGAACATGGGAAAGCCTTGGGTGGATTGATTCTCTTAGTATCATGAATATTTCACTTGAAGGTTATGGGGTACTTGCTGGAGAAGACGAAACCTAGGTGAGTTTTAAGAGGATTTTTAAACACTTGAATGTTTAGATTGATGATTTTGAGATGAAAACTAGTTAGTTGAATGATATAATCATTTAAAGCATACAAAAACGACTTAGAATAGGGTTAAAAGCTTGGGAAAGGACCAAATAAACTTAGAACGCGTGCAGAAAGTAGTTGAAAAAAGTGCAGAAAGTTATTGAAAAAAAGTGCAGCAAGCCTTCACGGAATGATCTACCATTTGTTGGAATTTCTACCATATTTAAGTCTAGTCGTAGAACATCGACTGTGTGAAAGGGCTTCACTAAAACAAACATAACTTTTTCTCTGAACTCAGAATGAGGCAAACCTGATGGCGTTGGAAAGATGACTCATATAAATTTAATTTGATAGGCCATGGGCCACCAAATTCATTAAGACCTGAGAGTTATGATCGTTTGAAGTTGACCTAAGTAGAATCTTATGTCCAAACTTAATCGGTAAGGATGTTTTCAACTCAACTTTGTGCTAGGAGTTTCTTGTGACCTTAATTCATCTCCAAATTTATTCTCACACTAAAGAATCGACTTAAAACTTAAGTATAATTTTAGAATTACCCGACATGACCTTCTTGACAAATCAAGAATGATACGGGTCTTAGCTTGGAAACTTTTGGGGTGTTACAAATTGTTTATCTGAGATAATATCCTACAATAGCACGTAGTGCTGGGATGAAAGGGATTGCTAATAAAGGTCTCATGCCTCAAATAATGGGTGACCCTTCATCCCTAGGTCCTCTCGGTGCTATGTATACTTCAAATGGAAACATTAAATTTGGAAATAGAAATAATGTATACTATTGAGCCATATTGATAATCTTATAATGTACTCAGTAGCTCATAAATCATGATAACTGAACATAATTTTGAAGATACTTAATGTGAAAATGCCAGAATATTCTAGGGACTTGTCCGTAAAACAAAGTATTGTAGACCAACATTGGCTAAAGTTTCCACAGAACTCTTTCCACGAACCATGTAACTTTCTATGGTTTGTGCACCCTCTCGTAGAACTCAAGTCCAAAAACTCTTCCAAGTACAATTCACTTTCCATGGACACTAGTCTACAGTCCATCAACTTTTCTATGGCCCATGTTGTTGGTCCATAGGAACCTTTTCTAGGACTTGACATTTCCAAAGTTCTAACTCAACTTCTACGGCAGGGCCCTCAGACCGTAGAACTTTCTACGGACCATAGTCCCATCTGTTGACCAGTTACACCAGCAACTTTCTGTATCTTTTTCCTTTCCATTCAAAGTCCCTATTCCTAAGGTGTTACAATATATTTCATTTAAAGTATGATATTTATGTAAATAATTAAGGTTTCTTATGTCAACCCACCTTTATATATATGTATATATATGTATATGCTTTGAAAGATGGTTTCAAACTAGTACTTATGCATGGACTCAAACTTTTCTTTCCAGTTCCTTTATATTGACTATGATTCTAAAAACCTTTTTTTCATTGTTCCTCCATATATTACTTTATATGAGTATGTTGGAATCCCTTGAATACTCAGTACATTCCATATACTGACCACATACATTTATTGTGTTGCATTCTTTTATAATGTAGATTTAGGCATTTGTGCTTAGACCAGTGACTTGTTGGATTTCAGCATTCCAATCAACAGTGTGTGAGTCCTCCTCGTTAGGGGACTTCATGGACTTGTTTCAATCTTGTTTTAGTTAGTTCTTATATATTGGTTTATAGTATCTAGGGTCATGCCCCAATAGACTATTTATTTCATTCTAAGTAGTGATATATTTATTTAGAGACTAGTGATATAATCTCTTGGATCTCTTGATTTTTATTGATTAGTCCTGTGTTAAACATAAATTATAGCTTGAGCGTTAGTTTTCATAAGTATTTCAAAGACATATATATCAGAAAAATAGACTACAATAACAATGTTTCTCCACAATTCAAGAACGAATATTCAAATTGTGACTTAGTATGTGTCATGACAAAAAATGGATGTGATGACACTTGTTTTTTTTCCACCAAGAAAAAGTCAACCTCAACCCAACGAAATAAAAGGAATGCTGAAAGATAAAGCAAGAACACGGTAAAAGCGGAAAATTTGTTCCTTTTGTTAACACCCTAAAACCTGGTTGTCACGTGTACAAGCCACAAATGTAAAAAGATAATTCAAAAGATAAATACAAGTCTCAATGTTTTTGTTTCTCATGTAGAACAAAACATAAGGTAAAGGAACAAGAGGACTCGCCAGGATAACAAACAACTACCTCTCAAAATCCTTAACAAGCCTCGAAATCAGAAGAAGAAAGAGGAGATCACACAAGTTGAATATATTATGTTATTAAGAGTTTTCTTTTGAGTTAAAGCTTGTATTTAAGTTTTTCATGAATTTTATTTGGTTTTAAGCTTTGTATGCTTAAGTTAGTCTTCCGCTTGTATCAGCCAGGATAAGGGTTCGCTTGGGGACCAGCAATGGTTCTCGAGTGCCGGCTACATCCAGGGTGTAGGCTCGGGTTGTAACAAACTTGTTATCAGAGCACAGAGTTCAAGAGTCCTAGGGTGTCTATGAAGCCGTGACAGTAGGGTCTTGTTTATGGTTGTGAGGGACCCACTTCTATAAATGAGGGACTACAGACATTTAAGAAAAGTTTCCATTCTTTCAAACTCTTAATCGTGCAATAGAGCTAAGTCATAGAGATTTATTCATACTCATGCATTTTTCAGAATCATTCGACTACCCATCATACTAGAGGTGGTTGAAAAGCGAAGTCATATCTTTATCAATAAGTTATTCTTAGCAAAATCTTGAGGGAGTCATGAGACTCTAGAGGGGCTCAAGAGAAGCCCAAGAGTAAGTTAGGTGTTGAGTTTTATAAGGAATGCGCTCAAATTATATGAATCATGCATTTGTGTTACAGTGAGTTGTACTATTTTCTCTAAGCCCTATTTCAGCTGTGATCCTTATGAGGAAGTATGTTTAGAGCTTGGGTAGTTTTTTTCATCCTAAAAATATAGTATGAATGACGAGATCATGAGCAGTAGTAGTGAAAGAGCCGAGAATTAGAGGAAAGTATGCAGAGGTTTAGTAATCCTAGAAAAGGAGATAGTGATGAAGCAAGATATGTTACTAATAGTCATGCACCTAGTAAGTTGCTAATGAAGAGTTTTCCATTATGGGTAGACTAAGAAGTGATGAGTAGTGAAGATTCCATCATAGGAGGTAGAGTGTGTTGTAGCTAGAAAGGAGTTGGTGATGAAGTGTCATTGTGTAGGAAATGACCAAGTGTAAGTGTTGAATAGAAGAGTAGAAGTATTCATGACGTGATAGATCTAAGCTAGGCTTATGATTTGGTTGAGAGGGTTATGATGTTCAGAAGGTTATATAATTGATCGAGTAATGAGGTATAGTATGGTAAGCGAGCAATCATATTGATATTCAAGTTTAGTAATAAACATTAAGCTTGAATTTGAGCTGAGTGTCATGATCAAAATAATGGCAACATATGGGTGATGATATAACTCTTGAGATTTGATCTAGTAGACTTGTGATAACGTTCAAATATACTTCTTAAAAAGAAATATAAACGATCGTATGCAATATATTTACCCAACTATGAGTCGGGGTCGATCCCACAGAGAATATGGAAGAATATTGTCAATAGCAAATATTTAACTCGATAGTCGTTATCTAAAAATGGGGGGATTTAAATAGAAATAAAATAAAAACAATAAAAAGATAGCTTTGAACTAGGTATTTATTTATATTCAGATTATTAAAAGTAACTAGGAATGTGTTTCCCATAAGCTCATAACGCGGTATTCCTAATAATAGTAATCATTTTCTAGTGTATTATATGCAAAGTGATAAGTTAGGTATCTCTAATTCCTTGGTCCGGCAACTAGAAAATTTCACCCCGCACCTTGATCCGGCTACGTGTGTATAATTTACTAACCCTTACCTTTACCTCATATTAGACATCACATCGATGTTTGGCTTAGTTATTACTTCGCACCAATCAACACTAGACTATTAGATAGTATCACACTAAATCTATGTTGATAATTCTTTTCTTGTTGATTACCTCGGTCCGGCAAGTAGCAACAAGGCGAGTTCTAACATTGCGCACCGTTTAAAAGACTTCTAGACGAAATAATTATCAATGCATGCTTCAACACTATTCAAGAATTACCTAGTTATTATTAATACTTTGTTAATCGCTTATGGTTCCCACAACCCTAGTTATGAAAGTTAGCTACTCATTATCTCGAAAACACAATCAAAATTTATTAAAATGAATATGCTTGTGTTAATAATAAAAAGTTAAGAACAATAACTAAACTATCTTTTATTAATCACGAATACAAATAAATAATAAAGGAGAAGAAAGACTAAACCACAATTTTCCGGCCTCCACGACGGCTCTTCCAAAGTTCCTAAGCTAGAAGAAAATTTATATTGTGTCTTGTATCTTGGTTCTTGACCTCCCTAAAGAATAATTTTTCATGCCCTATTTATAGACATAGATGTGAGAGTTTTGATAATAGCTCATTGAATATCAAGAGCCTACGTTACATATATTTATAATAAGGATATAAGAGTGCTAGATATACTATAAGTCCTAGTTGTACATCAATACACTAGACAATCCTAAGAGTCCTAATTTGATAAATATAAGAGTCCTAATAAGCCCCCTCAATCTGGACGAGATGTAGTGACGGACAGATTGTCACGTAAAAAACAAAATTGAGAGTAGGGCAAGCCTTTCGTAAAAATGTCAGCAACTTGTAATTGCGTCAGGACATATTTAACAAGAAGATCCCCTTAAGATACTTTGTCACGAACATAATGAAAGTCAACATCAATATGATTGGAATGATCATGGAACACTGGATTGCGACACATATATGTTGAACTGACATTGTCACAAAATACACGAACCGGTTGACGAAGATATATTCCAAGATCACAAAGAAGATGACGAATCCAAGTAGTCTCAGCAACTGTATAAGAAATTGATCTATATTTGGCCTCTGTAGATGACTTAGAAATAGTTGGTTGCTTCTTGGCACGCCAAGATATGAAGTTTGAGCCCAGGAACACCGCATAGCCCGTCGTAGATCGGTGAGTATCGGGACAACCAGCCTAATCAACATCAGAATAGTCCGTAACAATAGAATTGGATGAAGAGGCACGCATAAATAAACCATATGTGGGTGTACCCTGCAAATATCTAAAAATACTCTTAACACAGTGCATGTGAGTAGTTCGGGGAGCATGCATAAATTGAGAAACAATATTAACTGCATAGGCAATATCAGGACGAGTCATTGTCAAGTATTGAAGTGCACCAACCATGATCCTACACTCGCTTGGGTCCGAAAGTAAGTTACCATCCTCAAGAGCTATACAAGTGTGAGATGCAATAGGAGTACGAACAGGCTTGAATGTATGCACATGAAAATTAAGAAGTAAATCAACAATGTATTTTTGTTGAGACAAATGAAGACCATGTTAGGTGCGGACAACATGAAAACCAAGAAAATAATGAAGGTTACCTAGATCTTTCATTGCAAACTGATGAGAAAAATGATCTATGAATTGAACAAGAAGATCTGAATGACTACAAGTGAGGATAATATTATCAACATACAACAATAAGATAAGAATACCTAAAGAAGAACGATGAATAAACATAGACGGATCATTTTTACTACAAACGAAACCTTGGGTGAGAAGAAATGTACTAAAGAGATGAAACCAAGCACGTGGTGCTTGCTTTAGACCATAAATGGCTTTAGTTAATTTACAAACATGATGGGGATAATCTGAATGACTAAAACTAGGAGGTTTTTTCATGAAGACTTCCTCATTAAGAATACAATGAAGAAAATAATTTTTAACATCAAGTTGTCGAATTGACCAACCAAAAGAAACAGCAAGAGAAAGAACAATACGTACCATAGTTGGCCGAACAACAGGACTAAAAGTCTCATGATAATCAAGACCTGGTTGTTGGTGAAAACCTTGTGCGACAAGGCGGGCTTTATAACGCTCAACAGACCCATCTGAATTATATTTGATACGATACACCCATTTACAACCAACCAAGTTCATGCTATCGTTATAAGGAACAAGCAGCCAAGTTTTATTTTCTAAAAGTGCATTAAATTCATCAGCCATTGCTTGCTGCCATTTTGGATTTTTGACAGCCTGGGAGAAACAAGTTGGTTCAATTTCACGAGTTGTATTTAAGGAAAACAATTGACGAGGCTTAGTGATTCCGGATTTCAAACGAGTTTGCATTGGATGATTAGGAAGAGAGGGAGATGTGGGCAAATTTCTATTTAAAGGCAGCACACTAGGGGTAGTCGAGGGGGATGAAATATGAGGAACACTAGTGGATGAAATAGAAGCACTAGGAGTATGAGGAACACTAGAAGGAGGATGAGGAACACTAAAATTTGATTTATTAGAAGGACTGTCGCATATAGACGAGACAACCAGAGGGGAAGAAGTTGTCGGAGATATATGACATGGAGATGAAGATGTGATATTAGGGTTAAAATGTAAAGGTGACATGACAATGAGTGGGTCGGAAGAAGCAGGAAGAGAGATCGGTGTGTCACTTGGGTTAAATAACTCTTAATATGGAAATCTTAATTCATGAAAGAGCACGTGTCGGCTAATATAAACACGATCGGTTTTAGGATCTAGACAACGATACCCTTTATAATTAGGAGCATATCCTAAAAACACACATTGAATAGAGTGTGGGGCAAGCTTATGAGAAACACGAGCAGATATATTCGGAAAACACTCACATTCGAAGACTTTGAGAAATGTATAATCTCGAGGTTTCCCAAAAAGCTTTCAAAGGGAGAAATTCCGTTAAAAATAGGAGTAGGTAGCCGATTAATAGTGTAAACAACATAGAAGGCAGCATCAACCCAAAATGAGAAGGAAGTTTTGACTCAGTGAGAATAGTTCGCACAATTTCAATTATGTGTTAATGTTTTCGTTCAGCAACGCCATTCTGTTGAGGAGTGTCTGGACATGATTTGTGAAAGGCAATACCTGAGTTAGAAAAGTGTAAAAGCATGGATTTATTATCAAATTCTCTGCCCCCGTCACTTTGAAAGGTTTTGATTTTACTATTAAAAAGATTTTCAACCAATCTTTTATAAGCACAGAAGTGTGTGAAAACCTCAGACTTATTTTTCATAGGATAGAGCCAAGTAAAACGAGAAAAATCATCCACAAATATGACATAATATTGAAAGCCTAAATTAGATATTATAGGCGATTGCCAGACATCAGAGTGAATAATTTCTAAAGGGGAAGAACTACAATGATCAACTAAATTGAAAGATAAATGTTGAGATTTTACAAGACGGCAAGAAACACAAATATTACTAAAATAATTGAGCAAACTAATTAAGTTATTTTTCCTAAGACTATCTAGAACACGAGCACCACAATGGCCTAGACGGCGGTGCCATATATCTCCTAGTTGATGCAAAGCAACAAAAGCATGAGCAAAGGAATGAGCAGATGAAGAGGACACAGAATAACCATCGCCTTTACTGGAAGCCTTGAGCAGAGGTTGACCCATGACTTTGTCCTTAATAGAAGCAGAAGAAGAGTCAAAAGTTACATAACAATTATTGTCAGGACATAACCTTTTAATATAAATTAAATTATGACTAAGATTAGGGACATGAAAGGTGGAGTGCAAATGTAAAGGATGAGATGTTGCAGGTATTTGACAGTATCCAATTTTATTAATATCAAGCAAAACGTCATTTCCAACTAAAACACGATCGCAACCATTGTAAGAGGATGTATGTAAAAAAATTACCTACAAATGGGGTCATATGAGCAGAGGCAGCCGAGTCAAGGTACCAGGTAGCATCATTTGTTTCACCAACCGACATAGTCGCAAAAGATTTAGGGAGATCATTAGCAATAAAAGCATGATTGAAACAATTTGAACATTGCAATGCTTGGTGGCCAATAGAACCACAAATTTGACAAATAAGAGTCGAAGGATGGGAACCTAAAACTCCAGAGGATGGAGAACTTGTATTGGTAGACTGTGAGCCATAAGAAACATGAGAAGCACTATCAATACCTGATGTGAGTTTTCCAGTACAGTCATTGCGAGGAAAGTTGTTTGTCTAGATCATTGATGTTGTTGAAACCTGCCAGATGATCCACGACCTCAACCACCACGACCTCGGCCTCTAGGAGAATAGGTATGACCCCTGCCACGCCCTTCTTGATATAAATGAGTTGTACTTGAAGAGTTTGAATATGTATTCTGAGCAGTAAAAGCTTGCAGAAGAGATGGTGGATCAGGACCTTTAAAGCGTTGCAAACATTGTTCGTGTAGTAACAACTTAGAACGAAGGTCCTCAAGTGTCAATTGTCCAGGAAAATGAGTGATAATGCCAACTAGCGTGTCATATTCCTTTCCTAGGCCAAGCAATACATAATCAATAAAGTCTTGATTTGAAACAGGAGAATTAATAGCAGCTAAGGAATCTGCAATTTCTTTTGCATCCCTCAGATATTGATCAATAGATGTAGAGTCTGCTTTACATAGGGTGGTGAGTTGTCGTTTCAAGTCAAGTGATTTTGCTTGACTAGCATCCGTGTAACGACGATTTAAAGACAACCAAATATCATGAGATGTGGGCAAAAGATGGACATCAACAAGAACCTCTCGTGATAAGGTAGCAGAAATCTATGATCTGACACTTTGATCTACTCGCAGCCATGAGTGGTAGTTGGGATTAGGCTGCTGATTTTCGAAAGAATCACAAATAAATGGACTTAGAGGTTTGAAAGAGCCATCAAAATATCCAAGTAAATCATGAGAAATCAAAAGAGAGGTAAACTGAGTTCTCCACGTCAAATAGTATTCGACAGATTGAAGTTTGATTGTAACAAGATTCATAATATTTGGTGTAGCAAGAGATGCTGAAGAAGAAAAGGTGCGAGAAAAGATGGGATCAAAATTAGTAGAGCATGGAGAAACAAACGGTAAGCCACTAGTACTGCCAAGAGACATGGATAACGCTTGACCAGATAAGGAAGTTGGTATAGAGACCAAAGGAGATGGCACAGAAGGAAGAGAAAAAAAGGACGACAAAGGAGTTGTGGACATGGTAGAAACAGTAGAACTGATATTAGGTGTAGAAATTAGAAGAGAAGAGACTGTTGAATTAATAGGTTCCGAGATAGAAAGAGGTTGAGTAGTCATGGCTGAAATGAAAACAAGGAAAGAGACGAAAAAAATCGTGGGCTAAATTTGGACTACTGATACCATGTGAGAGTTTTGATAATAGCTCATTGAATATCAAGAGCCTGCGTTACATATATTTATAACAAGGATATAAGAATCCTAGATATACTACAAGTCCTAGTTATACATCAATACACTAGACAATCCTAAGAGTCCTAATTTGATAAATATAAGAGTCCTAATATTAGAAACCCTAAATTAAATAATTAAGTTCAAGACAAATTAGGAAAACAAAACCCAATTAAATTGAATTTGCACTGTACGCACGCGTGATTTCTCCAAATTGTTGGCGGCAGAGAGGCGCTGGTGAGCTGACATGTGGCAGCAACAAGCCTAATTCAAATTGATTTGGCGTTCAACTTTGCACCATATATAGGAATATATTATTTTTAATAAATTTAATCCATTCAACTGCCTGCTTGATTTCCTTCTTCAATCTTTCATTTTTAATTCGGTTTAGCTCCAAACTTCTTCGTTTTTCCACCAATTTAATTCTACAAATAAAATATATTATTTAGCACAATACATAAAATTTGTGCTAAAAAATACAAATATAAATAATAAATATAAGGAAATAATAATTAAAAATATGTATTTTTAGCCTCATATCACCCCACACTTAAACTTTTCTTCATCCTTGAGCAAACATTAAAACTCATCCAAAAAAAAATCATACTAGCAATGTCATCACTTTGGTTAATACAAACAATTAGGCCATATATCAATTTCGAAACACCAAGTAAACTTCTCAATCATTATGCAAGACAACCAAATAAATAACAAACCTCTCACCTCCTAACCTCAAAAAAAGGACTTTGAACTCATCAAATTTAAGCTTGCTCACCTACTCTCATCAAAGAAAACTAATAAAATCACATATCTATCATGAAACAAGTACCCTGACAAGAAGAAACAGTCGACACACTTAATTCAAAAGATTGAATCTAAATTAAGGACTTCATATCAAGAACAACTCTCACACTCACAAATAAAATTCACATGTATGCACAAAGAACCATAGGCCTGCCCATTATGTACATCTCCACTAATTAAGCATATTTGAATAGAATCAAATAGGACTTTAACGGGTTGTAATGTAGGTTAGGGGACGGGTAGGAAAACTATATAATAGTGACTTACACTTCCTTAAGCACTTCGCAATGTTAGACTTCATCACCCATTATTTTCTTCCCTTTTATTTTCAACCTCTCTTAAACAATTATTTCACAAGTAATTCTCATCATCTCAAGAATGTTTCATTCACTTTTTTTTTCATTTTTTTTAGTTTTCCTTGATAATAGACACCCTCAACTTACGTATTTTACATGCATTAAGGTACACGATGTCCTTGGAAGGAACAGGGCCATCATCAAGGTAACTTTTTTTTTCATGTCACATCCTTTTTTTTTTCATATCACATTCTTTCAAAGAGGGCTTTTAAGTACTTTGTAGCTATCATTGATTACCCTTTCACTCAACCATCCCTTTTTCTCAGAATTGATAATTAGAATAAGTCTATGCTATAATGCTCAAGGAAGCAAGGTGCAAAAACTAGGGATTCAACAAAATAGTTTAGGGCAAAATATGGCTACCGAAAAAAAGGCTACAGGCTCAAAAGGGCTAATTAGTGATAAGATATCTGAAAAGGCTAAAATTTACCGGACAAATCAAAGAAAGCCTATTATCATCTCCTAAACAAAGCAACACTTTTTATTTTGTTTCAATAACATGCAGGGCAAGTTCTAGACTAAGATGCAAAACATGGAATAAACAAAATCTCACCACACATGGCACAAGTATCAATCAAGATAGATCAATTCTACTTCTAAGAGAGACATGATCATAACAAACTACAAAATAAAATAAGCTATATACAAAGTCACAACTATGAACCTAGATGTCAAAAGGTTTGCAATTTCACTAGCAATCAAGCATTCACAAGAAAGTACTACTCAAATTTAGGCCCAAATAGTCAGTATCACATAACTCAAAAGGGTCTTTTATTTTCTCTCCCAAAAAATAAAAATAAAAATAAAATTTATTCCTAAAAATAAAAGACACTCGGTTCAAAGGGACTATGCTCAGAAAAAGAACCGAAAACAAAAGCCAAGGAACCCATCCTAAAAAAAACTCAATAAAATGGTAAAAACTAAGAATTCATTCCACCACCCCACACTTAAAAAAATGTTATGTCCCCAAAACATTAAATAAAATTTAAAACAAGGGTTAGGAAAACTCCCTGAGGCCTTTAGGCCTAGCTAGTAGCATGTTCTCTTAATTTTCATCAAGGGTCGTCACCCCACACTTGCTCGAACACGCTCTTTTTTTCTTTTTCTTTTTTTGGGTACTCAGACTTCCCCTAATTTGTAAAAACAAGAAAAAATGATAAAAATAAAATAAAATAAGAAGTTACACTACTAATTGGGTTGCCTCCCAATAAGCGCTTAATTTAACGTCACGGCACGACACCATCAATTTTACTATTTTTCCTTCCACTTTAAAGATATGAATTGCACCCCTAATTTTACATCTATTTTTCTATTATGCTCAAGGGGTGGTGGTACAAAAATAAAGGTCCTAAGCAATAGATATCGCATTATGCACTTCTTGGATCCTAAGTGAGGAATGTAATTCTCTGATGTTAGAACAATAAATTCAAGAATATAGACACAATTTTCCTCCTCCATACACTCTTCTATAGGCTCAGATGACTCGATTAATTTCTCATCATCTAAACATAATGTGGAAAAATGATTGGAATGAGGTCCAATGCGCCCTAACTTCTGAATTATTTTATTATTTACACCCTCATATTTACAATACTAGAGTTTTTAAAAATAATGTTAACTACTTCATTACATACTCTAGTGCACTCTTCTCAATAATGACAACATCAATAAAAGTATGATCAAGCAATTGGCCCTCAACTTTTAGCTCTTCAAGTTCTCTTATAAGTATTTTTTCTTCCTCACACATATTATTACTAAATTGTTGGGTTTCATATGATTTAATCTTTGCACTCAACTCAGAATTTAATTTATAGAGATCCCAATCATAGGTATCTTCATCAATCATGCACTTAAATATTGATTTATAGCACAATATCAATAAATCTTCCATGTCCCCACACAACTTATTTTGTTGAGAAAAAAATTAGCTTATAAGAATCCATAATGTTAGAAGTACAAAATTTGCAAGAACACTTAACACTATATACTTTTTTAGATGACATCTCAAGAAGAGTAAAACATATAATAACGAAAAGTAGATTAAAACAAATAAAAAATAAAAAAACTACAAGTCAAAATAAATACTAAAGACAATTTCTAAACCATATTCCCCGGCAGCGGCGCCATTCTTGATAACGTTCAAATATACTTCTTGAAAAGAAATATAAACGATCGTATGCAATATATTTACCCAACTATGAGTCGGGGTCGATCCCACTGAGAATATGAAAGAATATTATCAATAGAAAATATTTAACTTGATAGTCGTTATATAAAAATGGGGGGACTTAAATTGAAATAAAATAAAAACAATAAAAAGATAGTTGTGAATTAAGTATTTATTTATATTTAGATTATTAAAAGTAACTAGGAATGTGTTTCCCATAAGCTCATAACGCGGTAATCCTAATAGTAGTAATCTTTTTCTAGTGTATTATATGCAAAGTGATAAGTTAGGTATCTCTAATTCCTTGGTCCGGCAACTAGAGAATTTCACCCCGCACCTTGGTCCGCCTACGTGTGTATAATTGACTAACCCTTACATTTACCTCATATTAGACATCACATCGATGTTTGGCTTAGTTATTACTTCGCACCAATCGACACTAGACTATTAGATAGTATCACACTAAATCTATGCTGATAATTCTTTTCTTGTTGATTACCTCCTTGGTCCGGCAAGTAGCAACAAGGCTATTTCTAACGTTGCACACCGTTAAAAAGACTTCTAGACGAAAGAATTATCAATGCATGCTTCAATACTATTCAAGAATTACTTAGTTATTATTCATACTTTGTTAATCGCTTATGGTTCCCACAACCCTAGTTATGAAAGTTAGCTACTCATTATCTCAAAAACACAATCAAAATTTATTAAAATAAATATGCTTGTGTTAATCATAAAAAGTTAAGAACAATAGCTAAAATATCTTTTATTAATCATGAATACAAATAAATAATAAAGGAAAAGAAAGAATAAACCACAACTCTCCGGCCTCCACGGCGGCTCTTCCAAAGTTCCTAAGCTAGAAGAAAATTTATATCGTGTCTTGTATCTTGGTTCTTGACTTCCCTAAAGAATCATTTTTCATGCCCTATTTATAGACATGGAAACCCTAAATAAAATAATTAAGTTCAAGAAAAATTAGGAAAACCAAACCCAATTAAATTGGATTTGCACTGTACGCACGCGTGATTTCTCCAAATTGTTGGCGGCAGAGAGGCGCCGGTGAGCTGACACGTGGCAGCAGCAAGCCTAATTCAATTTGAATTGGTGTTCAACTTTGCACCATATATAGGAATATATTATTTTAATAAATTTAATCCATTAAGCTGTTTGTTTGATTTCCTTCTTCAATCCTCTATTTTTAATTCGTTTTAGCTCCAAACTTCTCCGTTTTTCCACCAATTTAATCCTACAAATAAAATATACTATTTAGCACAATACATAAAATTTATGCTCAAAAAAGACAAATATAAATAATAAATGTGAGGAAATAATGATAAAAAATTTGTATTTTTAACCTCACATCAACTTGACATAGAGTAGGTGAGGATTTGAGATGTTAGTTGCAATAAATACGAGTAGTACAAGTGAGAGACCTTAACCTTTAGATAAGGGAAGTGAAGTGTGGCTAAGTCACAAGAGTAAAAAAAGCATTAAGAGGTGCACCGAGAGGGTATGTAATCAGAAGATGTTACGAGAATCACCTTAGAAAGAGGTCTTAGTACCTGCTTATTGGGAGTTCGATAGTCATGAGGTAAACTTCTCCCAAGTGTTAGAGTAAGATGATTGTAGACCAGTTTAGAGTAATGGAATAGGTCCATAGCTTTCAAGTGTTAGCATTAGACCTAAGGGGAAGATGACAAGATGAGAAATCAAGTCAAGTGCTTGAGAGTAAGATAGTAATGAGTTCCAAAGAGTATGGGAGATATCCTTTCGGAGGTCCTTTTGTAATAGAGTGATGTTATAAAGAGTAGGTTGATGTTCTTATCATGATAGAGATGGTGTGATAATTCCATATAAGGTTATAAATGAGTAAGAAGAGGAGAATGAGGTTTTAGTATGAGAAATAGTTAAATGAGAGTCCTTAGATAGTTCTAAAGAGTTATTTAGTAGGAGTCCATGGAGTTGTGAGATTACTAAGCTTGAATATAGTGTTGTTAAACATTAGGTGGTTCTTGTTATGAGTCCAATGTGGTGGTAAAGAGTAATAGTTTTGGGATGAGATTCCCTACCGAGGTTTAGAACCCGAATCTAAGGATTTGAGTTAAGGTTGAATATAGTTAGAGCATACCATTAAACTCAGACTTTAGTAAGAGTAACCTCATTCCATTCCCAGTCCAGCCGTCATTCGAGGACTAATGATCCCAAGGGGGAGATATTGTAACACCTCAGAAATTTTTTCAAACTGAGACTAGAACTATCCTTTGTTTTGAGTAGGATTTTACCCAAGAATTAAAAATTTCTTGAGTGATAAGTTCACTAGATGTAGCACCTTGAGTTCCAAAAAGAACTAAAGAGAGTCCATTCAAGTCATTCCTAAGTTCTTCTAAATTGTGGGTCAACTTAAAACGACTATAACTTTCAGTACAGGATGTGTTAGGTGGGCTACAAGGTACCCAATGAAAGGTATTTGAATTATCTTTCCAACGCCACCAAGTTAGCTAAGTTTAGAGTTCGGATAAGTGAGATATGCCCTTTTTAAGTCAGGCCGTCCAAATAAGGAAAGTTACCCGAAAACAGTAACGGGTATTTTGGTCTTTTCCTTACCCAATCAGATTTAATTCGTTTTTAGTAATGTTTTAAGGGTCTAATCCTATTAGGTTCACTTTTATAATACTAATATATGCCTAGGTTTTTAGTTGAGAGTTCAAAAAGAGAAAAGACGAGAAAAGAGGACAGGACTCTAAACACTCTAAACTACTTCTAAACACCTAGAGATCATTAATAACATGAATCATAACCTTGAATTAATAACTCAAAATCAAAGTAAAGTTAAGAGTTGAGTATTAAGAGTTCTTCCGAACATTTTGGGAGAGTCTATTTGAGTCCTTTTGAGGTGCCTTCTACATTTTCTAATAACTTGTTTCAAGACACAAGTAAGTAAGCATGAGAGTGAGGAGAATGTATTCATGAGTCTATTTTTTCATCACGATATCATTCATATCATGAACCATAACTCTTGAATTCATAATTCACATTCAAGAGAGAGTTAATAGTAGAGTTCAAGGAAGAATCTGATTTCAATTGTGAATCCTTTGAGATCCATAATTGATTTGAGTTAAGTTTTGTGTAAGTAAGTATGAGTATGTGGAGAGTCGTACACACAAGTTCCTTATTGATATTTTGACCCTTGAGTAGAGTCGTTCATACCCATAACTTCAGCATGAGTTCCATCAGTTGAGTATCTTTGAGAGGAATAGTATCTTCAAGTTCTAAATCTTGAGTATCGAGTTCCTAACCCTTCCAAGATTATAATCCTAATCATGGGACTATTACCGATTACCTATGAAGTCCATGAGTTGAGTTGTTCATGCCCATAATTCCTCATGAACCCTATAAGTCAAACAATCTTGAGATGAGAAGTATCTCTGAGTCCTTGATATGAGTAGGTCATGCTCATAATTCCGCATGAACCCTCGGAGTTGAGCATTCTTGAAATGAGTATTATCATTGAAGTTCTTGAGTTCCAAGTATTAAGTTCTATCTATGGTTATTGAAAACCTTGCATTGAGTCGTTCATGTCCATAATTCAGCATGAACCATATTTTAAGAAGTCTTTTACAAAGGTTTTAACTTTGTTTTAAGATTTAAGCTTTGAGTTGAGTAAAGAGTAAGAGTAAAGTTTATTTCTTAAAGTGATATATGGGAACTAAGTATTCCCAAGAGTAAATGTTTTCACATTTAAAAGAGGAGGAAACTGAGATTTCCAAAAGAGTTTTGAGCAGTTTGAGTAACATCTCTTTTTAGAGAAAGATTTTGAGTAATAATCTCAAACCACAAAAAGAGTTACGTTTTTATAAATATGAGTTGGGTATTTTGGGAGTAGTATCGAGCATCGATATGGGGACGAGTTTGGGTTGAGATAACTCACGTCTCCATAAACCATGTAGCCATCATGGGTAGTAAAGGATCATACTTTTTAGATGATTCCTTAAGTGTTGTTAGCATAGACTAGTGGATCCACTTAGTTAAGGCGTTCTATATGACAACAAAGTATAGGACAATTCTGGCTACGTGGGCAAGACGTTGTATCATAACTTCGGCTCATAGTGGTGGTTTTCGGTTAGAGAAACTCCCACAAAGTTATATTATATATAAATTGAGTTGTTATTGTATTCTTCAATACCCTGAGTTGATTTCTATTATTTTAAAAGTTTTCCATATATTGCATGTGTATTGTTGCTTTAAGTTAGGTTGAGTATCTAGAGTTCAGTACCCAGAGTCGAGTATCATATGTTTGAGTTGAGTATCTAATCTCTGAGATGAGTATCTAATCTCTGAGTTGAGTATCTTATGCTTGAGTACTTCTGAGTTGTGTAAGTTGAGTAGTTTTGAGTATCCTTGAGTATTCCTTCAGTTGAGTAAGTTTGGTAAGATGTAAGTATGTTTCCTTTTTTTTGCATCAATTTTAGGCTTATGTTTATGTTTTAGAATTCCCCTTACATGCTCGTACATTCCACATACTGAGCCATTTGGCCTGCATCCTTTCGTGATGCAGCTACAGGTACTCAGAGTTATCAACAGAAACTTCATTGATACCACATGTATTTCGAGTTAGTTATGGTGAGCCTCCTTGCTTCCGGAGGATTTCATTTAGCTTTCAGTTATATCAGTTTTTAGGAAGTCGTGGGTCTTGTCCCAACTTCCATCTTTGTCATTTAGAGTCTTCACAGATAGACAGTAGAGTTTCAGAAGTGTGGTCATTTATTTTATTAAATGTTTTAAAGACTTAAGTTCCCCATTTTGGGGTGAGTTGAATATATTATATTATTCACAATTTTCTTTTGAGTTAAAACTTGTATTTAAGGTTTTCATGAATTTTATTCGGTTTTAAGCTTTGTATGCTTAAGTTAGTCTTCCGCTTATAGTTAACCAGTATGAGGGTTCGCTTGGGGACCAGCAATGGTTCTCGAGTGTTGGTCATGTCCAGGGTGTAGGCTCGAGATGTGACATATTATCAAGTAGAGAAAGTGAACCCTTTAACAAACCTACGAACTCTCTCTACCTCATTGGGAACAATAGTCATTGCATGCCTAGAAAGCTCACATGAACGGGCCTTCTTCTCAGTAAGAGTAAAACTGCCTTGTCTCATGTCCTTGAATCTCACTCTGCTCTCCTCTCTCACGTTCCATGGGATGAAGCAATCCTAAACAGTAGCGGAAACATATCCCACTCTATAGAAGCCGTACCCACTAGTAGACCTCGTAAAAGCCCTTCACCACTCTCTAGCGTGTCCACGAAACTAATGTGCAACAAACCAGACACCATGAGAATCCACCATACCCACTCTCTCAAGAATCTCATGGAACAAAGTCAAGAACTCATAAGCATCGTCACTCTTACCATTCTGAAATTAGGGTTGTTTCATCTTCTGAAACCTGTCGTAACATTATTTCTCAGTTGTCATTAGAATAACCTCAAGATAAATCTAAACACCTATAATCGGTGCTAGAACCTTTGGTTGCTGAAGCACCTGATCCCGGAATACTGGGAGTCTGATACTGACTTTGAGTCTGTGTTCCTAACCAAATCTGTGAAACATGTAAGGTACATGTCGCACCACTATGAGACAAGTTCTCTAGGACACCACGAATCCTTAACAAAGTCTCTTAAAGCAAGAGAGATTAAAACTCAAGAAGAACCAAGGCCTCAGTAAACTCAACATGTGGCTCAGGAGAATCCTCTCTCCTCTGCCTCTAGCTGGTGCCGCTCCATGGGCAGGACTTCTAACCGGTGGTTCTCAATGAGCATGAACTCTAGCTTAGAACCTACCTAAAACCCTAGCTAAGGCCTTAACAATAGCCTCGGGATGACCTACCCTCTACCATTCGGAAAAGAAGCTCCATTCCTCGGCATCTGCCAAAACGACATGCGGAAACTCAGCTCATAGAGTGAACAAAGGAAGTTTCCTAACAATCCTCATAGCCTCTCAAGGATAAGTACAAATGTCTCTGTACCAATCGTCAAGACTCTACTTAGACTTTTCTTGTACATACGGGAGACCTATGAACTTGGACTTAGACTTTTCTTGTACATACGGGAGACCTATGAACTTGGGGCTTTGATACTATTTGTCATGGCCCAAAACTGGACTTGATGGCACTTGTGTATTCCCACCAAGGCAGTCAACCTCAACCTAACAAAATGAAAGGAATGCGGAATGATTAAGCAAGAACAAGATAAAAGCGGGAAACTTATTCTTTCTAATAATTCCTTAAAACTAGATTGTCACGTGTACAAGCTACTAATGTAAAAATAGATTTTGAAAGATAAAATTAAGTCTCAATGTTATTCATTCTCAAGTAGAATAAAACATAAGGTAAAGGAACATGACGACCCACTAGGATGACAAGTAGCCACCTTTCAAAATCCTTGACAAGCCTCGAAAGAAGAAGAAGAAGAAGAAGAAGAAGAAGAAGAAGAAGAAGAAGGAGGAGGAGGAGGAGGAGGAAGGGGAGGAGGTGGAGGAGGATGAGGGGAGGCAGAGGAGGAGAAGAAGACACACGGGTCTAGGCTCGGAACTTACACTCTCACATAAACCATTTCCCCTTGGCTTTGTGTTATATCGCTATCCAGAATCATTTCCCCTCGGCTCTATACCAAATACCTAACTGGAATCATTTCCCATCGGCTTTGTATCAGATCAATAGATGGAGCCATTTCCTATCGGCTTTATATCAAATCACTAGTTGAAACCATTTCACATCGGCTCTATATAAAATTACTGGCCACAACTATTTTCCATCGGCTTTATATTATTTGTACTTGCCAGAAATTACCTCGGTATCACAAGAACTTGCCAGAAAAGACCTCGACATTAATGATCATCACATGGCTCATCATGGTGTTAAATAATCAATGCACACAAGAAATATCACACCACACTAAGAGACAACAAGTTCTATGATTCAACCCCACATTCCAGCCATCAAGGCATTTCATCAAATCAATCAAATAGGGTCACAACAAGGCAATTCACAAGTTGTCAATATCATCACGAAGCCTTTTCATTTACCGGTTTTTTAGTGACAATAATCAAATGGAGCAACAAAAAACATCACCTTATTCCCAATTACTCCTCAACACACATACAATAAAGAGAAGTAAACAATTCTACTAGATTACAAAGCTTAAGAGATCACTTGCCTTAAGCATATTAATTAATTACACCAAAAGTTGAGTCATCCCATTCCGAATCACTTTTGAAGCCACACAATCTACATACAAGCAAGTATTAACAATAAATTTCAGGAAACAACAATACCCTTATCAATCTCCTTGAGAAATGTGTCAATCAACTCAAAACCCAATTTCAACAAGAAGGTTTGAATCCAAAATTTAATACTTGAAAATTTTATTCAAGGCGTTAGAATCTCAATGGTAAAAACCATTTAAAAAAAGGGATCAAAATCAGTTCACAATCTCCATTTTACTTAGTTCTTGGGTTCTTGAAGATAACCCCAAATTTCTCACTTCAAAAGTGTGATTTGAATACTTAAATCCATAAATATTAATGGATAATAGACGATTTAGGGTTAGGAATAGTTGCCCAAAAGTTTTTCCTCAAAAACCTGGTTCAATCTCTACCCTAAAGTTCCCCAACTCAAATATTGTGAAAATGGGGTGAAACCTTAATTTCGAAAAATATTTTTCCCATGCCTCAAATGCTCATCGTGATCGTGACTCTAAGTCACGCGATCACGATGAGTAAAATTGCTTACTCATTAAAGTTGACTATCGTGATCGCGATGACCAAAATGGTCATGCACCAGAACCAAAAACCACCAAAATAGACAAGACATAAAATCTTTTGAAAGAAAACACAGGATTTGTTTGGAACCCCGTATACACAAACCACATAAAAAAATCGATTACACTCGACATTCTGGGCTCAATGGAACCATCAAAATATGAATATGAGGTCTCCTTTACCCGACATCCATGAAAGCCACAAGAAACTAACTCAACACCCAAAACGGCTAAAATAAGCTCGGGATCTCACAAAAATCAACCAAGATCTCACCGAGGCCTAAAATCATCCCTCGAATCCAATAGAATTCTCAGTATTCTAATCTGAGTATCCGAACCCTAAATATTGACCAAAGTCAACCCGAAGGCTAAATTTCAATAATTTCACAATTTAGGACGTCAAATCCTCTTAAAGACTCTGAATCTAAAACTAAAAAACTCTTGTAGACCAGATTCCACATTCCAAAACTAATGGAATCGACAAAATTCTATTTTGACACAAGAAACTCCAAAAGAGTCTGAAACTACTTTTAAGCAACTTAGCCTTTCAGAATCATAAACTTACTCAAGTTCACAACTTTACACTCATAGTTCAAAACCATCTTTCAAAACTCAAACATAAAAGACTCGAGGTCAAGGTCAAGAGGAAGAACAATAAATTCATGAAATTGTTGAAAAATGACCGACAGTGTCATTAAAGTTTGTTATTCCATTTATCAAAATATGCGGGTAATATCCATCATACTGAATCTATAATGATACAATACTTGGAATGATATCAACTTTCACTACTACAGTCAGATTTCTCTATAATGATCATCCTTTATAGAAATATTACTATAATGATCATTTGTTTTAACAGAGTTTTCATGTCATATTATATTTTATGTTTTCTATGATAATATTTTTTCAATGACGATTAAAAAATATCCAGACATATGATGTTTTAGAAAAGTGTATTTGTACTAGCATTTTGTGCCTCTGAAATATTACTTGTTGAACAAACAATGAGAATACAAATTGTCTAGTTACGCAAGATAACTTTAGTACACATTAGGTTCATTTTATTTGAATACAAATTAAGTTGGGATAAGTTATGCTAGATTAGTTATTCTAGTATTATTTTTTATTGGTTGTTTCGTTTGTTGTGCTAAAAATAATATCCATTGCATACTTCTTAAAATTAAGTTGTTTGTTTATAAAAAAATACGCTCAACCATATTTAGCTTTTTGTATCTATTTTTTTATATTACTTTAGTTATTCTATAACACCCTTAAAATACTAGACCAACTCTTGCATGTCGATGCATCATTTCTTAATTACTACAATATGTTTTAATCTTATTTTGGGAACTTGAAATTTTGTGATATTTGCAACCTTGCTTAAAATAAATTGTGCTCGTAATTTAAGGTATTGTATGGGGGTATTAACGTAATTTTTCTAATTAAAATTTCATATGAATTGAAAGTGTTGGTACCAATTATACACATATAGGTGTATGTGTATACATTTTGGGCAACACACAATAATTAGGGGCAGCACCTTTTAGTGACAGTTGTATATGTGACAAAGCATCACTCTTAATACTATATTATCACACCTCCCCTTGTTATTTTCGTTTGGAACTGAAGTCCAAGAACCTAAGAACATTTTTCTAACCAGTTGTTCATCAAAATCACAAGAGAAAACCTTGGTCCTTCTAGCTGGAAGTCGAGACATCCTACCTTTTGGTCAGTAATCAAAACTTGTTTTTTTTAGCTGAGCAGTGTTTAGTACTTTTAGAATTTCTAGTTCTGTATAACTCCTTTTTCGGTGAATAAATATGATTTGGAAAGTTGATTCCTATACCTACAACCCTTCTGTTTATGGTAAACTCTAATTTAGCTTATATGACTACGAAATAAGGGACACAACATATGACAAGTTCTGTTCAGATTTTGGAATTTGAAATCCTGTATGTTCAACTGTTAGTATTTTGATTATATCTTTTTGTACAAAGCGTATTTTGTGGTGATTCTTGATTATTTGCAAACTTAAGATATGTACCTACATCTTTTATGAAGGATATAAATTCCATTTTGGTCGTTTTCTGTTTCAAATCTAAGTTGCGACATGAAGTACTTTTATTGGGCAAAATTTCTATTTTTGGAGTATAGTCGTATTTGTACAGGCTAGGCTTACTTGTGATAATAACCCTATGTTACGCCATCATTATTGAGCTACTAGAAAGTAAATAAGTTATTGAATTCATTTTTTAAGGTTGTATATACTCGTGTACGAGTTGAAGACTTTGATACGTTGGTTGGTCTACGATTTGAACTCGTGAAGTTGTGTTGGACTGTTTTTGTGCCAAAGAACTGAGGTTTCTGTATAAACTTGTACTTGCACTCTTTTAACTGCTGGTATATCTGAAAGTCGATCTTGGTACCTTGGTTACCTCTTGTCACTTTGCATTGTCGTGTTGGTATCCTTTAAGGCGTTAAAGACTTGTGTAACTCGCCCACTTGTATGAATTGTTTGATCAGTTGGCACTCTTGTTGGGACCTTGTCCTTCTTGTGGTTGTGACTTTGTCACTATTGGCATGCCTCTTGACTCTGAATTTTAGTCCGTCTTAAGAATGGAAGTTGTCCATTTTTAAGTACGAACTAGAAAGTCATTTTTAATATGGTTCTTGGTTCTCTTGATTATTGGGTTTTGTCCCTTCTTGATACATGCTTGTGCTTGGTGTGACGACATGATGTATATATTGGGCGAGCCTTGTTGTTGAATCTCTTGGAAAACTGTGCTATGAGCGTTCTTGACACTTGGATCTTTTAATATAAAACTTGATACTCTTTATATATTGTTTACTTGATTTATTTATTATGTTCAATTATGCTGCCCTTGACTTGAGAATGATAACTTGCTGGATTTTAGGGCTCCAAACCTATAGTTTTTACACCACTAAGCTATATGCTTAGCGATAGTTGTTTCTATCGTAGGGGTTGTTCGAGATGATGCTTGAAGCTGGCCATTGGAGATGGATGTTTTGAGATCCTTAAGGAAGATCACATTTGCATATAGGCATATATATTTTGTATAAACCTTGGGACTTGTACATATTCTATGTGTTGTATATTTACATGGGAGTTTGAGGGCTGATTTGATCATGTCACCATGAGTTGTAATATAAATATGGCTATATGTTTTGTTCTTTTTGGGGTGTGTAAACCCAAGTGTTGTAATATCCTAAATCTACTATTACTTTATGAATGTTTGTGTGAAGCATGAGCAGGCTGATTTCGGTACTCGGAAGCTTGTAATATTCTTGTTATTTCATCCTTGAGTGTGAGAATAATATATATACATGAAAAGCTCGTTGGTTACTTGCTTAAATTACTTTTCGGAGGTCATTATGCATCTAATCCCTCTACTAGATTAAAATCAATATGGCCATAGTTAACCTCTTTTAAATGTCGCAAGTATTTAATTAGATTTCTTGTTTAAGTGGTAGTATCCTTTCGAAAGGGTCGCTACATATTTATTCTTAAAAACAAAACTCCCACCTTATTCAGCTCAATTATCTTTATGTATGAATTCTTATTAATATTTTGTGTGTTCAATTATGTGCCAATTTTTTTTATCAATTACATACTCTTGTTTGTATTTGTTGGTTACTACAATTTTGTATAATCACATCAAATTATTGAAATGTGTTTTTGAGGAACAAAATATATATTAATAAAGTAAGTTTCTTCGATGTTATACTTTGTTAGTGACTTGGAAATTGAGCTTCAAAAGGGCAATATAATATTTGTCAAATAACCAAATCTTTTAATGCTTGTACTTTTGATCATATACAACACAAAAGAAAACAAAAGCAACAAAAATCACATGGAAATGGAAATTGGATACAAAGTAATAGGCATGCTTTCCATCCGCTTTACATTCAAACTGAAGCATTGCACCTTACAAAAGAATGATGAAAAATAGAGGAAGATGACAATTACATCTGCTTTAAATCTAATGTAGATTCTTTTAATAGCCTTTGGAATCAAAAGAAAACACCACAACAACGAAAATAATTTAAAAGAGATTTAAAAGTAATCATGAAATTATCATGAATAAAGGAAAGTAAAATACATTTAAAACAATAAAGGATTTTAAGGGTAACTTTGTCATTTAATAAGTTATCCTGTAATAAATTATGATGGGATTATTATACCACCTATGGGAGGAATAACTTTTCTTGGTACTAATTATTTATACCAGCATAAGTTATCCCAGATTGGCCAACCAAACAACAAATTAGGTGTCATCATAATTTAATCTCGGGACTATATGGTGTTATCCCTCAAACCAAATGATCCCTTAGAAGTTTGGAATCGATAAAATAAAGGGATCTATCTGTAACAAGAGGAGGACCCTTGTTACTAGACTGTTGAAAATGGAATAAGAGAATAGAGAAAGGAAGAAGAGAGTAGAGGAAGATAAGATATTTTGATAATTTTCTACCTTTCTCATTGATAGTACTACGGATATAAGTAATTGACAGATACAATCATAAGACGACACCTGTCTACTTCCAAAACAGAATTTAGGACTGAAAAGAAATTACTAAGTGTAACTAATTAAAACTCGAGGGACTAAAACAATTTATTGAAAACTTAAATAAACTAAGTCACAAATAGACATTTGTGACACTATCTTTCCACAAATGACTATTCTGATTCACTATTCACTTTTCCTAGCTAATACAAGTAAATTACATACCTATTATGTAAAAATATAGCATGAATTACACATATTGTTATACATTCACTCATTAATATTATTAGTTTGAGTGTTTGGTTAACTTAGGTTTATTCTTATTAAATGAACAACAATTTACAAGGTGAAGGATCTATTATATTTAAATTGAAAATGCATTAATATATCATTTTTTTCAAGTTAAATAGTAGATTTATTTTTATTTGAGCAAGTGCAATATTTGATTTAGTTACTATAAAATAACCAAAAGATTCTAGTAAGTAATTTGTAAAATATATTCACAATAGTTAATTACAAATTTATAAATTTCATTTGGAATATTAAGCAACTTACCTATTTTAACTTAACTTTTAGATGTATTTATGTTATTATAAAGTCAGATTTTTTATATCAAATTCAATATAAATTTTCTATAATAAATTTAAATATGAAGGAAGGATTACTTTTATTGTGATATTTGGCTAGTAATTCAATGACCAACTATGGAATTTATGTATAGCAATATGCATGATATTTCCTCTTTTTTTGTACACATATTTTTTAAGAGATAATTAGCTAATATATTTTGTTATATTCTAGGATGAATCATAAGAAAACAGCAGGACGCCAAAAAAATTTATTGGCGAAAGTAGAAAATGAATCTACTCGATACTGCACATTCTCTAAACAACGTTCATACTTATACAAAAAAGCTTGTGAACTTGTTAGAGAATGTGATGTCGATCTAGGAATTGTTATTTCTTTGCCAAAAGGTATACCTTATTCCTTTATTAGTCCAACCTCTATTATGGTTGTTATCGATCATTTTATAAATCCTACAATAGAATTAAGTGTGGGTGACCGGCTTGTTGCTGCACAAGCACGCAAAAAAGTAAGCCAATATAATAATATGCTTAATGAATTTGATGAAAGAGAAAGATTGTAAATGAAAAATTAGACCAAATGAATGAGGCTAGAGATATAGGTTGGTCGGAGTCCATAGATCGAATCAGTGTACATGATACAATGAAGTGACGTTTGAAGCTTGGTCAATTTTCGGTGAATTTATGTTGAACACACATTTGGAGCAGCTAGAAAATGTAGCTTCATCATCTTCACAGATTCCATCAGATGATGCAAATAGGCGAATTATCTTTCGATAATATTATTTATCAAAGTCCATTGCTTTAATTTTCTGTTATTTATTATTTGGTTTCAATGATGATATTTAATTTATGTACTTTGCAATGATATCTATTGAAGACTTTTATTATTTATGATTATATGTTGTTTCCAACAAGTTAGAATTAATATCATAATATGGTTTAAATTATACGCAACACAATGAACGGACCTCTCAATTCATCAAAAACTATGTTTGAAGCACGTCATATCAAAAAAATTATTTGAAAAAATAGAGAAAGAGAAATATGTGACTAAAAATTACTCAAATACAAAAGGAATTAACTATTTATGACGAAAGAGTTTGATAACAATAAATATCTAAAGGATAATTTAAAGTCTCCAAGTCGTATTTCAAAGAGTTCAAATAGTTCCAACAAGTTAGATCATCTAATTTGGACAACTTATAAAATGAATGTTGTGCAAAACTCATCAGAGTACGTTTACCGAGAATGTTGACCGAAGTCAAACTTTTGCCAAAACTTCAAAGTTAAAATACCTAACGACATAAACTCATACCGACAACCACGAGGCCCAAACTGACCATGTCACTAGACCAAATGGCCCTTTCAGAGCTGATGAAACTGACGAAAATCACATATGATACCCAAAACTTTGAATGTTGACTAAATTCACCCCTTTCACTTAAGAACTTCTAAAAAGATAAAAACTCACACCAAACTCAAGCAAACGACCCGATGGCCGAACTGTTAGTCCAGTAGATCGTAAATAACTTGAGGTCGCTACATGGTAGCTCTAACAATGAAAGATCGTTAAATGGATGAAATGACATGGACGGTCATTGCATATTCATAATATAATCACACCTCAAAATAAATTTTAAAATGTCATGTTTTTAGTTTCTAAAGTATGTAAAAATCATGAAGTAATTGACGGTTGCATTAATTAATCATTTGATGAAAAAAGTAAGCAAGTGAATAACTTGTTTGTGAATTTGTTCGAGAATTGAAGTCAACATCGTTTTCTGAATTCTAGTATAGAATTAAGTGAAAGTGAATAACTTGTTTGTTCACATGCACGAAAAAATCTGAATAACTTTTTTTTTATTTCAACAATGATACTTACTACATGTACTTGAGTTTATCTAGAGTCTAAAAATTCAAGAATAGTTCTCGTATTGGATAGCTCATGTCATTTTGAGTTTTGAGAAGGGGACCTCTCTTTCAAATATTTATTTTGGTAGAATTGAATTATGCAAAGAAATTATAATTATTTCCTTTAAATAATCACTAGAGATACTAAGAGCAAACAAGACAAAGAAAATAATCAGCTCGATAGTACTTACTAGAAGGACCTAGAAAAATCGAGATAAAAAAGAAGCAGCTAACTTTATGTGTAAAATTGAGAGCATTTCTCCCATGAAAACAAACAATAGGTTTGGGCAAGATAAGAGAAGAACTCGAATTTGGAAAAAAATATATTTGAAATACAATTGGTTGACTATAAGTTATCAGCCATTCAAATTTTATGATAACTACACAATTTCAACAAATATCAATCACTCAATAACCATCATATCATAAAAGAGAATCTGATACAAGACAACATAAGTGGAATCTACGAACCATGTGAAAAGCCTCAAGTCATAAACAAGTTGCTAGGACAAGTTCCTAGATAATTCTTAACTATTTGAAACTGAAAAAGAATAATATAGAAAGTTTTTAAAGTTACGTATCCAAAAAAAGAGGGCTCACCAAAGAAGTGCAAGCTGAGGGGATCCTATACTAACCGCGCTGAAGGATGTGCGTTAGAACCTACATTATGAAACAATATAGGCAGAAAAATATGTGGTCGGTACTTGAAATGTATTGAGTATGAGAAAAACTGCACAACCATGATATAAATTCATGCAATATTTGAAAAACCTAATAGTTTGTCGGATGTATACAATAACTATCATAAACCATGTTAGCTATAACATGGATTATAGTGTTCTTCTCCTACACAAAAAAAGAGGGTGTCCCACTTGATAATGTAAGGACCATGAAATCTTAGCTAAGGTGGATCAACTAGCCAATGTCTATCCGAGACAATATCCTACGATGGCACGTAGTTTTGGGATGAAAGGGATTGCTACTAAAGATCTCATGCCTCAACCCATGGGTAGACCTTCATCCCTAGGTCCCCTCACTGCTAAGTATACTCATAATGGAAATATTAAATTTGGAAACAGAAATAATCTATATTATTGAATCAGACTGATAATTTTGATAACATATGTAGAAGCTCCTAAATCATGATAACTGAACATAATAAAAAATATACTTTATTTGAAAATATTTATATCATTCTAATCATATATATATACACACACACTTAGAGATTCTACAATAGGAAGCATCGTAATTCATGAAAATCTAATAATCTAAGACATGTATGTGAAAATAACATAATTATAATCATTAAAATACTCTTATGTCATGGGTTCATGAAAATAGCATTAAAACACTGAGTTATAATCAATTTGTGCATAATAATATTAATCAAGAAGAAGAAATCAAATTTCAATAATAACCCATAAGAAATCCTGAAACCCTAGATTTTGGAGAATTCATAAATTAAGAAATTGAGATTTCTTTGAGACTCAATGGTTGAAGAAGAACCTAAAGTTTCCATATACCTTGAATGAAGGACAAATTCGAATGGGGAAGAATAGACTTAGAGCTTGATTACTTGATATTTCCTTGGGAAAGAAACTTCGGCGAGACGAAAAATGGATTTGGAAGAATCAGAGCGAATGGGGGAGGTTAGGGTAATTAGGGATCAACTATACCCACGTAGAATAGGATAAAATGACGTATTATAGAAATTAAAAGAGGGGCAAAAGACTAAAAAGTCTTAGATGAAAAGTTGTTGGAAACCATTCATCGATGCGTTCTATAGACCGTAGCACAGGCCAAAGACCACGAAGGGTCCATTTGAAGGCAACGGGGTAAAAATAGAGTTTCTGAAGTTCGAGTCTATGGACGTGATGAGTAGGGGATTTCGACTCATTTAGGGCTTATTAATCATAGTTTTAGTGTTCACAATGCCTATTGTATGCTTTAAACTGATGTTAAAATGCTAATTTGCAGTAGTGAAGGCAAAAGAGCAAGGCAAGGACATTACTGGGCAAAAAGGAGCGGAAAAGCTAAAAAAGTTGAAGAAAAGCAAGGCCGATGATCGCCAAGACCACTTGGCGAACCGCCGAGTGGCTCTTCATCTCTCCAAAAGTTACAGCAAGCAAACCCAGGGACAAAGTCAACTTGGCGATGGGAAGGAAAACTTGGTGATTCACCGACTTGACCAGTGATGGAGACTTAGCTCGCCCAAAGTTATAGAATGATTGGTGAAAAGGCAAACTAAAAAGGCGAGATGAAGGAAGATTTGGTGCATCACCGCCGACCTGGATCGCCTAAAGTTACAGCAAGGGAGTGATGAAAAGTCAAGCCAAGAAGGAGATGTAAGGCACACTCGGTGCATCACCGACCTGGTCGGCAATGCTCAACTTATTCCACCGATCAGTCCTAAAGCTTAAAATCTGGAAGAGTATACATGTGATTTTCAAAATAAGTGAAAGGGTTCCAAAGTTTTGACACAATTCCCTCACATTCCAACTCGAGGTTTTTGATCTAAGACACTCTAAACATTGTTTTTAGTAATTTTAAGTAGAAATTTAGATTGGATTTTGATTTCGAACTGATTCCACCATTTTGAAGACTTGCAATTTGTTACCCAAACTGATGGAGAACATAGTTGGTAACATTTTCTTGCTTTCTATAATGCGCGGCTTAAACCTCCATTTTTGGGGGTGTGATTATGTGATTTAATGTTTCAATTAGCTCATTGGTGTTAGTATTTACTGATTTAATTGTTGATTTTAAGTGGGTTTGATTGATAGTTGAGTTTTAATTCATTAATTGTAGTTGCAAATACAATTATAGTTTAGCATTCTAGGCTTGCTTGAGAAAGAGGTTCTAGAATTGAAACTATGAATTGATGATTGTAGTGATTGGGTTATTGTGGATTCAGCTTGATAAAGTGAGTCTTAATTTGATCCTACCAATCTAGCTCGAGAGAGTAGATTAATTGAGGTATTGGGTTGTTCATAATCGTCGAGGTTCGATATAACTCGCTTGATTCGTGATAGTTGATTGAGAAATGGATCTTACATCTAAGGTCTAGCCTACCCACTAAAAATTCAATGAGTTTTAGTAAATGTTATTCACCCATTTAGTGAAATTGGAATTAAATCGATCACATCCCCAAGGATCCCTCTCTACTTGATTACCCCCTATTTTTGTAGTTGTTAATCGCTCACTCTAATCCCCCCCCCCCCATTTGACACTAGTTTTTAAACCGAACAATTTTTACTTTAATTGTTTCGAAAATATTTACTTCTTCAATTGATTAGAACACTCATTTCACTTCGTAATTGAATTCTCTACCGTATCACTCCCTGTGGGATCGACCCCAACTCTTCATTTAGTTTATACTTGATTGTGACTGCCTACAATTAGAATTGTATGAAGTGTAGTTGAGCGTTATCAAGACCCTTCAATGGTCCTTAGAAGAAAGTATGACACGTACACCCTCTCGTAAAAGCTGAAAGTTCTAAGTCCCCAGGTTTTGTCATACCGACCGACATACGGTCCTTCAAACTTTCCATGAGCCATAAAAATCATTTGTCCTGGTCAACGAATTATTCAACTATATAAGGTTTTGCCTATGATCGGGTCTATGTGTTTCATGACCCAAAGTATACCCTAGGCGTAATATAGAGTATAGAACCTCGAGAAGCCCTACACAAGACACTTAGCATACAACATAAAAGATAATAGAATTAAAGACTTTAGAAGTAGAATTTTTATACATCAAAAGAGTTTGACAAAAGCAGAAGTCTAACACAAGTCTTAAAGCCATCTAATACATTATAAGAAAATGATTGGGACATAACCCACACATCACATACAAAGTCTGAAGTGAAAAGAAATAAAGCAATAAAAGGGAACTTGTGTACGATGCTAGTGGTGTTGCTTTGGGGGTTGTTATTGGTCAAAGAAAAGGGAAGCTATTCCATCTGATTTATTATGCAAGTAACACACTGAATGTGGCTCAAAAGAATTATACAGTCATGGAGAAAGAACTTCTAGCGATGGTGTACACATTTGAGAAATTCAGAACATATTTATTGGGAACTAAATTGGTGATGCACATGGATCATCCTGCCATTAGATATTTGATGGCTAAGAAAGATGCAAAGCCAAGACTGATTTTGTGGGTGTTGTTGTTACAAGAGTTTGATTTCTATGTAAAGGATCGAAAAGGGTGTGAGAACCAAGTGGCGGATCATTTGTCTTAGTTAGAAACCAACTTGTTGATTCCAATGAGAGGGACATTGTGGCTGAATTTCCTGATGAAACAGTGATGAGGGTAACCCAAGGCAATTCACATTGGCATGCTGACTTCGCTAACTATGTAGTGTGTGGGATACTACCTAAAGGCCTGAACTTCTACCAACAATAGAGGTTCTTGTTTGATATAAAGAGGTTATTCTGGTATGAACCATATCTATTTAGAGAATGTGCAGATCATATAATTCAAAGATGCATACCGAAAGAGGAAGTCAATATAATTCTCAATGCTTGCCACACTTCGCCTGTGGGTGGTCATCATAGCAGGGTGCGAACAGCCACCAAAGTGCTTCAAAGTGGCTACTATTGGACATCACTATACAAATATGCTCATGGTTTCGTTAAATAATGCATATAATGCCAAAAGCAAGGAGGAGTACCAAGAAAGCATGAGTTGCCTCTTAACCTTATCCTCGAGGTCGAACTGTTTGATGTGTGGGGAATCGACTTCATGGGACCGTTTGTGAGCTCTTTCGAAAAAAAGTATGTATTGGTAGTGTTGTTGATAAGGTAATGACCATGAAATCTGAGCTAAGGTGGATACACAAGCTAATGTCTATGTGAGAAAATATTCTACGGTGGCACGTAGTTTTGCGATGAAAGGGATTGCTACAAAAGGTTTCATGCCTCAACTAATGGGTGAGCCTTCATCCCTAGGTCCACTCACTGGTAAGTATACTCTCAATGGAACATTAAATTTGGAAACGGAAATAATCTATATTATGGGATCATACTAATAATATACTAAGTAACTCATAAATCATGATAACTGAACGTAATGTGAAAAATACTTTATCTAAAAGTATTTAAATCATGAAAATTATATATATGTCTGTGTGTGTGAGAGAGAGAGAGAGAGAGAGAGAATTTATTATGTAAGAATTGATTTTATATACTTAGAGATACTTCAATAGAAAGCATCATAATTCATGAAAATCTGACAATCTAAGACATGTATGTGAAAATATCAAAATTATGATCATGAAAATACTTGCATGTCACGGGTTCATAAAAATAGCATTAAAATATTGAATTCTAATAAATTCATGCATATTAAGACTAATCATGAAGAAGAAATCAAAATTCAATAAGAACCCATAAGAAATCATGAACCCATAGATTTTGAGGAATACATAAATTAAGAAATTGAGATTTCTTTGATACTCAATGGGTGAAGAAGAACCCATTGATGAAGATCCTACATACCTGAACGAAACCCTAGTTGGAATTGGGAAGATAAGACTTGGTGTCACGTCCCGAGCCTACACCCTGGGCGCGACTGGCACTCGAGAACAATTGATGGACCTAAGAAAACCCTTGGCCTGGCTTAACTACTAGCGGAAAACTTTACTCAACATTTAAAATAACTCAATAGATAAACTCATGTACTAAACTCAAAATGAACGAAGAAACATTTACTAGCCAAGATGACAACTCAAGCCTCAAACATCAAAACTGAAAATGAACAAGACTCATGAACTATATCTATCTATCTATGAAGCCTCTAATACTATGAGGGATATTGGGACAAGACCCCAGATCATCCTAATAACAAAACTGAAATGATAAAATAAAATAAGGAATCCTCTAGAAGCAAGGAGGCACACCAAGAACTCTTGAACTCAACTGGATCAACAAAGCACTGGATGCTGATCCAGGTTACCTGTATCTGCATCATAAAAGATGTAGGACAATTGGCGTTAGTACATGGAATGTACAAGCATGAGGGGAAATGTAAACAAGACATAAGCTTGAACTGCAATCTGAAAGAAACACTTACCTCATCTCAACTCAACTTAGGGATACAAAACTCATTTCAATATAAAACAGTAGTAAAGCATGTAGTATAAAGAAAAGCTTATAAAACAGTAGATAACAACTTCATGTATTTAAAAATATGATATACTCTGTTTGTATACAAGGATACAAAATAAAATTTGTGTATATATGAATACAAAATATCTCTGTGGGAGTTTCTCTAACCGACAACCATCACTATGAGCTATGTAATGATACAATGTCTAACCCACGCTGCCAGAGCCATCCTATACTTTGTCGGGGCATAGAGCCTACTACTAAGTGGATCCACTAGTCTATGCTAAAATCAATTAAGGAATTATCTAAAAAGTATGACCCTTTCTATCCACTTAGGCTACATGGTTTATGGAGACTTTGAGTTATCTGAACTCGTCCCCATATCGGTGCTCAATACTACTTCCAAAAAAAGTAACTAGCTCATATGTTTTAAAAACATAACTTTTTTGTGGTTTGAGATTATTACTCAAAATATTTTCTCTTAAACGAGATTGTACTCAAAAACTAGCTCAAAAGCTCTTTTGGAAATCGGTTTTTCCTCCCTTATTTAAATGTGAAAACATTAACTCTTGGTAATACTTAGTTCCCATATATCATTTTAAAGAAAATGAACTTAGCTCTACTCTTTCTGAAACTTAATGCTCAAGTCTTAAAACAAGTTTAAAACAATTGTAAAGAACTATTTGAAAAGACTCGAAGAACAATCTAGACTTGATTCTTAGCTCTATCTTGAATATGATTTTATGGATTCAAGGTTATGATTCATGTTTATGAATGATTTCTAGATGCTTAGAACTTGTTTAGAGTAGTTAGAATCAATAGGGAGTGAAGGTACACTTTAGGAGAACTTAGAAGGGTAAAATGATGGAAAAAGGGTGGGGGCAGACGTCCCGGGCGCACTGATGGAGCGGGGCGCCAGCCCCTAAAGGACAGAGACTACTTTTTGGTGCACTACTGGCGTGCCTCCCCAGACCCTCTGGCGCATCTGCGGCGCGCCACGCCAGCCCCTCCCCAAGTCAACCCGATAAATTTGTCAAGTCATTTTCTGATTTTAATTCGACTAGAATCGATTCTTTTCCTCCTCAATCACTTAGATTCTAATACTTAACATTAGTATATGATAATCCACTCAAAAATATACTCAAAACACTAATACTTATCTCAAGAACTCATCAACAACCCTATAAATCAAGATTTACGAAAGAACTTCCAGAACACTTATCAAGAACTCAATTTCTTCGATTTCAAGAATGAAATTGTACTGAAAGTAACATGATTGGTGTGTGGGTGAACGAACCCAACACTATGAGAACTCACATACCTCTTTAGGGATCAACCCTTGGCGAAACAACCTTCGATTCACAAGAAAACTCCAAGAACGCCTTGATTTTCCTCCTTTTCTCCTCTTCTTGACCTCTTAGCGTATATTGTTTGGTTTAACTGAACCAAATCAGTTTAGACCTCTAATTAATTTCTAAAAAATGTATTAACCTGATTGGGTAAGGAAAAGACCAAAATACCCCTCTTAAATCCGGGTAACTTTCCTTATTTGAATAGCCCAACTTCAAACAATCATATCTCCCTCATACGAGTCAAAAATTAGCAAACTTGGTGGCCTTTTCCAAGACCATTCATTTGATATCTTATGGGCCACCTAACTCATCCTGTATTGAAAGTTATGGCCATTTGAAGTTGACCCAAAACTCATATCTTAAGCTTAACTTGCAAAATTTCAAATTTTGCTTTTTCCAATTTAGTTCCTTCTATTTTTAGCTCTTTCAAAAACCGAGGTGTTACAATATCTCCCCCTTGGGAACATTCGTCCTCGAAAGAAATTACTCTAAGTAGACTAAGGGTGGTAACATCTAACACCAGGCTCAAACACCCAGCATGCAAATTTAACACATTCAGTATGTATCAATTAAAGAGTACTAAGAATAGAATTAGCACCTTGATCTGGAATTTCTCTTGAGTCAAGGAGATGTGGATATCTCTTCTTCATATCTTCCACAACCTCCCATGTAGCTTCCTCAACTAACTGATTTCTCCATAAGCCCTTGACTGATGCTACCACCTTGGTTCCCAATTTGCGAACCTGACGTTCTAGAATCTGAACGGGAATCTCCTCATAAGATAAGCTATCCTTAATACCAATATCTTCGGTAGGTATAATAAGTAAGGAATCTCCCATACATTTCTTCAACATAGAAATGTGAAACACTGGATGAACTGTTGTTAACTCTTGTGGTAGCTCCAACTCGTAAGGTACATTGCCGATCTTTTTGGATATTATATAAGGACCAATATACCGGGGACAAAACTTCCCCTTCTTACCAAATCTCATAACACCCTCCATAGGTGAAACCTTCAAGTACACCCAATCATCTACTTCAAACTCTAAGTCTCTTCTCCTAACATCAGTGTAGGATTTTTGATGACTCTACGCTGTTTTCAAACTCACTTGAGTAACTTTCACTTTCTTTATAGCTTGATGAACTAAGTCTTGTCCTATCAACTTAGCTTCACCAACTTTGAACCATCCAATAGGATATCTGCATCTTCTCCCATAAAGAGCCTCATACATAGCCATTTGGATGCTAGAGTGGGAACTATTGTTATAAGCAAACTCTATGAGAGTTAAGTGATCATCCAAATTACCTTTGAAATCAATAGCACAAGCTCTCAACATATCTTCTAAAGTCTGAATGGTGCGCTCTGCTTGACCATCAGTCTGAGGATGAAAAACAATACTCAAGTTCACTTTCGAACCCAAACCTTTTCGGAAAGACTTCTAGAATTGTGCAGTAAATTGTGCACCTCTATCTAAAATAATCGACACTGAGACTCCATGAAGTCTCACTACCTCTTGAAGATATAACTTGGCATAATCCTTAGTTGAATGAGTAGTCTTTACCGGCAAAAAGTGGGCTGATTTAGTCATTCGATCTACAATCACCCAAATAGAATCATGTTGCCTGCGAGACCGCGGGAATACAGTAATAAAATCCATGTTGATCATCTCACACTTCCATTCCGAAATCTCTATATTCTGAGCCATACCACCAAGCCTTTGGTGTTCTACATTAACTTGTTGACAATTCGCACATTTAGCAACAAACTCTGCAATATCCTTCTTCATGCTACTCCACCAATTGACTTTTATCAAGTCACAATACATCTTTGTGGAACAAGGATGAATCGAATATCTGGAGTTATGAGCTGCCTCTATGATCTTCTCTTAGAGTACATCCACCCTTGGTACACACAACCTACCTTAACACCTCAATACACCATCTCCCCCTTGTTCAAAAGCCATTACTTTTTTCTTATGAACATTTGCCTTCAATTCAAGCAAAATAGGATCTTGGTCTTGCTTCTCTTTCACTTCGGACACTAATGATGATTCAACCCCATTCATCACCACCACTCCTACTTCATTGGAATCCATTAACCGGACTCCCAAGCATGCAAGTCTGTGCACACCTTTCGCTAACTCTCTCTTGTCTTCCTCAACATGGGTGGTACTACTCATAGACAATTTTCTTAAAGCATCAACAACAACATTAGCCTTACCAGGGTGATATAGAATACTCATGTCATAGTCCTTGAGTAACTCTAACCACCTCTTCTATCTAAGATTAAGCTCCTTCTGACTAAATACATATTGCAAACTCTTGTGATCAGGCAACACATCCACATGAACACCATAAAGATAGTGGGCCATATTTTCAAAGTGAATACTACAACAGGAAACTCTAGATAAGGGGTTGGGTAATTCTTCTCGTGAACTTTAAGCTGTTTGGAGGCATAAGCTTTTTGCATCAATACACAACCCAGTCCAACTCTGGACGCATCACAACATACCATAAAACCTTTCATACCTTTTGGTAAGGTCAATACTCGGGCAATAGTTAACCTAGTTTTCAATTCCTGAAATCTTTTCTCACAAGCTTCGGACAATTGAAACTTCACTATTTTCTGTCAACTTAGTCAAAGAAGATGAAATAGATGAGAACCTCTCGATGAACCTTCTATAATATCCAACCAACCCCAAGAAACTCCTAATATTAGTTGGATATGTAGTTTTAGGCCAATTTTGCACTGCCTCTATTTTCTGAGTATCAACTCGAATTCCATCACCGGAAATAATGTGACCTAAGAATGCGACAGACTCAAGCCAAACCTCAAACTTAGAGAATTTAGCATACAACTCTCTATCCTTTAGAGTTTGGTGAACTACTCTGAGATGAATAGAATGATCCTCTTCATTCCTCTAATAGATTAGAATGTCTTCAATGAACACGATAACAAAGATATCTAAATAAGACTTGAATACTCTGTTTATAAGGTCCATGAATGATGCAGGCGCATTAGTCAAACCAAACGGCATGACCAAAAACTCATAATGACCATAGCGGATTCTAAATTCTATCTTAGGGATATCACTTTCTGTTACTCTCAACTGATGATAGCCTGATTTGAGGTCTATATTAGAAAAACAAGTGGCACGCTGAAGTTGATCGAAAAGATCATCAATTCTCAGAAGAGGATATTTATTCTTGATAGTAACCTTGTTCAACTGACGGTAATATATGCATATTCTAAGAGAACCATCTTTCTGTCTCACAAATAATACTGGAGCGCCCCAAGGTGAGACACTTGGTCGAATAAAACCATTCTCAAGGAGATCTTTCAACTGCTATTTTAACTCTTCAACTCTGTTGGAGCCATTCTATATGGCAGAATAGAGATAGGATGAGTATCAGGAATAATATCTATACCGAAGTCTATTTCTCTCTCAGGAGGGACTTCGGGAAGATCATCTGCAAAGACTTCTGGAAACTCACTTACTACGGGAACTGACTAAATTGAAGGTGTCTCCACACTAGAGTCATTAACTCGGACTAAGTAATAGACACACCCCTTGGAAACTAACTTTCTCGCCATAAGGTATGAAATAAAATGACCCTTAGGCACTGCTGAACTACTCCTCCACTCTATAACTGGCTCATTAGGAAACTGGAACTTTACTACTTGAGTCCTACAATAAACTGAGGCATAACAGGCATGAAGCCAGTCCATACCTAGAATGACATCAAAATCTGCCATGTCTAACTCGACTAAGTCAGCCATGGTGCTCTTGTGATTAACGAAAATGGTACAATCACGATAGGCTCTCTCAGCTAGAATAGACTCACCAACAGGTGTAGAAACACTGAAGGGCTCAAGAAGTTTCTCAGGAAGAACATCAAAATTCATCGCAACATACGGAGTCACAAAATATAGACTCGCTCCTGGATCTAGCAAAGCATAAACATCAAAATTAAATACTTTCATCATACAAGTGAAAATATCTGGCAAATCCTCTTGCTCTTGGCGACTAGTGAAAGCATACAGACGGTTTGCTCCTCCACCTGCCCCTGAATTAGCTACTCTAGATTCAGCTCTCTCTGGTGGAGCAACTAAAGAAGATTAGGCTTTATTTCACCCATTGTAGTTACCTTGCTTGTTCTTAGGGCACTCTTTCATAAAGTGACCATTCTGACCACACTTGAAGCAACCAGTAGAGCCATCACGACACACTTCTGAGTAGGTCCTACCACACTTAGCACATACAGGAGTCCCATTACCTCATTGTGCCACACTACCTTGCAACTGTGTAGGTCTAGCTCTAGAGTTCTGTGAATTCAGATTCTTGAACTCACCTATGTTCCAGGTGCACTAGCAGACAATGGAGCAGGTCCCTTCTTATTTTGTTGGAAAGAAGCCCAGTTCCCATCTTTTGCTGCCCGGACTCATTCCTTGATGTCTTTGCCTTCTTGTTTCTAAAAACTCTTCTATGTACCTCAACTTAACTTCCTTAACCTGCTACACGTGGATCATCAGCCTTGTTATGTCCATATCTTCTATCAGCACAGTTGTCTTGCCCTCCTTACATGACAGACGACACAACCTAGAAATGAACAAACTCATCTTGCTCCTCATGTCAGCAACCACCTCGGAGCATAACGGGAAAGTTGGGTGAACTTAAGGTTGTACTCATAACATTCATTGGTTCTTGCTTAAGAGTGAGGAATTCCCTTACCTTTGCCTCTCAGTTCTCGGGGAAATAAACTCCCCAACAAGGCATCCTCAAACATAGCCCAACTAACAAGTGGTGCACCTTCTCTATTCTTCTTCCATTTGTCAAGCCATATCCTAGCGACACCATTCAATTGGTATGCAGCTAGTTCCACCCTCTCAGCATCAGCAACGTGTATAATCTCAAAAACCTTCTGAAGCTCTTCCACAAAGTTTTTCGAATCCTAGTTGACACTTGAACTAGTGAAGTCCGGAGGATTCATCCTTAAGAACTCATGGATCCTAGACATATCAGCCACATCTTGTTGAACCCCTCTTTGTTGCCGAGCTTGATTGGTTAGAGCTTGACTCAACATCCGAATAACTTCCCGGAACTCAGCATTAGTGACCTCTCCTTGGGGTTGCACTTCTGGTGCATTAGGTACCCCTTGAACCTCAACATTCCTCCTAGCAGGACGACCTCTTACAGCTCTTCGTAGAGGAATGATCTAAAAGATATGCGTAAGCATGAATTAGAAGGAAACTTTTATAGAGATGAACTCTATCGCATGAAATGAGTATGAAAAAAGCCAGATAGTACCTAAATGATGAAGCCTCCTAATTAGAGATGTGGTGCGCTTCACATCGATAACTAGGAATCTACTAACACGGCTTCATAGACATCCTAGGACTCTTGAACTTTGTGCTCTGATGCCAACTTTATCATGTCCCAAGCCTACACCCTGGGTGCGACTGGCACTTGAGAACCATTGTTGGACCCAAGTCAACCCTTGGCCTGGCTTAACTACTAGTGGAACACTTTACACAACATTTAAAATAACTCAAGAGATAAACTCATGTACTAAACTCAGAATGCATAAAGAAACATTCACTAGACAAAATGGCAACACAAGTCTCAAACATCAAAACTAAAAATGAACAAGACTCATGAACTATATCTATCTATCTATGAAGCCTATAATACTATGAGGGATGTCACGAAAAAACCCCCGATCATCCTAATAACAAAATTGGAATGATAAAACAAAATGAGAGATCCTCCGGAAGCAAGGAGGCTCACCAAGAACTCTGGAACTCCAGTGGATCAACGAAGCGCTTGATGTTGATCCTGGTTACCTGTATCTTCATCATAAATTATTCAAACCAACTGGTGTCAGTACATGGAATGTACGAGCATTTGAGGGAAAATCTATACAAGACATAAGCTTGAACGTGAATCCAAAAGAAACACTTACTTCATCTCAACTCAACTCAGGGATACAAAACGCATTTCAATATAAAGCAGTAGTAAAGCATGTAGTATAAATAAAAGCTTTTAAAAATAGTAGATAATAACTTCATGTATTTGAAAATATGAAATACTATGTTTGTATGGAAGGATACAAAATAAACTATGTGTATATATGAATACAAAATATCTCTGTGGGAGTTTCTCAAACCATCACTATAAGATATGTGATGATACAACGTCTAACCCACGCTGCCAGAGCCGTTCTATACTTTTTCGGAGTAAAGAACCTACTACTAAGTGGATCCACTAGTCTATGCTAAAAATTATTAAGGAATCATCTAAAAAGTATGACCCTTTTCACGCACTTAGGTTACATGGCTTATGGAGACTTTGATTTATCTAAACTCATCCCCATATCGGTGCTCAATACTACTCCCAAAAAATGTAAATAGCTCATCTATTTTAAAAACATAACTTTTCTGTGGTTTGAGATTACTACTCAAAAATCTTTCTCTTAAAAGAGGTGGTACTCAAAAACTAACTCAAAAGCTCTTTTGGAAATCAATTTTTCCTCTCTTGTTTAAATGTTTAAACATTTACTCTTGCAAATACTTAGTTCCTATATATCATTTTAAAGCAAATTAACTTAGCTCTACTCATTCTCAAACTCAATGCTCAAGTCTTAAAACAAGTTTAAAACAATCGTAAGAGCCTATTTGAAAAGACTGAAGAACTCTCTAGACTTGACTCTTAGCTCTACCTTGAATATGAATTTATGGATTCAAGGTTATGATTCATGTTTATGAATAATTCCTTGATGTTTAGAAGTTGTTTAGAGTAATTAGAATCAATAGGGAGTGAAGGTACACTTTAGGAGAACTTAGAAGGGTAAAATGACAGAAAAGAGTGGGGGCAGACGTCCTAGGCACATTGATGGCGTAGGGCATCAGCCCTTAAAGTTCAGAGACTACTTTCTGGTGCACTGCTGGTGCACTACCCCAACCCTCTAGCGCATCTGGGGTGCACCGCGCCAGCCCCTTCCCAGGTCAACCCGATGGATTTTCTTTCTCAATCACTTAGATTTGAATACCTAATATTAGTATACGATAATGAGCTCAAAATTATACTCAAAACACTACTACTTATCTCAAGAACTCATGAACAACCCGATAAATCAAGATTTGCGAAAGAACTTCAAGAACACTTATCATGAACTCAATTTCTTTCATTTCAAGAATGAAATTGTACTGAAATTAACATGATTGGTGTGTGGGTGAAAGAACACAACACTGTGAGAACTTACATACCTCTTTAGGGATAAACCCTTGGCAAAACGACCTTCGATTCGCAAGAAAATTCCAAGAACGCCTTGATTTTTCTCCTTTTCTCCTCTTCTTGAACTCTTCTCAAAAACCCTAAGTGTATATTGGATTGGAAAAACTTAACAAATCAGATTAGACCCCTAATTAATTACTAAAAAACGAATTTACCTGATTGGGTAAGGAAAAGACCAAAATACCTCTCTTAAATCTGGGTAACTTTCTTTATTTGAACAGCCCGACTTCAAACAATCATATCTCCCTCACACGAGATTGAAAATTAGAAAACTCGGTGGCGTTGAAAAGATGATTCCAAGACCTTTCATTTGATATCTTATGGGCCACCTACCTCATCTTGTACTGAAAGTTTTGTCCATTTGAAGTTGACCCAAAACTCATACCTTGAGCTAAACTTGCAAAATTTCAGATTTTGTTATTTCCAATTTACTTCGTTCTATTTTTAGCTCTTTCAAAAACCGAGGTGTTATACATGGAGCTTGATTCCTTAATCTTGCCTTGGGAGAGAAACTTGGGCGAGAAAAAATTGGATGTGGAAGAGTGAGAGCGAATCGGGGAGGTTAGGGTAATTAGGGATCACTATACCCACTTCAAATAGGCTAAAATGATGTACTACAGAAATTAAAAAAGTGGTAAAAGACTATACAGACCCTGATTAAAAACTGCCAGAAATCATTCATGGATGCGTTTGATGGGCAGTAGAAAAGTCCACAGACCGTAAAGGTTTCCTTAGAAGGCAATGGGGAAAAATTCTAACTTTGTGAAGTTCGATTCTATGGACCCTTCCAAGGTCCCTAGAAGACAATACGGGTTGTACACCCTCTCATAAAAGCTGAAAGTTCTAAGTCCAGAGGTTTCGCATATGAAACAGTAAACTGTCCTTGAAACTTCCCACGAGCCGTAAAAATCATCTTTCCTGGTTAACCATTTTCCAACTTTTAGAATTTTTGTCTATGATCGGATCTAAGAGAGAGCTTTTTGGAATTTTTTGAGAGACAAACTTCTGAGAGAACTTTTAAGACATTGAGAGTTTTAGAGTGAAACTTTTCAACCTTGTGAAAACGTCTTTAGTTTTGGGGTTTTGGAACACAATCTTTCAATTGACAAATTGGAATTTGAAATCAAAGTCGGTGTTGATTATAATTGCTTAATTTCATCACATCCATGGTTGTTTTTATGATAGGTGTAATTCCTTTACTTTTTGTGATGGGTGGTTGAAATCCCAATTCTAGGGGTGCAATTATGGGATTGGGTGTTGATTTAATGTAGTGGGTATTGTGTTTTACTCTGTTTTATTGCTAAACATTCATGGATTTTTGCATGAGGATAATTCATGGGTTAAGGTTCCAAACTTAATTCCTATTCTCGATCTTCGATTGATACTCGAAAGAGATTGATTGAAGTGGGTAATTAGTTTGATACATGCAATTTAAGTTTGATATCTATGACTTGCTTGAAAAAGAAGCTATGGTTCAGATCTAATTTCCCAAATCTGCTCGATAGAGAAATTTTCGTAAGGTAATGGGTTGATTTGTGATTCAAATAGATGAGACGAAAAGGATTTGTGTTATGAGATAGAAAGAAGATTAGTGCCATTATAGATTACCCAGCCTATCCATGAGTATTTAGCATAATTGAGCAACACAATTACTGCTACATGACATTGATTTCAATCCCCGCACCCCTGGTACGCTCTTAATTTATTGATTCTACAATTTCTAATTTAATCGTGATACTTGACATTCCAAACATTTAGTAAATATCTTGGTATCATCAACCCCCTTTTTGGTCTAACATACTACAATGCATATGTAATTTCAATTTCCTAGTTGAATTATTATCAATAAATCATTCCTTGTAGGATTCAACCCTGACTTTTAGTTGGGTATTTTTATTGACAACGGCCGCTTAGTCTTCTAATCATTTTTACAGTAATTTGAGCCTTATCACTCTCACGAAGTTGACCAAATTACAAATCCCATTAACTCGACTTACGGGTTCGGTCCCTAGGAAGTTCTATGGTCCGTAGGTCTAAACCGTAGGGTCCTCCGGTTGTATTCCTTAAGGGTATTTGGTTCTTTTCCATACATATAATATATACACTATGTCGTTTTGACCCTAATTTTAATTCATTTAACTACACTTTTATTCCTAAATCTACCCAAACCCTCTCATTCTCTCAAATTCCCAAATCCCATCCACTTCCATCCCCTCCAAATTCTCTCAAGTTGCGAGGAAGAAATCTTGTGTTCAAGCTTCAAGTCTTTTTTTTCTTCAATTGCTTTTGGGATTTGATCATCAAGGTATGTAGGGTTACACCATTGGATTTCATTCATCCAATGGGTTCCAAAGGATTTCTAAGTTTCCAATTCAAATTCTCCTAAATTTCTTAGGGTTTGATGTGATCTCCATGAGTTTTGCTTGATGTGGATTTAACTTCTCAATTTCTATCTTTCTATGCATGAATTGATTAATCGACATGATTTCCAATTGAATTTTATAAGACCCATACATTATTTATGATTTTGACTATGAACTTATAAAGATATGCATTTACGAAGATATGAATTTATGAACATGATTCATGAAAGGTTATGCATGATTTATGAAAAAGGGGTTTTATGATCTAAGGTTTCTTCTAAGATAAGCGTCAATGAAATTGTGAAACGTTTTCTCACATTAAGAAATCATGATTTAGTCAAAGGTTTTCTCATACATGCATGATTCATGATTTAAGGAGCCACACTATGATGATTTAAGCTTTAATTAGTAACTTATTTGTATTTTTTCATGTATGATGATATGTTTATGAATATAACTAATCCATCGGGATTTTACTTAGCACCGAGAATATGTTGAGATGGAGGCTCTCCCGGTAGTTGTGACACCCCAGAACTTGGAAAGCAAAAATTTGCAGAAAAATGTTATTGAGTTCTTGTTCTACGATACATACCTACGGACCGTAGAAGTTTCTAGTATTGGATTAGATTTTAAGGCCCCAATAAGTAGTACTACAACTGACTAGAATGGGTTGTAGAAGTTCTTATAGACTATAGGTCAGAACAGTAGACCACTTTGGCAGTTTTAATGAAGGGTGGTTGGACTTTTTTCATCCCTTATAAGCCTAAACCCCGACCCTTTTACACCTAATGAAGGGTTTATTCATTGTTAAACACCTTTTTAAGTTCATTAACACTTGGAATAATTAGAGCGAGGTTCCAGAAGGAGAAAGAGCAAGGGCTTTAGGATTGTTAAAGTTTTTGTCGATTTCGCAAAGAACTTTGTTCTTCCAAGTATGTAAGGCTATCATAGTGATGGACAAAGTTCGTCCTCACTCCTTACATCTACTTTTTATCAGTGAAATAGTAATATAGGGTTCTGTGCTTAGTTTTGAGTATTCATGAGATGAGTTATTGAATTCTGCGTTGTTATTCCTAATTTTTAAGTTACTATATATTATGCATTGAGATTTTCGAGTTGAATGATCATGACTATTTTTCAGCATGAACCATATTATTTGAGAATCCATTCAGTTATTGTTGAGAATCATTTTAACCAAACAATTATCTTAAATAGATTTTCTAAGAAACTAAAGAGGAGTTTTGAGGAAACTTTAGAGAAACATTTTGAGTAAAGTTTAAGGGAACTATTGATTTCCAATATTATCATTTTTACTTTGAGAAAAGAGAAACTTTGATTTCTAAATGAGTTTATGAGTTTAGAGATATTTCAGAGCATTACCTCTTTTAAGAGGATCTTTTGAGTAATTACCTCAATTTGAGAAAAGGAATGCTTTCAAACATGGAGCATGAATATATATTTATTGGGAGTAGTATTGAGCACTTATATTATTCAGTATTTTACAAATAGTTTGAGTTAACTATTTTATTGAGTTTGAATGTTCTAAATTATGTTCCTAAGCCTGTTATCGCATGAGTGAGTCTTCTGCTAAGTAGTCAACTAGGCCTAGGGTTCACTTGGGGACCAAAATGGTTCTCGAGTTCCGGCCACGTCTAGGGTGTAGGCTCGGAGAATGACAAACATGATATTATAGCACAAAGTTCAAGAGTCCTAGGGAATCTAGGAAGTGGTTTCTAGTAGAGTCCTTCTTATCGGTGTGAAGTGCGCCACATCTATAATGAGGAAGTTATGACATTTAGGAACTTTCCCATTCTTCTTACTCACGTTCGTGCAATTGAGTTCAACTCTATAAAGGTTTCTTCTAACTCATGCTTCCATCTGTCTTTTCAGATCATGCCTCTACAAAGAGCTGTTTGAAGTCCTACTAGGAGGAATATTAATATTCAAGGTGAAAAAAGCTCCCAATGCACCAGAAGTGAAACCCCCTCATGGAGATGTAACCGATGCTCAGTTTAGGAATGATATTAAGATGTTGACTTAGGTTCTGGCAAATCTGGTTGGTCAACAAGGAGTGGGTCGTCAGAATGTGGCTGATAGGTCTAGAATCCGTGAGGTTTTGAGGATGAATCCCCAAAGTTCATAGGGTCGAAGATCACTGAGGATACGGAGAACTTTGTGGAAGAGCTTCAGAAAGTGTTTGTGGTCATGTGTGTTGCTGATGCAAAGTGTGTGGAGTTAGACTCATATCAGCTCAAAGGTGTTGCTAGGATATGGTATGATTAATGGAAGAAGAACATGGTAGAGGGGGAACCACTTTTGAGTTGGGAATGCTCTCTTGCGACGCTTCTTTCCTCGAGATCTAAGGGAAGCTAAGGTGAGAGAATTCATAAATCTGAAATAGGAAGCTATGAGTCTACAAGAGTACAGCCTCAAGTTTACTCAGCTATCTCTCTATGCTTCAGAGATGGTTATGAGAAGTATGATGAATTTGTTCGTTTTTGGGCTATCCCGCTTATCGAGTAAGGAAGGTAAGGTGTCTATGTTAATAGGGGACATGGACATAGCTTAGTATTCATCTACATAAAGTTGAGAAAGATAAGTTAAAGGACATAGAAGAGTTTCCTAATAAGAGGGTTAAGACAACAAGTCATAAAACAGGCCAGCAAAAGACCGCAAATGGGAATTGTCATCGTTTCTGCAGAGATCATTTGGACCTACTCCATCATCTGCACTAAGGAAAAATAATGACCATATGAATCAGAATTTTAGAGCTCAGCCTCGGGGTAGTGTGGCCCAAGGGGATACTTGGACACCCATATGTGTTAATTGTAGTATTAATTGGCTAATGGGTGTTGTTAGTTACTAATTTTATTGTTGCTTTGAAGTAGGTTCAATTAATAGTTTGTGTTTTAATTGAGGAACTGTAGTTGCAAATGCAATTCTAGCTTAGTACTCTATACTTTCTTGAGAAAGAAGTGTTAGAGTTAAATTATTAGTTGATAATTGTATTTATTATGTTGTTACGGATCTTGCTTGAGAAAGAGTGTTTGAATGTAATCTTACAAATCTAGCTTGAAAAAATAGATTGATTAAGGTAATGGAATGTTAATATGTGTTGTGCTTGTTGAGGTTCGAAAGAACTCACTTGAATCACAATAGTTGATTGAGAAATGGCTATTGCACCCATAACCTATCCTACCAACTGAGATTTAATGACTTTGAGTAATAAGTAATCATCCATTACGCGAAATTAGCATTCAACTTTATCACACTCCCAAGAAACTTTCTCTATTTTCTTACTTCCAGTGTTAGTAGTTGTAAATTGGTTACCTGAATCCCCCATTTGACACTAATTGTCAAAACCTTTCAACCTTAGGTGTGGGCTCGGGGACAGCCTTGATAGGAGAAAGGAGGGCGAGAATCAACATCTGACCGTAGCCTAGTCAACTCCGTCTGGAAAGTGGTAACATCAATAGTGGGTCCCGGCCTCTCTAGTACTCGAAGCTCGAATGCTTCTAACCGCTTATGTAAAGCCTAAATCTTGGTGTCCATCATACGCTCCTTATGTGCCTCAGACTCCTCAATGGATTGTTGCATCCAAGGCCTCAAGTGTTGTAGCAAGGTTGCCATCTTTGTCCCCAACTTATGGACTCGGCCAGAGGAAAAGTGGTCCCCGAAGATGGAGTGACTAATGACCAGCTCGCGGCCTGACTAGTGGCGGTAGAAGGGGGAGCCTATGCATTAGCTGTAGTGGCGGTTATAGAAATGTCATAAGCATGTGCCACCGCAACCTGCTCAACCTCATGAACTAAGTTAGCACCCAGGGGAGGAACTGGAACTGGTGTACTTCGACACGAGCAACGGGGTACGTGTAATCCTGGATCAGGCCAACTTCCACATTCTTGGTCCCCTCGACCAACCTATCACAACGCCAGATTGCAATAGTAGACTCTCTGCACAAACGGAATATAAGGCTTAGAAAGGGAAAAGCAATAGCCCTCCGGAAGGCCCTCTCATAAATCTCTGAAAGGATGATCCTGCCAGTAGTGCAGCAAGCATTACCGCACGATCCCAAGTAACGACATTGTCCATCTGTGTAGGGGAGTGTCAGATGATGGACCACCAAAATTTGTCCCCAAAGCTCAAAGTCACCTTTTTGATAGGCAACTGCATATTCTGCACCCCTTCGGTGCTATCTCCCACCTCAGGATTTTGTCCGGCCATCCAACGAAGGAGTGACTCCCTCTGCTCGGGGTCTCGGAATGCTTGGGTCTGAACTATCGCCAACCAATAGTCATTCTCTGCAATATTGATATGTTGAGTGTGTGACAGGCCATAAATAAAATGGCGGATGGAAGTCTTGGAAATATCAACTGGGAGGCCCCGCACCATGGTGGTCAGTAAGGGTGGTTGTGCCAAATCCTTGGTTCGTGGTGGCAAGGCATTAGAAATTGTGGCCACATAGGAAGCATCAAATTTAAGCACCATCTCCTCGCTATATCTACCCAGATTTTCAGCCATCCTGTCACACCTGTGTTGTTGGAATAGTGCATGGATAGAGGGAACGGTGTGGAAGCTTCCTGTCAAAACACGACGCTCCTCGGTAATAGGACGAGTTGTAACATCTCGCAATTTGAAATAACTAGGAAGAAGCTAAGAATTGCAAATAGTCATTTTTGGAAAGAATTGAAAATCTGGAAAATTGTTTAGGTTAGGAAAAATGAGTTTTTGGTCCACTTCAAATAGTCATAACTCCTAGATCAGGATGAGTTAGGTGTACTTACAGATATGGTTGGAAATCTCTTGGAATTATCTTTCCAATGCCGCCAAGTTTGCGCGATTCCATGTTCGTATGAGTGAGTTATACCCTTTGGAAATTGGACTGTTGGAATAAGGAAAGTTCAATCCGAATTTTGAAGGGTAGTTTGGTCTTTTCCTTACCCTTTTATTTTAATTCTTTTTTGGTAATTACTTAGGGGTCTGAACTGAACTTAGTCAGTTTAAGCTTTTGGAAAAAAAGTTAGGGTTTTGAGAGAAGAGAAAAGAAGAGGAGAAAAGAGAAGAACGTTTAAGATTCATCCAGATCGTCGAGTTTGGCTTGTGGATTTCGTCGGTGGTGATCCCTACAAGGTATGTGAGATCACATAGCATTGGGTTAATTTTCCCACGCGCCAATCATGATTTATTTCAGTGAATTTAAGTTCTTGAAAGCTTAGAAATTGAGTTCTTGAATGGGTTTGTTGAAGTTTCATTAGATTCTTGTTTCGTTGAATTCGTTGAGGAGTTGTTTGATCGTAATCTATGATTTTAGGTTCGATTTTGAGTAGAATCTGATGTACTTTTGAATATTTAATCGATTCTAAGTGTTGGGTAAAAGAACCCACGGAGTTTAGAGCTGAAAAACGAACAAGAAATTTCATCGAACGAAATTGGGAGGTGGTGGCACGTCGCGGAGCTGGTTTCCAAAATTGGGAATATTTGTTTCACGTCGCGGAGCCGTCACGAAGTCTTCAACCTCAAAAGTCATTTGTGAAACTAAAAATTTAATATTTCTCCGCGTCGCTGACCCACCCTCAGCTATCGACTTTCTGTCTTTTCTCATGTTTAGCTATCTAAAATCATTCCTAAAAAACATGAGATCCATCCAAAAACAAATCATAATCCTTTAATCCATAATTCAATTCAATGACCAGTTAGGAGTCAAGTCAAGAGCAGTTAAGATCAAAGTCAAGAGAAGTCAAGAGTCAAGTTAAGAGAAGTTCATAAAGTTTTCCAAAAGTCTTTTGCAAACGTTTAACTTTGTTTTAAGACTTAAGTTTTGAGTTCATTAATGAGTAAAGTTGAAGTTCTTTTCTTCAAAAAGTATATGGGGACTAAGTATTCCCAAAGATATTTAAAACGTTTTCACATTTCAATAAGAAACTGAGATTTCCAAAGAGCCTTCGGGCTAGTTTTCAGAAAAGAGTAATGGCTTTCTAAATGAAGCAAGAGGGGAAACTTTGTTTTACAAGATAGCCTTTGAGCTAAGTTTTTGAGCACTAATCTCAAATCACAGAAAGTAGTATGTTTTAAACATAAAGAGCTAGTATCATATTTTGGGAGTAGTATTGAGAACCGATATGGAGCCGAGCTTGAGTTCAGATAAATCACATCTTCATAAACCATGTAGCCATCAGGGGTAGAAAGGGGTCATACTTTTTAGATGAATCCTTTTCGCATAGACTAGTGCATCCACTTAGTAGCTTAGGTCTTATACCCCTAGCAGGGTATAGAATGCGCTGGCGGCGTGAGGGAGATCGTTATATCATCACAATAGCTTTTATGTGATGGTTGTCAGTTAGAGAAAGTCCCACAATAGTACTTTGTATTTTTATGTACGTCAGTTTATTTGTATTTTTTTTACATACACCTCAGAGTTATTTGTATCTTTGCATACACACAGAGTTGACATCATGTTTTAAATAGCTTTTCTTTATATTGCACTTATTTTTAAATGCTTTATATTGAAATGAGTTCAGTTGTGTTGAGTTGAGTTGAGCCAGTTAAGTTTTTCAGTTTCTTTCAGATTCTTTTCAAGACTATGTTGTGCTTAGCTTTCCAACTCGCATACTCGTATATTCAATGTACTGATGTCACTTGGCCTGCATCATATTATGATGCAGACGTAGGTAACTAGGATCGGCATCCAACGTATCATTGATCCAGTGAGCAGTTCAAAGTTTGTTGGTGAGCCTCTTTACATTCTGTAGGATCCCTTTCGTTTACTTTCAGTATTAGATAGTTCATTATGATGTCGTGGGCCTGTCCCGACATCCATCTCAGTTGTTTTAGAGGCTTCATAGATAGTCAGTCAGATGTTAGTTCATTCATCATCATTTTCTTATTGACTTATGTTCAGATTTGAGTTGCCATTTTGGCTAAGTTAAATGTTTATTTTCAAAACATTATGAGTTTAGTTTAAGACAGTTAAGTTGTTTAGCATTTGAATTCCTTTCTTATTGCATATAGTCTTCCGCTCAGTAAGTAAGTCAGGCCAAGGGTTCTCTTGGTACCAACAATGGTTCTAGAGTGCCAGTCCCACCCAGGGTGTAGGCTCGGGGTGTGACAAACTTGGTATCAGAGCACAGAGTTCAAGAGTCCTAGAGAGTCTATCAAGCCGTGTCGGCAGAGTCTTAGTTATCGGTGTGAAACGCACCACATCTATAATTAGGAGGCTGCAACATTTAGGAAAATTTCTCACTTCTTTCACACTCATTTCGTGCGTTAGAGTTTGATATATAAGAAGTTTCCCTCTAATTCATGCTTGCGTGTGTTTCTAGATAATTATGCATCCACGAAAAGCAGTCAGAGGTCGTCCTGCTAGGAGAAATGTTGAGGAACAAGGGGTACCTAATGCACTAGAAGTGCAACCCAAATGAGAGGTCACCAAGGCTAAATTTCATGAAGCTATCCGGATGTTAACTCAAGTTGCGACCTATCAAGTTGGATAGAGAGATAATCGACAGGAAGTGGCTGATACTTCAAGGATCCGTGAGCTTTTAAGTATGAACCCACCAAGCTTCATGGGTTCAAGTGTCACTGAGGATCCGGAGAACTTCATTGAGGAGTTGAAAAAGGTATTTGATGTGATGCATGTTGCTGATGCGGAGAGGGTGGAAATAGTTGCATACCAAAGGAAGGGTGTCGCTAGAATCTGGTTCAACCAATGGAAAAAAAATAGGGCTGAGGATGCGCCAATAGTGAGTTGGGTTGTGTTTAAGAGTGCTCAAATGGGGCGTTTCTTTCCTCGTGAGTAGCGAGAGGCAAAGTTAAGAGAGTTTCTCACCCTTAATCTAGAGTCTATGAGTGCTCATGAGTACAGTCTGAAGTTCACACAACTTTGCCGCTATGCTCCGAATATGGTTGCTGACATGATGAGCAAGATAAGTTTATTTGTTGTTGGGTTGTCTCGTCAGTCAAAAAAGGAAGGCAAGGCAGCTATGTTAATAAGGGATATGGACCTAGCAAGGCTTATGATCCATGTACAACAAGTTGAGGAGAATAAGCTGAAGGATAGAGAAGAGTTTAAAAATAAAAGGGCTAAATCATCAGGGAACGAGTTCAGTCACCAAAAGAGTAGTGCGAGCCGATCATCCTTCCAACAGAAATAGAAGGGACCTGCTCTATCATTTGCAAGTGCACTTGCACCAAGGAACAAAGGTGAGTACAAAATTCAGAATTCCCAGAGTTTCAGAGCTAAGCCTTCTTATTCTCAAGGCAGTATTGCACAAAAGGGTAGTAAGCCTTCTGCATGTACTACGTGTGGTAGGAACCACTCATGGATGTTTTGTGATGGCTCCACTGGTTGTTTCAAGTGTGGTCAAAACGGTCATTTTATGAAGGAGTGTCTTGATAACAGGCAGTGTAATGGTAAATGAGAGACTTCAGGGGCAGGCGGAGAAGGAAATCGTCTTTGTGCTATCACTAGTCACCGAGAGCAAGAGGATTCGCCAGATGTTGTCACTGGTATGATCCAAGTCTTTGACTTTACTGTTTATGCTTTGCTAGACCCAGGAGCGAGTTTACCTTTCGTAACTCCGTATGTTGCTATGAATTTTGATGTTATTCCTGAACAAATTAGTGAAATATTCAGTGTTTCTACACATATTGGTGATTTGATTCTAGCAGAAAGAGTTTATTGTGATTGTTCTGTTTTCGTCAATCACAAGAGTACCATGGTTGATCTAGTTGAGTTAGACATGGTAGATTTTGATGTCATTCTAGGTATGGACTGAATTCATGACTGTTATGCCTCAGTTGATTATAGAACTCGAGTTGTAAAGTTTCAGTTTCCAAATGAGCCAGCCTTAGAGTGGAAAAGTAGTTCAGCAGTTCCTAAGGGTCATTTTATTCCTTACCTTAAGGCAAGGAAGTTGGTTTCTAAGGGGTGTGTCTATCACTTAGTCCGAGTTAATGACTCTAGTGTTAAGATACCTCATATTCAGTCAGTTTCAGTGGTAAGAGAGTTCCTAGAAGTCTTTCCAGATGATCTACCCGGAGTCCCTCCTGAGAGAGAAATAGACTTCGGTATAGACCTTCTTCCAGATACTCGTGCTATATCTATTCCGCCATATAGAATAGCACTAGCAGAGTTGAAAGTAAGGGAATGTGATATTCCAAAGACAACATTCAGGACCCGTTAAGGTCAGTATGAGTTTCTGGTCATGTCGTTCGATTTAACTAATGCACCAGCAGCGTTCATGGACCTTATGAATATAGTCTTCAAACCTTATTTAGATATGTTTGTTATACTGTTCATTGATGACATACTAATTTATTCAAGGGATGAAGAAAATAATACTAGCCATCTCAGAATAGTTCTTCAGACTTTGAAAGATAGGAAGTTGTATGCCAAGTTCTCTAAGTGTGATTTTTGGCTTGAGTCTGTGGCATTCTTGAGCCATAAAGTTTCCGGTGATGGAATTAGAGTTGACACTCAGAAGATAGAGGCAGTGCAGAACTGGCCTAGACCCACACCTCCAACAGATATTAGGAGTTTCTTGAGGTTCTCCTGACTATTATAGAAGGTTTGTCGAAGGGTTCTCGTCTATTTCGTCTCCTTTGACCAAGTTGACTCAGAAGACAATGAAGTTTCAATGGTCTGAAGCTTTTTAGAAAAACTTTCAGGAATTGAAAAAGAGGTTAACTACTGCCCTAGTTTTGACCTTACCGGAAGGTACTCAAGGTTTTGTGGTGCATTGTGATGCATCTAGAGTTGGCTTGGGTTGTATAATAATGCAGAATGGCAAAGTTATAGCTTATGCCTCCAGACAGTTGAAAGTTCATGATAAGAACTATCCAACACATGACTTAGAGTTGGTTGCCGTAGTATTTTCTTTGAAAATATGGCGTCATTATCTTTATGGTGTGCATGTGGATGAATTCACCGATCATAAGAGCCTTCAGTATGTGTTTAGTCAGAAAGAGCTTAATCTCAGATAAAAGAGGTAGCTAGAATTACTCAAGGGTTATGACATGAGTATTCTTTACCACCTAGGTAAGGTTAATGTTGTTGTTGATGCCTTAAGCAGGTTGTCTATGGGTAGTACCGCCCATGTGAGGAAGATAAGAAAGAGTTAGCAAAAGATGTGCATATTCTTGCACGATTATGAATTCTACTAATGGATTCCATAGAAGGAGGAGTGGTGGTGATGAATGGGACTGAATCATCATTAGTGTCAGAAGTAAAGAAAAGCATGACCAAGATCCTTTATTGCTTGAATTGAAGGCAAGTGTTCATAAGCAAAAAGTTATGGCTTTTGAACAAGGGGGAGATAGTGTTTTTAGGTATCAAGGTGGATTGTGTGATTGGGTGTACTTGAAAGTTTCATCCATGAAGGGTGTTATGAGGTTTGGGTAAGAAGGGGAAACTTATCCCCCAGTATGTTAGGTCATACAGAATTTCCAAAAGGATTGGCAAGGTAGCTTATGAATTGGAGTTACCACAAGAGTTAGCAGTGGTTCATCCAATATTCCATATTTCCATGTTGGTGGAGTGCATGGGATATCCTTCACTTAACATACCAATCGAAGATATTGGTATCAAGGATAGCTTGTCTTATGAGGAGATTCATGTTCAGATTCTAGATTGCCAAGTTCACAAGTTGAGAACAGAAGAGGTAGCATCAGTCAAAGTTCTTTGGAGGAACCAATTTGTTGAGGAAACAACTTGGGAAGCTGAGGAAGATATGAAAAAGAGATATCCACATCTCTTTGAGTCCAGAGAAAATGCAGACCAAGGTACTAATTCTCTTCTTAGTGCTCTTTAAATTATAAGTTAGCATATTGTAATTGCTTTGCTTGTTGTGTGGTTGAACTTGATGTTACCACCCTTAGCCTAGTAAGAGTAATCTCATTCGAGGATGAATGTTCCCAAGGGGGAGATATTGTAACATCTTGCAATTTGAAATAGCTAGGAAGAAGCTAAGAATTGGAAATAGTCATTTTTGGAAAGAATTGAAAATCTGGAAATTTGTTTAGGTTAGGAAAAATGAGTTTTTGGTAAACTTCAAACAGTCATAACTTCTAGATCAAGATGAGTTAGATGCACTTTCAGATATGGTTGAAAATCTCTTGGAATGATATTTCCAACACCGCCGAGTTTGCACGATTCTGAATTTGTATGAGTGAGTTATACCCTTTGGAAGTTGGGTTGTTGGAATAAGGAAAGTTCAATCCGAATTTTGAAGTGTAGTTTGGTCTTTTCCTTACCCTTTTATTTTAATTCGTTTTTTGCAATTACTTAGGGGTCTAAACTAAACTTAGTCAGTTTAATGCCTTTGGAAAAAAAGTTAGGGTTTTGAGAGAAGAGAAAAGAAAAGGAGAAAACAAGAGGAGAAAGGAGAAGAACGTTCAAGATTCGTCAAGATCGTCGAGTATGGCTTGTGGATTTCGTCGGGGGTAATCACTAGAAGGTATGTGAGATCACATAGCATTGGGTTAATTCGCCCATGCGCCAATCATAAATTATTTCAGTGAATTTAAGTTCTTCAAAGCTTAGAAATTGAGTTCTTGAATGGGTTTGTTGAGGTTTCATTAGATTCTTGTTTCGTTGAATTCATTGAGGAGTTGTTTGATCCTAATCTGTGATTTTAGGTTCAATTTTGTGTAGAATCTGATGTACTTTGAACATTAAATTGATTCTAAGTGTTGGGCAAAAGAACACACCGAGTTTAGAGGGTTTAGAGCTGAAAATCGAAGAAGAAATTTCGTCGAACGAAATTAAAAGGTGGTGGCGCGCGCGGAGCTGGTTCCCAGAATTGGGAATTTTCATTTCGCGTCGCAGAGCCGTTACGGAGTCTTCTAGCTCAAAAGTTGATTTCGAAACTAAAAATTTATTATGTCTCCACGTCGCGGACCCACCCTCAGATATCGACTTTCGGTCTTTTCTCATGTCTTGCTATCTAAAATCATTCCTAAATAACATGAGATCCTTCCAAACACAAATCACAATCCTTGAAATCCATAATTCAATTCAAGGACCAGTTAGGAGACAAGTCAAGAGCAGTTAAGATCAAAGTCAAGAGAAGTCAACAGTTAAGTTAAGAGAAGATCATAAAGTTTTCCAAAAGTCTTTTGCAAACGATTTCACTTTGTTTTAAGACTTAAGTTTTGAGTTCAGTAATGAGTAAGTTGAAGTTCTTTTCTTCAAAAAGTATATAGGGACTAAGTATTCCCACAGATATTTAAAAAAAATTAATATTTAAATAAGAAACTGAGATTTCCAAAGAGCCTTCGGGCTAGTTTTCAGAAAAGAGTAATCGATTTCTAAATGAAGCAAGAGGGGAAACTTTAATTTCCAAGATAGCCTTTGAGCAAAGTTTTTGAACACTAATCTCAAATCCCAGAAAGTAGAATGTTTTAAACATAAAGAGCTAGTACCACATTTTGGGAGTAGTATTGAGCACCGATATGGGGTCGAGCTTGAGTTCAGATAACTCACGTTTCTATAAACCATGTAGCCATCATGGGTAGAAAAGGGTCATACTTTTTAGGTTAATCTTTTTAGCATAGACTAGTGGATCCAGTTAGTAGCTTAGGTCCTATACCCCTGGAAGGGTATACGATGCGCTAGTAGCGTGAGGGAGATCGTTGTATCATCACAATAGCTCTTATGTGATGGTTGTCGGTTAGAGAAACTCCCACAGTAGTACTTTGTATTTTTATATACATCAGTTTATTTGTATTTTTTTTACATACATCTCAGATTTATTTGTATCTTTACATACACACAGAGTAGACATCATGTTTAAATAATTTTTCTTTATATTGCACTTGTTTTAAACTGTTTTATATTGAAATGAGTTCAGTTGTGTTGAGTTGAGTTGAGTCAGGTAATTTCTTCAGTTCCTTTTAGATTTTTTTTCAAGCCTATGTTGTGCTTAGCTTTCCAACTCGCATACTCGTACATTCAATGTACTGATGACAGTTGGCCTATATCGTATTATGATGTAGATGTAGGTAACTAGGATCGGCATCCAGTGCATCATTGATCCATTGAGCAGTTCAGAGTCTATTGGTGATCTTCTTTGCATTCCGGAGGATCCCTTTTGTTTACTTTCAGTATTAGATAGTTCATTAGGATGTCGTGGGCTTGTCCCGACATCCATCTCAGTTGTTTTAGAGGCTTTATAGATAGTTAGTCAGATGTCAGTTCATTCGTCATCATTTTGTTATTGATTTATGTTCAGATTTGAGTTGCCATTTTGGCTAAGTTAAATGTTTATTTTCAAAACATTATGAGTTCAGTTTGAGACAGTTAAGTTTTTTAGCATTTGAATTCCTTTCTTATTGCATATAGTCTTCAACTGAGTAAGTAAGTCTGGCCAAGGGTTCGCTTGGGGCCAACAATGGTTCTCGAGTGCCAGTCCCGCCCAGGATGTAGGCTCGGGGTATGACACGAGCTACCCTCCGATGCTCATATAGTGCTTTCCCATCAACATATATCTGGTATTGTCCCTTGACACACCACTTGTTCGGCTCGATTGCGATGTGAATCAGCTCAACTCTAACATTGGGGGGGTCCTAGGCATCCCATGTGCTTGTGGCATCGGAGGTAGAAGCGGAAGTACCACTGGAACTAGAGTCGGAATGCGACTCAGAGCCGGATTGCGACTCTCCTGCAGGTGGGGACCCTCCTCAGACTAGGGGCAGTGAACTCGACCTTGTCGCTCATGAAATTACCTGACTAGCTCTGTTCCTCGTAGTCACAGGGGTAGTGGGGAAGCCTCTGGTGGTCTCCGGGACATACTCATGCGTACTGGACTCATTGATCAGGAAGTGGGATGGGGTGACACACTTAGACTTTCGCTTCCTTGAGTAAACGGGTGCTTGTTTCAGTGCCATCGTACCTATAGAAGACTAGTTAGTACTTCAAGAACAAAAAGGTACCTAAGAAAAAAATTTAGAGCAAGATTTGGACTCATACAAAAAATTAAAAAAAATGTAGGCAGTGACTGTTTTCGGGACCTATGATGGGTACCTACGGACCGTCGATGGAACAACGGACCGTTGGTACCCCTCCATAGGTTAGGAAGTCAATTTTAGGTCACTAAAGTTGGAACCACAGTCATGTAGAACGGTCATTCGATCAAATGACGGACCGTAGTCCATACCGTGGTTCACCACTTGAGTAGTGCTTTGCAAGTGTGGAACGACGAAACCCAGATCACGAACCGTAGGTTAAACAATGGTCCATGGATCATGGGCGTCGACCAGTGTGCCAACCTCTGTCAAGTTTTATCAGGCATAAATCACAATTTCCAATAACAGTCCATTTTTAACACCTAGACTATGCATTTCAACAAAATTCATGATAGTTTTTCATCCTTAGAAAAGAGGAAAATTGGGGAGAGAAAAGAAAAAGAAGGATTGGAAAGAGATCTGGAAGATTTAGGGAAAGAACAGGAGTGATTTGGTGGAATAGAGGATTGGGAATGTTTAGAGGTGGTTATTTGGAGAATTTTAACGATTGGGGAAGAAAGAGGGAAATGGGGGATGTTTAAAATATGAGGGATTTTATTTAGAAGGGATTCGGGTCAGGTCGACTTTTAGCCCTAGGTTGGATCGACGAAAGCCCATCGACGGTCAATCGTTCAATCGACGGTCCGTTGATGGGTTCCGTAGTTCTCCCTGACACTTAGCTAATTTCAGAAAATATACCTGGGATCTATGGATGCCAACCACGGTCCATCGATGGAATGACAGACCGTCGATGGGAACCGTAGACCACTGCATCAGCTTAAATTCTGCAGGTTTTCCCTTTTCTTTCCTGCACACATAGCAAACATTTGTGCTTCATTTTTGCATTTTCTAGACACTTTTCAGACACGAACCCTATTCAAATCTTATCTAGCCAACATTAAAACTCAAAATAAATAAATAAATCTGTCTAGAAAACTAAAAATTTAAGAAAACTCTCTATATCGAAAAAAACTCCTATAGTTGGATAGATTTTACATCTTAGGTTGCCTCCTATGCAGCGATTTATTGAACATCACGGCACGACGCAGACACCTTGATTACTCACACTTCATCAAGACCCCAATCATCTACCACCTCATTGACACTCTCAGATTGCCCCAAGTATATTTTTATCCTTTGACCGTTCACCTTTAACCTCGTTCCTTCCTTGTTCTCGAGTTCAACCACTACATGTGGAAATACTTGGGTTACTTTGAGTAGCCCGGTCCACTTGGACTTGAGTTTGCCAGGAAACAAGCACAACCTTGAGTTAAATAATAATACCAAATCACCGCGATCGAATTCACGCTTGTCAATCTTTTGATCATGGTACTTCTTCATCTTCTCTTTGTATAATGTTGAACTTTCATATGCTTTCAGGCAAAACTCATCGAGCTCATTCATCTATTTCATTCTTTGACTTGATGTGGCGTCCCAATCCAGATTTAGCTTCTTGAGCTCCCTCATCGCTTTATGCTCTAACTCTATAAGAAAATGACATGACTTCCCATATACAAGTTGGTAGGGTGACATACCTATGGGAGTCTTGAATGCAATGCCATAGGCCTATAGAGCATCATCAAGCCTTCTTGACCAATCAATTATATTGCCATTTACAGTCTTTGCAAGGATCTATTTTATCTCTCTATTTTTCAACTTTCACATTAAACTGTGGATGATACAGAGTTGCTACGTTGTGACAAACACCAAACTTCTCAAGCAATGCCTTGAAACATTTATTGCAAAAGTGAGAACCTACATCGCTGATAATTGCCCCAAGTGTACCAAATCTGGAGAAGATATTCTTTTTCAGGAATGCGGTGACACTATTTCCCTCAGTGTTTGAAAGCACAATTTCTTCCACCCATTTTGATACATAGTCAACCGCAACAAGAATATACTTCATCCCATGCGAACCCACAAACGGACCCATGAAGTAAAATCCCAAACATCGAATAGGTCAATTACCAATATCAAGTTCATTGGTAGTTCTTGCTTCCTCAAAATTCCACCTTCTCTTTGACAACGATCACATGACTTAGCGAAATCATGAGCATCTTGGTGGATGGTAGGTCAGTAATACCCACACTGCAGAATCTTGTGAGCAATCCGAATACCACTCTGGTGCCCACCAACAGGCGACGAATGACACGCCTCAAGTATATTCATCATTTCAACCTCAGGCACACAACGACGAATAATCCCATTAGCACAAACACGGAACAAGTTAGGCTCTTCCCAAAAGAATTTCTTCACATCAGACATGATTTTTTTTTCTTTGGTGAAATGTAAGATCCGAAGGCACCAAATCACTTGCCAAATAATTAGCAAAATCTACGAACCAAGGAATTAGGTCATAAGAAGCAGCCAATACCTACTTATCGGGGAATGTATCATTAATCTCAACTCCATCCTCTAGCTTGATCATAGCTTCCTCCTCCAATCTGGACAAGTGATCGGCGACTTAATTTTTTGTCCCCTTTCTATCCTTTACCTCAAAATTGAACTCTTGCAGTAGAAGTACCCATCTACCCAATCTCGGTTTCACATCCTTCTTAACCATCAAATATCTCAATGCAGAATGATCGGTATGCACAATAGCCTTAGTGCCAAGCAAATAGGACCTAAACTTTTCAAATATGAAAACCACAGCAAGCAGCTCTTGTTTCGTAACAATGTAGTTCTTTTGAGAAACATTTAAGGCTTTGTTTGCATAATATATAGGATGAAGAATCTTTTCTCGCCTCTGTCCTAATACTACGCCAAGCGCCACCCCACTCGCATCACACATCACTTCAAACGGTTGTCCCTAATCCGGTGAAATAATGATAGGTGCAATAGTCAACTTCTCCTTCAACTCCACAAATGCTCTCACACAAGCATCATCAAACTCTAATTTAGATTCCTTCTCAAGTAACTTGCAGAATGGGTGTGCAATTTTAGAGAAATCCTTTATGAACCTCCTATAGAAACCTACATGTCCAAGAAAACTCCTTACACCCTTTACAAAGATGGGTGGTGAAAGTTTTTCTATCACCTCAACCTTAGCTCGATCAACCTCAATTCCTTTCTATGAAATCCGATGACCCAGAACTATACCCTCTTTCACCATGAAGTGGCACTTTTCCTAGTTGAGCACCAGATTGCACTCTTCGCACCATTTTAGCACCTCAGGCAAATGAGTCAGACAGTCATCAAACTAGTCACCTACTATAGAGAATTCATCCATAAATACCTCAATAGTGTCTTCCACCATATCAGAAAACATAGACATAATGCAACGTTGAAAAGTCATCGGAGCATTACATAGACCAAACGACATTCTCTTGAATGCAAAAGTCCCATCAAGGCAAGTGAAAGTAGTCTTCTTTTGATCCTCTGGAGCTATGGAGATATGACTGTAGCCCGAGTACCCATCTAGAAAACAATACCAACCCTTTCCAGCGAGACGATCTAACATCTGATCCATGAGTGGTATTGGAAACTAGTGTTTCTCAGCCCATGCATTCAACTTGTGATAATCCATACACACTCTCCAACCAGTGATCGGCCTCATTGGAACAAGCTCATTTTTAGCATTGGGAACCACAGTGATTCCGCCTTTCTTTGGTACACATTGAACTGGGAAAAACCAAATACTATCAGTAATGGGAAATGTAACACCTACATCTAACCACTTATTGATCTCCTTCTTCACAACTTCTTGCATCGGGGAGTTCAGTCATCGTTGATATTCAACACTTGGTTTGCTGTCCGGTGTGAGTTGAATCTTATGAGAACAAATGTCCGAGGGAATCCTAATATATCTGCAATGGTCCAACCTATAGCCCTTTTAAACCGCTTCAATACCGATGTCAAAGCCTCTACTTGCCCTTCACTCAAATCAACAGCAATAATAACTGGCAACGTGTTATTCTAGCCCAAAAATACATACCACAAGTGAGATGGAAGAACCTTCAGTTCCAACTTCGGAAGCTCATCAATGGATGGTCATGCTAGAGGAGTGTCTCGATTCTTCATGTCTAAGTCAAGCTTCTTTGGTTTGAAACGAAACTGACCCCATCAAGTGCATCAACTAACTCATCATAGTCATCAATTCCATCCCATGAAAATTTATTATCACAGCTGCTAGTGCCTCAACACCTAACCTCTCTTCAATAGCCACTTATGATTCTTGCTCCACAGTATGATTGACTACCGACACCAACTGAAGATCACTTTCATGCTTCATAGACCGACAGATGTTAAATGTTACCTCTTCATTGTTCAACCAAAACTTCATCTGCCCTCTCTCCATATAAACCAATCCACACCCAGTAGAAACAAATGGTCTCCCTAAGATGATGGGGACCTCAAAATTAACCTCTCAATTTAGTATCACAAAGTCCACCGGAAAGATGAATGACTCAACTTTCACAAGGACATCTTGGAGCACTCCAATAGGTTTCTTCACAGTTCTATCAACCATAAATAAATGCATCGCAGTCAGCTTGGGAGCTCCCAAACCCAACTTTTTATGATCGACATTGGCATTAAGTTAATGCTAGCACCCAAGTCACACAAGGCCTTTGCAAAGTGCAATATACCAATTGTACATGGAATAGTGAAAGCACTAGGATCCTTTTTCTTTTGTACAAGTGACCTAGTAGCAATGGCGCTACAATGCTTCAACTTGTCTTCACTTTCAAAACTGACAGCCCTCTTTTTGGTCACCAAATCCTTCATGAACTTCGAATAACCATGCATTTTCTCCAATGCTTCTATCATCGGAACATTGATGGAAGGTTGTTTCAACATAGCTATAGACCTGCGATATTTTCCTTCTTCTGTCTTTTTCACCAACCTCTCTGGAAAGGGTGGTGGAGGTCTAGGCATGGGAATAACTTTTTGGGTCACCTCAATTTCCTTCTATGCTTCAACAACTGGCTCCTCAAATACCACATCTTCATTCTCACCTCTCTGTGGTACACTTTTCACCTCGGTCAACATGGGAGGATCTACCATCTGCTTTCCACCTCGAGTAGTGACCGCTATACAATAACCATCATTTTTCAAATTCTGAACCATGTTGCTAGAAAGTGTTGCTGACTTACGTCGGTTCACCATAGTGGACAACTAATGAAACTGTTGCTCAAGTTTCTTGATCGATACTGCATGGGCATCAACTTTTTGGCCAATTCCAAACAAGTCATTATGCATCTCCTTCACATTATAATCAGTCGCTTCAAACCTCTTCATCATCTTTTGCATCATCTCTTCCATGCGAGTCATACTTGATCCAGCATCTCTATTACCAGGTGGAACATAGGGCCCACTCCTCTCAAACCTGTTCTCATAACCATTTTGATTGTAGTTGTTGTCGTAGTTAAAGTTCCCATCTCGGACATAGTTTCCCTCACGGTTGTAGTTACCATAGTTTCGACCTTGGTTTCCTTGACCTTAGACCAATTATCCGAATTGGAACCTTGGGCGTTGGCTCGAAACCCCCTGTCTAATCATTTACCAAGTTCACATCCTTCTCATAAAAGTACTCATCAACTGGCGGTGCTCTAGGTTGGTAGTTCACAGCATTCACTTTCTCTATCGCACTTCCACTCACATACTTTAATACCAAGCCAATTTCAGTCCTCATTTAAGCCATCTCCTCACGAATATCATCATTTGATTGATTTGGTGCAGTTTGGACAGCAAACGTGCTTCTACCAGTATTTGCCTTTCTAGTGCTCCATGCCTTATTGTTCTTGGAGATCCTCTCGAGTTTCTTAGCAATCTTCTCAGAAGTTCATTCAGCATAAGATCATCAAGCAATAGTATCTAGCACAGCCTTTCCATTGTCATCATGTCCTCTGTTGAAGTACCCTTTCAGTGACTCATCATCTATGCGGTGGTTGGGCACACTCTTCATAAATCTAGTGAATTTATCCCAAGAACTACTCATTGACTCTCCGGACAGTGCCATGAAGTTATTTAGTTTATCCTTCAGATTCAACTTCTTGGACACCGGAAAATATCTTGCCATGCACACCCTGTGCAGTTGGTCCCATGTATAGATTGAATTGTATGGCAGTTTAGAAAACAACACAGAAGCATCTCATGTCAGTGAGGGTGGAATATTCTTAAACCTATGATGTCTATGTCTAAGTCTGGTTGTCACAAGCCACTCATACCGACACTCTTCAATTTAGTCATGTGAGCAAATAGATCTTCCGAAGGTAACCCTGCAACCAACCCTCTTGCTGTAAGCATTTGCAAAAGACTGCTGGTTACCACAAAAATATGTCCCGGAGGTAGTGGAGGGAGAAAAATAGCACTGGTTGACTCAACTTAATCATAGTAAACCTTGTAGTTATCACGACCTCTCGGTGCCTGTTGGTTATGTACTCTTTCTGCATTTTCAACTAGATTACCACCCTAAACATGAACATGTACATTCAAAACTCCAGGAGTTTGTAAATCATCTCCATCTCCTTGACCCTCTCAAATTGGATTGTTTTGTACCCTAAGATTAGTTATTCTTCACAAAGTTCTTCTGAATTCAGGATCGTAGGAGGTCAAGGGTTCACCTCGACTCTGTGTACTTGGCATACATAAGAGGCAAGACCTGTAGAAAACAAAAGCAAAACAAAAGCGTAAAATCAGGAAATACTTGACTAAAGTTCAATAATGAAGTTAGTTTAATCTAAAAGTCATATTTCCCAGCAGCGGCGCCAAAACTTGATACTCCCTAATTACACCTCCCGAAAGAAGTATAAACGATCGTTGCCAAATAAAGAACCTAACTTTCAGGTTAAGGTTGATCCCACAAGGAATATGGTTTAGACTTAAGCTAACTCACAATTATCTACGTTTAGTCAAACTGTTTTCGAGAAAAGTAACAAAGGAGGGATTTGTAAATAAAATAACAGATTGTTGATTTGTATCAATAAATAACAAGTAAATAGGATTTGCAGTTTGAGATATCACTATGAGATGGAAACTAGGATATATGTGTTCCCCACAAGATCTTAACACAGTATTCTTAATAATAATAACTTTGTCCTAGTGTTTGACATGCAAGTTTGATAAGTTTGATATCCCTAAGTGATTGGTCCTCCAAGTAGGAAATTTCACCTCACAACTTGGTAAGTCTACGGGTTTCTACTTTACTAACCCTTACCTTTAACCCTGGATTAGCCGTCGCGTCAACTGAGTTGGGTATTAACCCTCACACCAATTGATTAAAGTCAGGCTATTAGATAGCAACAATTCCTTAACTAAATCTCTATTGTTTAATCTTTTTATCATTCATTACCCCCTTGGTCCATCAAGTAAGAATTAGGGGAGTTCTAATGTTTCGCACTGCTAGAAAGCATTCTAAACGAAAAGACTAACAATACATGCATAAACACTATTCAAGAATTACTTATTTATTAGTCATGCGTTGTTAATTGCTCATGGTTCCCACAGCCCTAGTTGTGGATTTTGCTACTCATGCTTGAGAATTCACAATTCATATTATTGTTAAGAAGAATAATGAACTTACAATCAAAGTAGATGAATACTGAAATCTTGAATTGAAAATCAAAAGTAAATTGTATAAATGAGCTTCAAGGATTAAATTGCTAATAAGTTTGCAAAATAATTCCAAAAGCTTAGAACAATAGTCTCCAAAGAGGTCTAACTCTCAAAAACGTAAATTACAACCTATATTTATAGTATATAAATCCTAAACCAAGTAGGAAATAAAATAAGGAAATATTAGCCCAGACGCGATTTCGATCGATGACACGACCTACGGACCATGGATCAACCTACAGTATGTGGTTCACCTCCGTGGGTCAACAGTTGGTCAAACTTTTCAAGCTCTTCAAACAATGGTTTTCACCTACGATCTGTGGATTGGTGTACGGTCCGTCCTGTTATTCCATGGTTCAAGTACTGGAACTTCAATTCTCTGAATCAAATGACGGCCATCAATCTACGGTCCGTCATACACTCTACGGGGCGTCGTTTGCCTCTGTGGTTCCACACTTAGTCAGACTTCCTTGAACTCACATTTACACCTCCCTACCTATGACCCGTAAATCAAATGACTGTCCGTGGTTGGGCTTCGTCGACTGCCAACTCTGCTATTTCAGTTCTTTTCTCTCTCAACTGTTTTCGAACCTATTTCCTACAAATATTAGATAAAAACCATCATATCCAACAACAAAATGCCCAAAACTCACACAAAATTCAAGTGAAATGCATCAACAATACCATAAACTCACGATATATCACAGTTGACCCCCTATATTAGTGGGGTGGGCCGATTCGAATTATTTTCACTCACAGGCCAGTAAGGCCGGCCTAGTATGAGACCAGTATGTGGACCACCGGTGCACCAGCCCGAACCAGCCCGATGTTATAAAAAAATTCTCTTTTGATTGATATCCGTTGGGCCACTTTTTCAGAAAGTGTCAGTTGGCCCAACAACTATATAGTGTATATTAGAAGTATATATGTGTGTGTGTATATATATATATATATATATATATATATATATATATATATATATAATGTAAGTAATCTATTATATTAGATAGTATGTTGTGTGTATATTTAATATAAATTAGAAATATATATATAAATAATGTGAGTATTTTAATATAATAGATAGTATATTGTGTGCATATTTAGTATATATTAGAAGTATATAAATAATATAATGTAAGTATTCTATTATATTAAGTAGAATACTTAGTATACGTTAGAAGTGTATATATATGTATATATATATATATATATATATATATATATATAATGTAAGTATTCTATTATATTAAATAGTATATTTAGTATATATATAGTTATAATTATTACAAAATTAAATAAATAATAATACACTATATTGATAATTGACTCAAATTTTTGAATTGATAATTAATATCAATGATCAAAAAAAGGAATAATTAGCAAACTAGTCAAAAAACCTAACATAATTAGTAAAAACCTCCATACTTTATAAATATTAGTAAAAATGTCAAAAATGTTATTAGTTTAAAAAACATTGTGTATCCTAATTTACTTCATTTTTAATCCCACATTGAATACACGTTTTCCAATTACTTCTCTCTCATATGTTAAAATAATTATTTTCTCTCTCTCAAATTTACCTCTTCCAATTCTCCTTCATTATTCAAATTTCGCCTATCTCTCTTCCGTCATTTTTGGGGTTTTTTTTCAGAAATTGGATTCACAACAATCTCTTTGATTAATGTATTCATCTTTATCCTATTTTTAGATTTGTTTTCTGATTTTATTTTTAAAAATCATTCAGAATTGTTGTTTGTTGCTGAAATCTCGGTTAGGGTTTCATAACACTCTCCAATGGCTGAATCTAAGAGACTTACTAGAGGTATCCAGCTTAATCATCAAATTTCTAACGATTTTCCATCCTTTAATCTACGTACTACTCATGAAATAGCGGATAATGTAGGATCCACTGCAAAAATAATGGAAGAGAGACGATCGAAACATTTACAGGACCCAATCGGTGTGTAAAACCTTCCTCAAATTCTGTATAATCTTCGTCTACTCGTGGTGAACTTGAAAAGGATGACGAAGACCAAATAGTTGACGAAGAGGTGTTTAATTATTTTTGCATGTTCAGTATTTTTGCATGTTCAGTTGAAATTATTAAAGAACCATTTTTTCAATAATTTTATGTTAGATTGTAGTTTGATCTAATTTTTTTTGTATTCAAAATTCATTTAATATGTGTATTTATATTGAATAGATTTGCAAATGTGTATGGATTTTGTGCTTTTGTTAGTTTGTATTTTGTATTTCCAATTTATTTTATTTTTGTATTTTCGGGATATTTTTGTTAGTTTTGATAATGTACAACATATTTGAAATCATCCCTTTCTAGTTTTTTGTAATTGTGGTGTGTGCTTTGTAAGTTACATTAATTCATTATGCTTTGTGTATCATTTTCTAGTTATGGACAGTGTAAAAGTGTTGATTGTATCCAATCAAGTAAAGATACATATTAACTTTATACATTTGTATTCCTTTTAAACAAGTAGTGATGCTATTTCAAATTGTATTCATTCCTTATTATTTTGATTGTTTTGTATTCATTACGGCATATTTGTTTTAGTTGTGTTGTGTGCTTTATAAGTTACTTTTTTACATGTGTTTGTATTCATTATGTTTTGTGTATCATTTTCTAGTTATGGACATTGTGAGAGTCTTGTTTGTATCCAGTATAGTAAAGATACATATCAAATTTATTCATTTGTTTTGATTTTTAACAAATAGTGATGCCATTTGATTGTTTTCTAAGTTAAAGTAAAGATACATATTAACTGTATTTAGTGTATTCATTCCTTATTATTTCATTGTTTTGTATTAATTATGGCATATTTAGTATATTCATTAGATCATAATAATTATTGTCTATGTTTGGTTTATTTATAAGTTACATTATGGTACAAATTTGTATTTGTGTGATGTAGTTTCTAAATTACATTACGGCTAAATTTTTATATTTATATGCTTGCCAAGTTAAATATTTTTCTTACAAAACTCATTTACTCAGGGAACTGCTTTTGCCTGCAAAAATCTATCCAAGAATGCATTCCACATTCACTGTTATGTTAACCATAAAATTAAAACTCAGTTGGCTGATCATCTTTCTAAGCAACAATATAGTTTGTTTTATGAGAAAACATGTTTCGATCATTTTATGAGAATTAGAAACTGTGTAGCTCAAGGTCAAATTCGCAGGTGTTGTATGGCACTAGAACTAGAATGTAGTACTCGGCAGGCTCTTGTTATCCGAGTTAATGAAACTGTCTTGAAGTTTACACTTAGGATGTTTACATTGATTACTGGATTAAATTGTGTTGGTGTCCTAGGTGATTTCAAGTTTAACACTGAAGAACCTAATATGTTGATTATTCAGTACTTTGGTGGTAAGGATTTCAATCGTAGATCAGACTTAATTGATAGATTCAATAATAAAGTTTGGGCTGACAATGAAGACGATACTCTTAAGCTCGCCATATTGTATTTCATCCATACATATTTGTATTCTGGCGAAAAGACAACAAAGAGAATTCCTAGAATTCACTTTAATTTGGTTGAGAGTGGTTGGTACATGCAATATCCTTGGAGTAGAAAAGCATTCCATTAGTTGCTCAAGCGTATCAACAAGAAGATGACTTCTCATGGCCAATTTTACAGAATATGTGGTATGCATATTGTTCTTCAAATATGGATATACGAGTGCAGTGGTAAGGTCCACATGAAGTTTGCACAAAAAGATAATGCTTGTATCCCTAGACTGCTCAACTAGCAAACAATAGGAGCAAAACCTCGTTACAACAAATTGATGAGCGACATATTCAATGATGGTAATAGAGGTATTCAGTGTATTTGTAGTCATTTTACCCTCATAATGTATTCAGTTCATGTGTATTAACCATATCATTAATTATCGTCTTACTTGTCGTTTTTCAGATTAAATGAAAGAAATATTACCAGTCTGCTCAAATGATATGTTTAAACTCATTTAAGTTTAATGTTTTTATATAAATATTGTTAATCATACAATATTTACAAGACAACGTAAATGATGGGGATGATGGTCAAAGACCACCACCATTTACAAGTTCAGATTTATCAGGAAAATAACAACATGTATACATAAATGAATTTGGGGCTACAAAGGTATTTAATTGATATGTATTATCTCTTTAGGCATGTTTTTTGTTTATTTAGAATGGCATGACCATTATAATAGCCCCCCTTTCAATTTTGTATTCCATTGTCATTTTTTGTATTTTTGTTGTTTTATTGTATTTATTTTATGTTTGTTTGCTATGTATTTCTATTCAGTTTTATAGTTATATATTATATGATCAATTGTATAAAAAGAAGGAAATGTTGTATATTGATTGAAGGGTCAATTTGATGGCCCCTTTCAATTTTATATTTCATTGTCATTATTTGTATATTAGATGCTGATTGTATTTGTATTCTACTTGCTTGTTATGTATTTTTATTCACTTTTATATCATTTACAAGTCCAGATTTATCAGAAAAACAACATCAGGTAGACATAAATGAATTTGGGACTACAAAGGTATTTAATTGATATGTATTATCTCTTTAGGCATGTTTTTTCTTCATTCATAATGGCATGACCACTATCATAGGCCCCCTTTCAATTTTGTATTCCACTGTCATTTTTTGTATCTTTGTTGTTTATTGTATTTTTTTTTTATTTGTTTGTTGTGTATTTTTATTCAGTTTTATAGTTATATATTATATGATCAGTTGTATAAAAAGAAGGGAATGTTGTATATTGATTATAGGGTCAATATGATGGCCCCTTTCAATTTTGTATTCCATTGTCATTATTTGTATATTAGATGTTGATTATATTTGTATTCTACTTTCTTGGTATGTCTTTTTATTCATTTTTATAGTTATATATTATATATTCATTTGTATAAAAAGAATGTTGTATATTGATTGAATGGTCTGTTTGATGATGAGAATACACAGACAAATGAAAGATCAAAATTTAGCAGCGTGGATGATAAAAAAGTAACGTCTTTTAAATTTTATATGTATTCCTTTTTCAAAAATATTGTTTATTCATTCTTTTTTTCAAGGATCGTGTCACTGATGAGAATACGCAGACAGATGACATATCAGTTTCTTTAATGAATGCTGATAAATAAGTATGTTCGTTTAATTTAATGACCGACAAAAAATGAATTTATGAACATACTCTATTAGTGCACAATGTTGAAGCGTACATTGGTGATGTTTTGTGTTAATATCATATAGAAATTTTATTTATATATTATGTGTACTTTTTTAAAGGGTGTTTCTGTCAACTCCCTTGTACGTAATCTAATCAGCATTGATGATGTTGTCAGTGCGTCAAGAACTGTAGTGCCAAGGGTATGTTCTCTACTTTTCTAGACAAATTACGTAAATTGTTAATAGTTTAATTTGAATTAAGGAATATCCATTTTTATTAGATACTGATACCTCAACCAGCATTTTAATTTGATATACCCACAAAAACAATCCCTCTGGTATTAGAAGAACCACATGATTTACCAGATGAAGTTCAAAATGAAGACAAGGAGCAATTCCTATCTCCTACCCCTCTTCACTATATGGATCCCATGGATGTGCCAACACAGTTACATTTTAAATTGGATGATAATCTATGCCAAGTCTCAGTAATATAAAATCACCTCTGTACCAGAGACAACCATCATTCCTCATCAGAGCATCACCGTGAAATACCAGACCAAAAGCGAGAGCAAGACCAATATGCAAGAACAGACCAACATGAAGATCCAACCAAAATCAGACATGATCAAACACCATTACCTATGCATAGGATCAGACGTCAAGGCCCTTTTAATACATCTTCATATCTGAAAAAATTCAGATCATCTGCTGGTATAACATTATAATAATTACTAATGTCTCTTAAAATTGATTTCTTGTAATCCCTCTAATTTTTATATTTTGTATATTATTCGTTAATATTTTATATTTATTTTAGGTAGCTCATCAATGCAACCTCTCATTTTTTAACTAAAACACCCTTTCATCTTTGATCTTATTTCTGGCAATCATGATATAACTTTGTGGGATGCATACTGTTCATGGGTCCGAGAAGGTCTACTGGCAAAGCATGAGAACAAGTACGTATAAGACACACATGTTATATATATTTTTGCCTTTTTGAGTTCATCTGGTTCAATTTTGTTTAAATTTAAGTATGAATTTTGTATAATGATTTCTAAGCAATATATCTTATATTAATTACAGTATATGAGTTGATGTTTGCATATTTCTGTATTTTGATATTTGTATTCGTTGCAGCTTTTTTTAATTGCTTGATTTATTTGTATACTGAATCAGTTTATTATGTTGTATTTCATAATCATTACAGTATCATAGTGGTTGTAGGTTTTTTATATTCTAAATATGATTGTGTAGTTACAATTTTGTATTCACTGAAGAAATTGAGTGGTCTAATGTATTTTATATTTTCAAATCGATGTGATTTGTCATAATCTCTATTTTGAATCTGTTTTGCATGTTGTATTTTGTAAACTTTAGAGAGTCTGAGTGGTTGTTTGGTTATTGTATTCTGAATCTTAGTGTATAGTTTCAGTTTTGTATTATTTACATAAATTGAATAGTATTTTATATTATGTATTCGAATTTTAAGTGGTATGTTGTATTTTGGTATTCATTATCATATTCAATATACACCTTTGTTGAATATGTATTTATGGGTTTAACATTCTATTCATTCTGATTGTTGTATTTCTTTTAGGCAGCATGACCAAGACCAATACAGCAAGAACAAAGCAGGCATTCCAATGCCAATGAATTTTGGTGTTGATCTTGTAGACAATAAAAATTGGTTCTACAAGTTGTCCTCCAAAGGACAATCGTTGAATGACTCGGTAAGTATGAATTATAGCTTTTTTTTCATTAATACTGATTTTATTAGTTAATGATTATTTATCATTTTTTGTTCAGCATATCAATGTTATTTTCTATTATTTGCAAAAGAAAGCCAAGTATGAAGCTGCAAGCAGATATAAATACACAACCGTCGATTGTGTGTTTACATCCCAAATTTCATCGATTTGGGGGGAGTATGGAGATTTAGATAGTGATATTTGTTGCGGTGATGAAGAGCATATTATAGGTGAATACATTAGAGGATATAAAGTGCATGCTGGCATCCCTTGGCATCTGGTGGATCACATCTTTGTTCTTGTACATGTTAATGACAAATTCCACTGGATATTGATAGTAGTGTCTCTTAATGATAAATGTATAAACCTTTATGATTCCTACAGAGTAGCAGGTCATAATGTAGCGATCAAGATTGAGGTAAAAAAGTTGGCTCAACTCATTCCTCTAAAATTGACAATGAACGATAATTACAAGAACAGAGGATTAGATATATCAACAAGTCAAGAAGAGAACGAGTTTTTTGAGATAGTCTTCATTGAAAACATACCTCAACAGGAATATGGCAGCTTGTAAGTTGGCGTATCATTTTGAATTTAGTATTCTCATTTATTTATGTATTTGTATCTTTATTTTCTCTTCTCTTAATGTATGTAGGAATTGCGGTATTTATATGCTTTGCTGAGTGGTTGTCTTATGGACAAGGAAATCCAACCGATAAATTCGATGCAATGTTTTTAACGTAAAGATACACTGCACTTCTTTGGAATTATGGCCAACAAAAGAATGATGTCGGAGCCATTAGTGATAGTGAGGCATCCCCAAGGCATAACAAGCCTCAGATAGTTCGAGATGATAGTGAAACAATTGAAATACAATACTTGTGTATTTGTAGTACGGTTAATCTTGCTTTAGTATGAACTATTTTGTTTACTATACATTAAATTTTTTATAGTAGTTTATTCTGCAGAGTCATCATTTCGATCTTATGAAGTGTTGATTTATCATGAAAAAGTTTTGAGATATATTAATGTATTTGATTGATTACATATGTTGTGTCTCTCAATAGAGAAGTTAAATGCAAATGGTTATTCTTTCAAATATACTGAGATAGGTCGGCGATCTTTCAAATACGGATACAATTTGTGTAGCCATGATTATGGCAATTATTCATATACAATCTTGATTAAAATTTGAAGTCATAATGAGTTTACATAAATTACCAAATTGTAGTATGTATTTGTTAATTCATTCAATCTATATTCACCATAATTGTTTCTCACCAGATTTTAGTATTTTCATTACCAGATATTAGTTTACCTTTTTTATTCATTTTAGATATACTGAACTTGAACAGTTTTGTATTTCGTCTTGATCATCTTACATTTAGTCTTCGTAATTCTATACCTTGTATTTTATAAATTAAAGAATTATCATATCAATATAGTTGTATCCACTGTTACTTCCAGAAGGGCAAGTCAATTACACAAGGACAATTTGAAGTAATATTTTAAAACAAATACATAATAAATGACAATACAAACTGCCTTCTGAATACATTTCGAAATATAATATTCATTAAAGATGATCAAAACATCAAACAAACAAAACTATCAAACACTTTTAAAAAAAATACAAACATACATAACTATTCATTGCGTGGTCCATTCCTGCATGACCGCCTATTATTCCCCTTACACCCACAGGTACTACAAGAATTCTTGTTCTTATTCTCATATAGCTCATGGTACATTTATCACGAAACTTCTTTGGTGGCCTACCAGGTAGTTTATTGAATTTTGGTGGCCTTACTACTTCATTCTCTATATATCTAGGTGTATTCCAATTGATTCGATCATGTAATGGAGTAATTTGATTGTTTCATGTAACAAGTAATGTATTTGGTTTATAAAGGTCAGAACAATATGGTTCAGGATCAAGAAATTTCTTCTTTAAAACAGCTCAAGCATGCAAACATGGTATTTCATCCATTTGGAATCTCCTATATGTACAAGTTTTCCTTTCCAGGCAAACAATAAATGTTGTACCTTCATGATGAACACTGTAAACATATTTACTTGTTGCCACTACCTGTTAAACAAAATCAAATCAAATTGCATGATACAACTTTTTAAAGGTATATAGATTAATGAATGATATACAAAATAAAATAAAAAAACACAACATACCGTCATACGTACTAATCGTTCTTCATTTTTAGCGAGTATTTCTTAAGTTTACCACAAAGTGTCGTGAATGTATTAGAAGTAGATGTATGATTTGTGAAATTCCATCGATCAAACATCTGTCTAACTTCCTCAAGAAAATTTTATACCGGCAATTCCCTTGCATCCACCAGACATGCATTTATGCATTTAGCTATGTTTGATGTTATAACAGAGCCTCGATCAACTGTTGCATATACCCTCGCCCATTTTTCATAACCAGCCAACTCCAAATAATTTTTTATCCTAATATCAATATGTTCAACCTTTTTCATCAGATCATCAAATTCAGAATGTTTGTATACCTTTGACCTGCCATAAAACACTTCAGAAAGTCTATTGTGTGACTTTTTGTATAGTGTCTTCACATTTTTCCACAGATGTCATGTGCAAGCATAATGTGGTACTCTATTATATACCCTCGAAATTGCCTTTATAATGCTCTCGTTCCTATTGAATACAACACACATATTTTCCTTTAAACCATGAGCTTCTCTATACTGCTCAAAGAACCAAGTCCAGGATGCATCATTTTCAGAATCAATAATACTTTATGCTAGTGGCAATATATTACCTGATTAGATTATAATGTAATAGAAAAATACAAAAAAAAATGTAGTTTTTATAGAAGAATACAATAGTCATTTCATGAAAAAAATTTCAATTATAAACTAGTTACCTGCTCCATCTAGAGAGCTCACTGACACAAATGTTCCATTATAAGTCCCCCTGAGATGGCTACCATTAACTACAACAATTGGCCTACAACTTTCCAAACCTTTTATGAATGGAAAGAGAGAGATAAAGAGCTACAAAAATTGATTTTCATCGGTCTTCTTCATCTTTATATGCGATCCAGGATAGGTGGTATCCAATATATATATAAGTAACTAGGCAATTTACTATATGAATTAGATGCCCCCCCCCCCCTCCCTTAATGAATTTATTGCCTTTTCCTTAGCCTTCCATGCCACAGAGTAGGATACATCTACTCCAAGGTCTAGTCTAACATCAACTTGTATATCCTTTGGTGTTAACTTTCTTTTGTGATCCACTTGTTTGGGCATTATTATCCCTCCAACAAGACTGCTTGTTTTTTGTCGCTGACTATACACCTTATCTTTCAATGGACATGTATGCTCATCCACAAACTTTCTAATTCTAAACATTCTCGATTTATTGATATTGGATGACTTCAATATCCACCTACAATTATCAGAGACACAAACAAGTGTATAACTTCTCGAAACATTAACAAACAAAAAAAAAAAAGATTACATTACAGCATGCTATTAGGTGGAATAATTATTTTAGTATAAAAACATAAAATTATATAAATATAAGTACCTTATTTCACTTGATATGTTTGTCTTCCACTGAAATTTATGATCAATGGCATATTGCCTTATCACAGCCTTTAAAGTACCTTTGTCCCTGTATACTTGATCTTTCATTACCTCCTTTTGATTAATATTTGAGATAATTTCGTTATTTATCTCATTGCTCACTAATGGTGCACTAAGAACTAATGCTTGTGTATAAGTAGTATCTCCTCCATCTATACCAGACATGTCAACACCGTCTTCATATAGATTTCTATCAGTCAATTCGCAATCCTTCACAAACACAATTACACATATGGGATACTTTGTCAATTCCTTATTTTCTTTCTTCAATGACACATATACTCCCACGCCTATCTCGTTGTGTATCTCCAAAGGTGCATTGCTACCTTCTATTTTATACTTAAGCTTCAAACAGTTATATCTCAAATCAACACCAATCTACTTAGCAACTTCATCAACTAAATCTTTAAATGTTGCATATTCCTTCATTATAATTTCCTCTATTGTGTAATCAACGTAGAAATTTTCTTCGTTCCATCTCCCAGAATGCATAATTATAAAACTAATACTCCCCATGTTTTCTTTGTATTCAAACTAAAAAAAAGGGGGTAAGGGTCTGAAAAATACTCCAACTTTGGCCAAAATTGTTGTTACGATACCAAACTTTATGGGAGGACCTTTTACGCCCTACACTATTTAATAGTGTATTTTAAAGGTATATATGTGCCCACGTGGACACATTATTATTTAAAATGATGCAATATTTATGATGTCCACATAGGCACATATATACCTTTAAAATACACTATTAAATAGTATATGGGGTAAAAGGTGCTATTAAATAGTACAGGGGGTAAAAGGTCTTTTTCAAAGTTTGGTATTGGAACAGCAATTTTAGCCAAAGTTGAAGTACTTTTCAAACCCCTATCCAAAAAAAAAACTACACAAGTCATTAATAAATACATAATTAGAGATGTTAACAGTTTTTTGTATCCAAGTTAAATTGTATGTATTTACAATAGTACTTGCATCATGTTTTGAACAAAATTGTATTTTTCATATTTCAATGAAAGTCTACCAACATATATGTATACTAAAAAATATTGAAATTGTATTCGAATCAAAAAATTACAAAATACATTACATTGATCATATCCTTTTCGATAAGGCACACAACGTAGTTAAAAAAACAGAAAACAAAAAAAAAGTAAATAAACAAAAATACAGTAATATTGGTCGTAAAAAATAGTACCTGCTCCAATTTGTATTTCGTTAGGGATACAATTTTATTCAAAACACAATAAATAGCCAGGAAAAAAATCATGTTCTCAAACAATCCATTATTATTTTCGTATTCAACAAGCAAAAAAAATTCAACAAATCCACCAAAACTAATTATTCATACATTGTTCATAATACAAATAATTTACAATGAAAACAGATATGGTTTACAATTATTTACAAAATTTCATATCAAAGTTATAATCAATTAGAAAAATATTATGAAGCAATTAACTAATACCTGGTCCAATTTGTATTCCACCAATTTTATCGAACTCCCAGTAGAAAAATCCTACAGAAAAAGTTGTTTGTCAATGATTTTTTTGCCCTATTTCGTTCAAATCTTTCTTACCAAATAGGAAAAATAGATTTTAATCGAAAAAAATTGATCAGAGATTAAGTATTTTCAATTGAATGTTGAATATCGATAATGAGAAAATTCATCAACTATGGGGTCGCCGATGAAGTATTTACTCGGGTCACCGATGAAGTATTTAGTTTTGAATTTTTGTAATTGATGAGTGATGTTCCACAAAATATTGGCACATTTGATGCTTGAAAACTAAGAATTAATACTTGAATCGAGTGTATTTATGTGGATATAATGTCTTTGTTAGTGTTTCTACAGGTGAAACAAGTGGAAGTCAAAGAAGATAGAAAAGATGAAAATTCAGTGAAAGTGGAAGTAAAGACCACGGACGACCTCACGGGCTATGGTCTTCACTACTGACCGTTGAGATGAACGTGGAGTTGAACCAGTGCTGAGGGTTGGAGGAGCTGAATGAGAATTAAACCTAGTGAAGACCACAACCAACCTCACGGGTCGTGGTCCTCACAACAGTCCGTGGTGAGAATCGTGAAGATGAGCCAGTGAATGGGCAATGAAAAGTTGAAAAGGGGATTGACCAAGTGAAGACCACAGACAACTGCACGGACCGTGATTATTGTCACGAGTCGTGGTGGTGTCCGTGGTGATGATACAGTGAAGGGGCATTGTAAAGTTGAAGAGGGAATTTATCAAGTGAAGACCACGGACAACTACACGGATCGTGGTCATTGTCACGAGTCGTGGTGGTGTCTGTGGTAATGATTCAGTGTACATGTCTTGAAGAACCTGTTTTGGGTGAGTCCAAGTGAAGAGCATGAAGGACTTCACAGACCGTGAAGCCCTTGACGGATCATGGAAACAGTAGTGAAGTGTCCGACAGTTCAGTCTTGCTTCGAGTAGGACTCTTTTTAAAACACTTTATTTGAATTAATTAGGTCGTTCTTAGTTTTTATCTCATTTTATCTGGAACGAAGAACAAGTTTTTAAAATATTCTTAGTTTTTGTTTTTGAAGATTAACATCGAATTAAGTTTAGAAGTTGAATTTTTCGGGTCTTGAATTATCTAGGTGTGTATTGATTTGCTTATTTTCGTAAGTATTTTTCTCATCATGTTTTTATTATATTATTCTGTATGTTTACATGAAATCATGAGTGGCTAAATTGTAACATCTTGCACCTACAAATGACTATAAAGAGTTTAATATATGAAAATTTTTATTTTTTGGAAAAATAAGAAAAATCTGGAAATTTTTTCTAAGTTAAAGAAAGTGAGTTTTGGCCATTTTCAAACGCTCATAACTCCTAGCTCAGGATGATTTAAGAGCAGATCTTGACATGGTTGGAAATCCCTTGGAGATATCTTTCCAACGCCACCAAGTTTGTGCGATTTTGACATCATATGAGTGAGATATGCCTTTCGGAAGTTGGGTTGTAGGATTGAGGAAAGTCCCAATCCGGATTTAGGGAAGGCCAAAGTAGCCTTTTCTCTAATTTAATTCCTAATTCGTTTTTAGGGATTTATTGGGGTAAAAAACTTATTTTGGTCAGATTACAAAAGTTAATTCACGCTTAGGGCTTGGAGAAAAGAGAAAGGAAGAAAGAAAGGGAGAAAAGCCAAGATTTCGCAAAGAACATCAAGCGTTTGGAGTGGAATTCGCCGGGGGTGATCCCTATTAAGGTATGTGAGATCTTTTCATGTTGAGTTAGTTCACCCATACACCAACTTATTTCAATTCAATGATTTGGAGTTGTTTACATGTTAAGGTTCTTGAAGAACATTGTCGAATTCTTGTTGGTTGATTGTTGAATGCCCAGTGTTGATTTGATTCGTGTTTCCGCATTGTTTTTCAAGTTAAATCTATTGGGTATTGAGGGTACTAATAATTCTAAGTGTTTGGGGAAAGAACCATTAAGGATTAGAAGGTTTAGAGTTGAAAAACAAAGAAGAAAAATCGTCAAAAACCTGGGGAAGGGGGTGGGGCGTTGCGCCAACCAGCGCACCCCAAAAGGGGCTCTGAAGTTCACTCCTTGGGGCGATGCGCTAGGCATCGTGCCCCAGCAGCTCCTCTGATGTTTGAGGGTTGACGCCCCGCACCTCTCAGAGCGCCAGGGACGCAAGTTCTCCCCATTTTTCCCCCACCTTTTCGTACTAGTTCCTAAGTGACGTACCTATGTTTCCTAGTTTATTCTAACACTCTAAGGTACATCTAAACATCATGAAATCATCCATAAACATGAGATCATGAACCTTGAATCCATAATCCAACTCAAGGAAAGTTAAGATCAAAGTTAAGAGAAGTAAGAGTCAAGTCAAGATAAGTTCTTAGAGTTTTCCAAAAGTCTTTTCCAAATGTTTTAACTTTGTTTTAAGACTTAAAGTTCAAGTTGAGTAAGGAGTAAAGAGTAAAGTTTGAAGTTCATTTCTTCAAAAGTATATGGGGACTAAGTATTCCCAAAGAGATTTAAAATGTTTTCAAATTTAAATAAGAATGGAAACTGAGATTTCCAAAGAGACTTCGGGCTAGTTTTCAGAAAAAGTAATCGCTTTCTAAATGAAGCAAGAGGGGAAACTTTGATTTCCAAGATAGCATTTGAGCTAAGTTTTTGAGCACTAATCTCAAATCACAGAAGAAGTATGTTTTAAAAACATAAGAGCCAGTATATTTTGGGAGTATTATTGAGCAGCGAATTGGGGACGAGCATGAGTTTAGATAACTCAAGTCACCATAGAACCATGTAGCCACCATGGGTAGAAAAGGGTCATACTTTTTAGATGAATCCTTTTCGAAATAGACTAGTGGATCCATTAGGCAGTTCAGGTTCTATACTTTTGGACGGGTATAGGATGCCCTGGCAGCGTGAGGTAAATCACTATATCATCACTATAGCTCTTTTGTGATGGATATCGGTTAGAGAAACTCCCACAGAAGTTATTGTATTTTTATATACATTAGTTTATTGTATTTTTACATACATTTCAGAGTTATGTTGTATTCTTGTATATACACAGAGTTGACATCATGTTTTTAAACAGCTTTTCTTTATATTGCACTTGTTTAAACTTTTTTATATTGAAATGAGTTCAGTAAGTATTCATGAGTTGAGAAGAGCCAAGGTAAGTGTTTCTTTAAGATTTCCCTCTCAAGCCTATGTTGTTTTAGCATTCCAACTCGCATACTCGCACATTCAATGTACTGATGTCAGATGGCATGCATCTTATTATGATGTAGACACAGGTAACTAGGATCGGCATTCCGACGCATCGTTGATCCAATGAGCAGTTTAGAGTCTGTTGGTGAGCCTCCTTGCTTTTCAGAGGATCCATTTCATTGCTTTCTAGTTTAGTTTATTAGGATGTTGTGGGGTCTATCCCAACATCCATCTCAGTTGTTATTAGAGGCTTCATTGACAGTCAGATGTTAGTTCTTTAGTCTTATTCATTTCATTTGTATTGTTTAAGACTTGAGTTTGTCTTAATGGCAAGTTGAATGTTACTTTATAACATTCTAGTTACTTCATAAATGTTTATGTGATGAGTTAAGTCTTTCGCTGAGTTAGTAAGTCAGGCCAAGGGTTTGCTTGAGGCCAGCAATGGTATTCGAGTGCTAGCCACGTCCAGGGTGTAGGCTCGGGGCGTGACATAAATACCACAACAGGGATTGTGGGATATATGACGTAAATCTAAATGTAATTTCATAAAATGAGTGAAAGATGATTTACATTTGCAAAGTAAAATTGAGCTTCCATTAATCATGTATTCTAATGAGTGCATGCATTACGGTGAGACTGTATCTATCATTAGTTCGAGAGAAAAATGATAGTTAGGAAAAAAACAAAATTAACCTAAAGAAATGGAGTCAAAGTTCAAGTTCGAGAGAAAAGAACTTTAACACTATTGTAAGCGAGGGTAAAACGTGTAACACTCTAGGACCGAGAGGACTTGAGTGAAAATTATCTGATTAGACTGAGAAGTATCAGATATATTTAGATCGCCTGTATTTTGTAGAGATAAATTGCCTGAAACTCAAATACGGAAGAACCTTAGATGGAACGTTATGGGGAACAGAATCCTAGTTTCATTTAATTATCGAAACAACTTTAGAACTGATATTCTGTTAATTGCTACATTAGATCTTAGTTAACAACCTTTGTTACTAGTGCTTTATAGCTAAACCCAATTTTACTTTCCGTAATTGTTTCCTTAGAAAATAATAACGACAGTTAAGTAAAATGCGACAGCGAAATCATTTTTGTAAAGAAATTCTCTATGGGATCGACCTCAACTCACATTGAGTTCTATAAATTGACTTCGACCATTTATACCTCTTAATTGAGGTGTAAGTTTGGACGTATCAAATTTTGGCACCGCTGCCGGGGAATTTCAATTCAAAAGTGTTTTACTAGCTTTTATTCGACGTGTAGTTATATTTTCTAATTTTACGTCTTGTTCTTTGTTTGTGTATCTTTCAGGTGAGTTCGATAGTGTATGCCAAATACCAGAAGTAAGGGAGCCACATTGATCCCATACGACCCAGAACTTCGGAAGACACTTCATAAAATGGTGAATGCACAAGAACTTAAGGCTTAGAGGCAAGAATTGGGATCGGAAGCTGAAACTGCTTCAAGAGGTATTCAATCAAATGTTGTGAATAACCCGCCTAGGGTGGTGGATGAAAACATAGCGGTAGATGAAATCATTCCTCCCCACCGCCAACCAATAGCTCCAAGGGGTAGAGCATAGCATCCAGCTCACATGATGCATGAAGAGGATGACTTAGACTAGGATGGAGATGGAGCCACATGAGCGATAGTGTTACCTGCACTACCTCCAGGTGTGAAATTCACAATCACCAGTACTATGATTCAACTGCTGAATTTGAAAGGTATGTTCAGGGGAGAAGCTGGTGATTATGCTACTCAACATCTGATGAACTTTATGGCGATATACAAATCACAAGAAATTCCTGGGGTTGGCCAAACAGCAATGAGATTGAGGTTGTTCACATTGTCTCTTACTGGGGAGGCGACCAATTCATTAAATGAGATGCATGATGACTCAATCAGGACTTGGACTGAACTGAAGGAGTCCTTCCTGGAACGATTCTTTCCAAAATCAAAAGAGCTACAAAAGAAGGATGAGATAAGTGCCCATAAGCAATTACCAGGAGAAGCGATGCATGACACTTGGTGGAGATTCAACCAAAATCTGAAGAAGTGTCCAAACCATTGGTCTCACTGAGAGACATCTAAAACAGACTTTCTATAGATCCTTAAATTATGTTACTAAAATTGTTGTTGATGCAGTGTGTGGAGGATCATTCATGAGGAAGCCATTCTCAGAGAGCATGCATCTGATGGATGAGGTGTCTAAGAATAATAGGGCATGGTACACCAGGGATGCAGAAGTAGGGGATCTTGGGTTCGCTTTTGAACTTTAAATCGAACAAAGGAAAAGAAAAGAAGAAAGAGATCAGGACATGACACACATGAGGACCAAGATAGATCTGCTCACGAAGCATATTGTTGCGAGTTCTGAAAAGGTAAATGTTGTAGGAACTCCAAATAAGTATGAAGATCAAGACATTGATCTAGATGAGGAGGCTAAATACTTGGGCAACCAAGGTGGTTTCCAGAATTATAACTCGAGAAACAAGGGTTACAATTTTGGAAATGCAGTTCAGAACTACTCAAGGGAAAGACAATATGACATACTGGGAACTAGAGAGCAGGGAAACTAGCAGAATAGAGATGGGTATAGAAATGATCGCAGTGGTGTATATATGCCCCCAGGTAATAGAGACCAGGCAAGTGGTAGTTCCAGTGGGTCTAATCTAGAAGACATGATGGCTAAGGTCCTCTAAAAAGTTTGAGTCAACTAATGCAGGGGTGAAGGAGATGAGAGTTGACTTTTCCAATATGAGTCAACTGGTAGATTATCACACTACCTCCATCAAGCAAATAGAGCAGCAGTTGGGGCAACTTTCAGCATCACTGAACCAGAGGAAGAATGGGTCACTACCAAGTGATACTATTCAAAATCCTAAGAAGGATGGGCATTGCATGGCTATTGCCACCAGGAGTGGTAAGATTCTTAATGACCCAATTTCTTCAGGTACTAAAAATGAACAGGTGGTAGAGCAAACTGGAAGAGAGGAGACCGAAGCTGAACATATATATGACTCGGATGATGCTCAACCAATAGAAAAACAAGAAGGGGCACCATATAAAGGGGTTGAGGGAACTAGGCGTTTGCAGCAGATCCCAAGACCACCTTCTCATTTCCCTCAAAGGCTTAAAAAGAAAGCCAAAGATGGAAAATTTTCTAAATTCATCACCATGTTGAGACAGCTATCAGTGAATATCCCATTGGTGGAAGCACTAGAGCACATGTCAGAATATGCCAAGTTCATGAAGGACTTGGTCACAATGAAAAAAGTTGTAAGTATTATTTGACTGACAATGTTCATCACTGCAGTGCTATTGCTACCAGATCTCTGGTACAGAAGAAGAAGGATCCGGGTGCATTCACCATATCGTGCACCATCGGATCAATCGAATTTGTGAAGGCCTTGTGTGATTTAAGGGCCAATATAAACTTGATGTCACTGGCCATCTATAAGCAGATAGGGTTAAAAGTTCCAAAACCCACATAAATGAGGTTCATGATGACAGATAGGTCAGTGAAGCAACCTGTGGGCATCCTATGTGATGTGCTCGTAAAGGTGGAGACGTTCATCTTTCCCGAAGACTTCGCGAATTTAGATTGCGAAGTGGATTTTGAGGTTCCCATAATTTTGGAAAGATCATTTCTGGCCACAGGACAAGCATTGGTAGATGTTGAGAGAGGAGAACTAAAGTTCAGACTCAACAAAGAAGAGGTAAAGTTTAATATTTGCAAGTCAATGAAACAGACACATGACATGAATGTGGTGTCTGCGATAGAAGTTATTGATGAAGAAGAGATGGGAGCAACCATTGAGGAGAGGCTGGCTGTTGAAACATTAGCAGTCGTGTTGATGAATTTTGAAGTAGATTTCTGGACTAACTATGTGGAAACCATAAATGCCTTACGGGGTATGTAAGCACACTCTTATGCTCCAAAGAAATTGGACTTGGATTTGAAAAACAGGCTAAGCCCTCTAGCAAAACCATCCATTGTGGAGACGTCTATGCTAGAATTGAAACAATTACCCAGTCACCTGAGGTATGTATTTTTGGGCACTAACAACACTTTGCATGTGATTTTGACTGTAGATTTAAATGATGAATAGGTTCAAGCTATGATCAAAGTGCTGATAAGATACAAAAGGGCAACTGGGTGGACCATTGCTGACATCATCGGGATACCTCCGAGTATATGCACTCATAAGATCCAACTTTAGGAGGACTGTAGCCCAAGCATTGAGCACTAGCGGAGGTTAAACCAACTAATGCAAGAGGTGGTCAAAAAAGAGATCATCGAGTGGTTAGATGTTGGGGTGGTGTACCTCATTTCTGACAGTCACTGGGTCAGCCCAGTGCAATATGTACCAAAAAAGGTGGTATGATAGTGGTGGAGAATGCAAAGAATGAGTTTGTCCCATAAATACCAGTCATGGGATGGAGAGTGTGGATGGACTACAAGAAGCTGAACAAGTGGACCTTGAAGGATCACTTCCCAATACCATTCATGGACCAAATGCTTAACAGGTTGGCTGGAAAAGGGTGGTACTGTTTCTTAGATGGATACTCTGGCTACAACCAGTTATCAATTGCTCCTAAAGATAGGGAAAAGACCACTTTTATATGTCCTTATGTCACTTTTGCATTTAAACGCATGCCATTTGGACTATGTAATGCACCAACAACTTTCCAAAGGTGCATTATGTCTATCTTCTCGGACATGGTGGACACTCTGGAGGTATTCATGGACGATTTTTCAGTGGTAGGTGATATATTTGATGATTGTTTACTTAATCTTAGCAGGGCCTTATAGAGATGCGAGGAGGCCAATTTAGTGTTAAACTAGGAGAAGTGCCATTACATGGTCAAGGAAGGCATAGTCTTTGGGCACAAGGTATCACAAAAGGGGTTAGAGGTCGATAAAGCAAAAATTAAGGTGATTGAAAAGTTTACTCCCCCTATATGTGTGAAGGGTGTTCGAAGCTTCTTAGGACATGCCGGGTTTTATAGGCGTTTCATCAAGGACTTCTAGAAAATTGCATACCCCTTGTGCAAGCTTTTGGAGAATGAGGTGAGATTTACTTCTGATGAGGCATGTCTAAGAGATTTTGAATGCTTGAAGGAGAAATTGATTTCTGCCCCGGTAATCATTGGCCCAGACTGGGCTAAGCCATTTGAGGTAATGTGCGATGCTAGTGGTACTGCCCTAGGAGTTGTGTTGGGGAAAAAGTGCAACAAGATGTTCCATCCGATCTATTATGCTAGCAAGTCAGTGAATGGAGCACAGCGAAACTACACAGTCACTGAACAGGAACTACTGGTTGTGGTGTATATATGCTTTCAAGAAATTCAGAGCTTACTTGCTGGGTACTAGAGTGATAGTCCACATGGATCATGCAGCTCTAAGATACCTCATGGCAAAGAAAGATGCCAAACCAAAGTTGATCAGATGGGTATTGTTACTCCAGGAGTTTGATTTTGAGGTTAAGGATAAGAGAGGTTGTGTAAACCAGGTGGCTGATCACCTGTCTAGGTTGGAGGCTAAAAAGAAAGAGGAACTTTAACTCAAAATAAATTATTCATTCCCGGATGATTAGGTATTAGCCACTACTCTTGATTTTATTCCTTGGTTTGCTGATTTTGCTAACTTTCTTGTTAGTGATTTGATGTCGAAGGGCTGACATTTCAGCAAAGGAAGAGGTTCCTGCATGATGTCAGTAAGTATTTCTGGGATGAACCTTATTTTTACAAGGTGTGTGCTGATAATATCATTAGGCGATGCATCCCCGAAGCTGGGATGTTGCATATTCTAGATGCATGTCACTCCTCTCCAGTAGGTGGCCATCATGGAGGCACTCGGACAGCCCACAAGGTACTTTAGTGTGGGTATTATTGGCCCACAGTTCATCAGGATGCGATGGACATAGTAAGGAGTTGTGATGTGTGCCAGCAGCAAGGAGCCATCTCTCGGCGCTATGAGTTACCCATGACACTTATTCTGGAGATGGAGCTGTTTGACGTGTGGGGAGTTGATTTCATGGGACCATTTGTGAGCTCCTATGGGCAGAAGTATATATTGGTGGCAGTGGACTATGTGTCCAAATGGGTTGAGGAAGTTGTTTTGCCTAAGAATGATGGCAAGAGTGTTGCTAGCTTTCTGAAGAAGAACATCTTCTCAACGTTTGCCACACCCAGAGCCATTATCAGTGATGGCGGTTCCCATTTTTGTAACAAAGTATTCAGCGCGCTTCTGGACAAATATGGGGTTAAACAGCATAAGGTGGCAACACCTTATCACCTGCAGACCAGTGGCCAAGTGGAAGTGTCCAATAGAGAAATAAAGGTGATTCTGGTTAAAACAGTGAATGCCAACAGGACAGATTGGGCACGAAAGTTAGATGATGCTCTATGGGCATATCAGACAGCTTTCAAGACACCTGTTGGTATGTCTCCATATCAATTGGTGTTTGTAAAGGCATGTCATTTGCCGGTTGAGCTTGAGCATAACGCACTCTGGGCTTTAAAGAAGTTGAATCTTAGTTGGGGTGAAACGATAAACCTGAGACTGGATCAGATTAATGAGATGGATGAGTTTCGTTTGAGACGTATGAGAAGTCTGCACTATACAAGGAGATAATGAAGTTGTATCATGATAAGCATATTGAGAAGAGAACCTTCACCCCTGGTGACTTAGTGTTGCTTTTCAACTCCAGACTTCATTTGTTTCCTGGGAAACTGAGATCCAAATGATCTGGACCTTTTAAGGTAACTCAGGTGTTCCAATCGGGTGCTATTGAGCTTGACAATGACAAGGGTGAGAGGTTCAATGTCAACGGTCAGCAAATTAAGGCATACTTGGATGTTCTTGAATAAGTGAAGATAGTTGGGGAATGTAAACTTGATGAAGTCTAAGTAATCAAGTAACATGTGTCGCACCGTGATGTTAAATTGTGCGCTGCTTGGGAGGCAACCCAAGATTGTATTTGTAATAGGTAGTTTATTTTTACTCAATTTTTCTTTGTTTATATAGAGTCATTGTGTGTTGATGTGTGCAGGAAAGACTGGGACTAAGAATTGCAGGAACTAGGTGCAGACAGCTCTTCACGAGCAATCCCACGGGTCATGGTGTCCTTCACGGGAAACTTCACGTCTCATCAATATCAACACCAACCCAAGGAAGCTACTAGAATTTGCCATCATATGGTTCACGGAAGGGTTCACGATCCGTCAGTCCTGTACGGATCGTCTAGCATTTCGTGAACCTCAATTGATTTTTCTTTCCGAAGTTAGGTTCACGAAAGACTTCACGCATCACGATACCTTTCACGGGCAACTTCACGATTTGTTGTCCACAACCCAACATTACTAGTAAACCGACCCGACCCGCGCGTGAAACAAAGTTGAAAATAAAACGTGTATGTACTTCCTAAGTGCCAAAGGTTGGGTTTTCCTCCTATTTTCTCCTCTATAACGGTTACTAAAAGCATACTATAGTTTCTAATCTCTAAAACTTCTTATACTCATCCTCGATTCCAACCCTAGTGTGCTAGTGTCATGAAATCGAAGGGACAGTCATATTTCTACTTTTTGGGCGAAAATTGTGATCATCCTCAAAGTAAGTTCTCTATTCACTTGTTACAACTTTGATCTTATCTATAAACAAGTTAGAATTATTATTAGTTGATCGAACTTTAACAATATTATGTGATATACTATCGTTGTGCTATTGAATTCACTACACCATTTTAGGTCTACGGCCACACTAAATCTAGACAACACTTGTAAAGTGTTGCCTAAAATAGTTTTGGGGACGCTTTTAAAGTGTAGCCCATGTTTTTAACTTTTGGCTTCAATAATATTGACAACACTTCTAAAGTGTACTCTTTAAAGGTATAGACTACACTTTATAAGCGTTGTTAGAGTTTGATATAATTGGGAACGACTATTTACATATATGGCAACACTTTTAAAGTGTCCTATTTTTATAATTGTAAAAACAACACATTGCAAATGTGACCTTAGAATTTTCACTAAATTATTATATTCCCTCCAACATTTTTAACTCTCCCTCCAATTTTTATTAGGCAAAAAAAAACACAATTAATAAAACATAATTTTTCTTTTCCCCCAAATCAAAAAAATTCACAATAGGTCTAAAGAACTCCCACATAGAACGTACGATGCCTTTTCTCAAGAACGCATTTAGCTTGCCAGATCCTTGAAGATGATGAGCTAGTTCACATCAAGAACGTACGAAGCCTTTTCTCAAGAACACATTTCTCAAGAATGATCGATTTCTTGTTGAAGATGATGAGCTAGTTTACCTCTGCCAGATGCCATTAAGAACGACGCGATATATTTCTCTCCATCTAAAGAACAAAATGCTTCACTTAAGGATTTTGTTGGAATAAGGTAAAAATTTCTATCTTTAATAGTCTAAATTTATGGCATCTGGGTTTATTGTTTGCGTTGTTGATACGATTTTTGTTGATTTTTGAGATTCTAGGTCGTAGTTGTATTACCCAAATTCTGAAAGGTTTCTACTTTATCAGGTAAACCTCAATAAACTTTTGTATCCTATAAGTAATCTCGTTCTATACTCGAAGTCGTATTAATAGACTCTATTGTTGTTGCTTTCTTTAATGAGTTGCAATTTCTAAGGCCTTCAGCTAGCTATTACGTTCTTGTCTTCATCAATTTCAGTGATCTGCTAGCGTCTTCCATCTTTAACTCAATCATGTATTTCATCTCACTTTGTGATTCTCCATGTTGTTGAGGTCTGGTATTTCGGATTGAGTTGTAATTTGTATTGCCTTGTCCCTGTATTGTGTTTATTATGCATCAATTCTTGTATTATTTTGTTTATGTCTTGTGAACCTGCAAATTGTGCAAGTGGTTAGTAAAAGTCCATCCTCCAGGTTCATTATTTACTATTCTGCTTTAAGGTTTGTGTTCCCGGTAGCTGCAGATTTGTTGTATCTCAAATTGAATATAGAAGTTTGAAAAGAACTTGAAACACTGAAGCTATAGGAATATCAAAGTTTTAGGAAGTTAGTTGGAGTTAAATGTTGAACCGAGTAAAATGGTCCATTTTAGATTTTATCATATGTTTCTCTAACACCTCATACTGTACATGTATATAATTTATCATTGATACATTATATAGTAATTACATGTACATAATTTATCATTGATATTTTCTAAAGCTTCTGAGAAAGGTAAAATTCACATTTCAGTTGATTGAAATGATCCAGGATAGTCTACATGGGAATGGCTTAGTGGTTAAAACTTAGGAGTAACAGCATGGCGATCAGTGGTTGAAATCTTTGTTACTACACTGAGTGTGAGCCTTTCTATTCCAATCTTGGTGGGTACAATTACCCGATACATGTGCTTGTGTGCTGTAACAAACTGCAGTTGGATTAGTCAATGTGAATACAAGCTCGCTCAACATCTTTTCAATAAGAACAACCAAATATATAAACCAGAAATTCTCCATGATATTTTAATAAATTCCTGAGTCAAATTATGTTATCTAGCACATACGGGACTTTTGCCTTTAATAAATTATTTAGAGGCATTTGTTCTTTCTTCGTCAATGTGAAACAACCTATGATTGTCTGGGACATTGAAACCACCCTTTCACATGTTATGTTTTCTGAGTTTTGTTTGTTTTCTGAGTTATGTAATCTGCTTTAATTGATTTCTACCTCAGATCTCGAGTGCATTTTCACTATAATCTGCAACCTTGTCAAGAAACCTGAGAGTTAGGACCAAGTACACAAGATGGCAGAGCTCATATCCATTACACTCTCTCAACAACCAAGTGATAAGCCTGCATTTCGCTTAAAAATGTATCATGTCTTGAAATTAAACACTTTAATTCCTGGAGTTTTTTGTTTTTGGTGTCACTGTGCGCTTTGTTCCTCCTCTCACTTTAGCTTGTTCAATCTCTACAACCTGTTGGAGAATCCCTATGGCCGTTTCTTTGTGTACATGAAAGCCCTTAATTTGGCCATAAATGGAAAAGTCGTTGAACATATCTTGCCATCTTTCAAAAAGATAGATAGCTTCTTGAAAGACTGGAATCTTGGAGTCAAAGATCATATGGGGCTCTTCCTTAAGAACTCAAACATTATGAAGAAAACCAAGGGGTAAGAGTGAATGACTTGTATTTTCTGGAGTGCTTAAAATTTTCGCATTCTTCTCTGACTCCCATCCATATTTGCAGCTCTGCAAAAGAGTCTTTCAAGTTTCTTATATAGTATTTGGGAACTTTCTTGGATGAAGATGCTTATGCCATAAATAAAAAGGAAGAAGCTCTCCATGCAATTATTGCCTTTGTCAAGGCACCTGACATGTTTCAGGTATATCTATGTTCAACAGAACTCTGAAGTTGAATTGCTTGGGTTGAAAGGCAACTCTTTTCTAATTCGAACAATTTACTGTTTTTCGTTTAGATTTTGAATTGCCAAATGCTTTCTTTTCCCATGCTATGTCGGTATCTTGTAGAGCATTTTTTTTTGGTGCATTGGATATATTCTATTGCTAACATGTAATTGTATAGGTGCATCAAATTAAACTCTTGTATTAGAGTTACCTGATACTTGATGTTGGTGGGAGGTGACATGTATACTATGGAATTAGTTTGAGAGCATGAAAGTTGGCCCGAACACCAAGGTTATCCAACAAAAGACTCTACTATAGTACGGCATGGTTGCCTCCCTTGTCACCGTTGATCTGAGTGATTTGCTAGGTAGCTGAAATTAAGCAACCAACATCATACACAGTGTGGTCTAATTTTTACTATTTTGGGTACACTACTTGCCATATTTACTCTTGGCTTTTAATATGGTAGTGTGGCTTGCTAGATATGTCTGCTATAGGTCAATTGGAGAAAGATGCTAAACATGCTCTAGCATATCATCATGTTAGTGTTGTAGGAGGTTAGATGATTATATGAATTTCCAGGAGGCAAATTCAAAATTATTAAAAACATGTGGTCAGTACTTGCATTTCTGCTAAATGGAACTTTGTTGTATTTTATGAGTGAACCCTTGAATTTATAATGGTGCCCTTGGCCTGATTCTTCTAGTTAATGCTGCAGGACTTCTCCATGAAGATTGTGTAGAAAAAATGCAATTATTGACCTTGGTAGATCTTGGCAAGACAAAAACTAGTCAAATTCCTTATTCCATGATCAAAGACACATTGAACGTACATTTATTGTCCATGTCTTGTAGTTTGTATTTGTGCTCCACAGTTTGGTCATACCATTGGTCTTTTGCTCTTTGCAGATTGATGATATTGAGGTGGAATCGTGGGTTGTTAAGGCAATTTCAGCTATGTTACTCAGCTGCAAGATAGATCAAATGAACCAAGTAATAACTGTGAGGTGTGCTTTCTGTGGAGGTCGTCATTTATTATCACTGCCTCTGATTTGGTTGTATAAGTTTAGCTCTGGTTAGTTAAGCTTTTATTGGTCATTATTCATAACGTTTTTCTTTTCCTTTGAATGGATGTTGTGCAAACAATGTACAGAGCATGTATTTGGGACAAATCAGTGGCAATTGCTTCGAGTAAAGCTTGTGACCTGGAAAGTAAGTCACATTCTTCTTAAACTCTATTCATATAGTCAATTTGGCTTCTAAGAGCGGGTGTGGCTAGTTACCATGATTCTTGTTGCTGCTCTGCCAGAGCCTCTAGACACAGTGATGCAACATATTTATGCTATCCTCCTACTTCATCTAGTTATATATCCTTGACCTCTAATTCTCAGTTATAATGATTATTGTGCTCTCCGCATATGATTAATGTTGATGAGTATAAACTGTTTGCAGGGAAATATTTCAGGTGTTATTAGTACAATTTATGCTAACAAGATAGTTGAAGATAGCACAAGAACAATGCAAGGATTAGTGATCCGCTGAAGGTTCTTTTTGTTTATTATATGCCAAAATCATCTTCTTTAATTTTTTTGGAGACTGAATTAATTATTGCCCATCTAGAGTCATCTCTTTCAAGCAGAAATTTTGACATTATTCTTTCTGCCCCAAATTTTCTCCGAGTTTCATTATACACAAGTTATAAACCCATTCATATGACACTTTTAGATAAATTATATACATGTAACTAAAATATCAATTTAGATATAATTGTATTAGGATGAACTTCTGTGAATTTTACCTTTCTCAGAAGCTTTAGAAAGTAGTTCTAGTATCTGTAAAGACCATGAATTTGACTCTTGCACTACTAGACTTTTTTCCTCCATATTTTGCATATCACATGTTCTTCCACAAGTTCCAACATATGATAATAGAGAGAGTTTGAAGAATAAGTTTATGAGCCTCAGAATTAGATTGAATACTCCACCACTCCATCAGTGTATTTCTTAGAGGAATGTGTCTGTGAGTAATGCCCGGGGAACCTGAAAAGAATTTCCAGATATAATTGGCAAAGTGCCCAGACGCAAAGATGTGATCAATGGAATCAGTTCCAGGTCTGCTACAACAAGAACAATCTGCAGGTTCTCTTCCAAAAGTAACAATTCTCTCCTTCTTACAATTGCAATTTGGTGTTAAGAATAAGGGGAATTAGCAGTGGTGGGACATGTTGCCTTACCAAAGTTTCATTCCATTGCCCTTCTCTGATAGAATGTGGCACAGTGAGCTGATCTACTGTTGATGAACTTATTACATGTTTGGGATGCATTGTTCTTATTACATATGGTTCTGCTTTGTACATGTTTGTGGTGCATTTGTATGTTTGCCTACTGTTTTCTCCCATATTTTATCATTCATGTTTGGGTCTGCTTTGTACATGTTTGGTATAATTTAACTATTTGCCTACTGTTTTCTCCCATATTTATTTTATCATTCATATTTTCCTACTGTGACAGTCTTAGAATACCTGCTCTACTATTTTCTCCCAGATTTTATAGTGTTTGTACATGTTTGAGAATCATTTAACTGTGAAGGGTCTGGGAATTGAACAATGACTAGTGAGCATATGAAATACATGATTCTCTAACTTATAGTTTAATTTTGAATGTGCAGGAAAATGCTGCTGATTGAATTTGATGAATAGAGGACAGAAGTAAACTCGATCTATTGTCGTGAGCGATAAAGAGTTTTTGTACTATTATCATAAATGTTGTTTGAATACATTTGGTTTTGTGGAATGTATTGCTAGTAGAGATCTTTAAGCAATTGCTTTCTATATGTATGGGACATGTTCTCAAAGTTTATTTAATTTGAAATATAGACTTCCGAATTATTTATAAGCTAATTTTGTGCTTTATATCACTTATATATATTTAATTGTGATTATTGATTATATGCAAACTAAATTTTATTGCAAGTGTGGCTACAAAAATTCTACACAGCATTGCAACACTTCGAAAGTGTGGCTTATTGTTTATAAATTTTATCTTGTACATAAGAAAAGTTACACTTTATAAGTGTTGTTGTAGGTGAGATATAAAAGGCTACACTTTTAAAGTGTAACCAATAACAACACGAAGGTAACACTTTTAAGTGTAGTATAATCAGATAAAAGTGTTGCTAATGAAATACTCTAAAGCGTGGCCTTTATACCTCTTTGGCCACGCTTTTTAAGTGTTGCTACTTTGGCGACACTTCAAAAGTGTGGTCTAATGTCAAAGGTTTCGCCTCTTTAGGCCACCCCCTAAAAAGTGTTGCTTAAAGTCAAAAAGTGCGGCCTTTTATCAGAGGCTACACTTTTTGCTAGTTTAGGCTACACTTTACCTGGGTGGCCGTAGGCCTAAAATGGTGTAGTGATTGTTGTGGGTAGGTTTAAAATGGGTAAATCTGATGGTTATTGTGTATGGGTATGAGGAATTTGGGATAAACTAGTGGTACATGTTGACATTAGTGTGAAGTTGAGTACAAAGGAGTTCCAAGCATGTCCGCCTTAATGAATTGTGTAAATAAAATTGTTGAAAGGGCATAATTACATTCATGTGCATGTGGGTATGATCAAAGTTAGGTTGTAATTACGTTTGATGTAAATGACAATTGATATATGTAGTAGATTGGTTGAACTCATGTGTTAATAGATCTCGTAACTTCCTGATGAGGTGAAATTAGGCATAGGTTGTTGTTGGAAGGAAAGAGCACTGAAAAAGGGCCAAGTGTAAGTCAACGATGAGCTTCACGGACCGTGGAATCAACAATGAGTCGTGACACCCCTCGTGCACCACACTTGGCAAAAGAGAAGTATACTAGAGAGGATCACGATGGTCTTCACAGACCGTAGTTCACTTCACGGACCGTGAAGCCGTCCGTAATCCATTCTAGTACACTGACCCACAGAGTCAAGTCACCAACTGATGTTCATGAGGGTCTTCACGAACCGTGGCACCCACCACGACCCGTCTTGGCTCCCGTATTTAAAAAAATCTAGTTTTACTTTCTGTATTTTTATTTCGTTTATATAGTTTGATTCCGTGACCCTTCCCAATGATAGATTGGGTGACGACTTTCTTAAGGCAAGGCGTTACAGGGGAAGTCTGAGTACCCGATAGTGTGTCGTTTTACTGAATTGGTTATTAATGGGTCTTTGCATTGTTCAGGTACTATGGCTCCCGACGAAAAAATACAGCTCCACCTTCTTCACCTACTGCTTCGCAATCCAAAGGTGATCATACTCAGGAATCTAGTAGTTCGGAGGTATAGATAAATGTTACACCTAAAGATCACCCACCTCAAGCTACTAGATCCAGTACAACGAGGGTCATCCTCCAGAACACTACTTCCCAGTCTGAAGAGGAAGGTAGCAGTTTCAAAAATAGATAGGAAGAAGGTAGCCAATCTGATAATGGTCCGGGAGGAAGTTCAGAGTCTGCAAGTGCCTCTCAGGAAGATGCAACCACACCTCCACCCACAATAAACACAGAAGCTGAAAATATAGCGCGGGAAGAGGCAGGTAAATTAGGAGAAGATGAAGAGATCACCACTGATGACACCATAGTGCAATATGTGAACATCCATGAAGTTGATCCTGTAGCGAGACAACAGTTGATTGATTGTTTCTGCTCTATGTGGATTGTGGGCAGGTGCGAGGACCTCTTAATAATGGAATTGTGACCAAGTTTGGCAGTTTCAAGAAGAGATCAATCATGCCTGAGACTAGAGTGGTGGTGGCTGATATCAAAGCATTCCCCGACATTTATCGAATCTTCCAGTTTCATCAGTTTGACTGGATGAACAATGCACCTGGAGAATATTCTAGCTACTTGGCAGAGAGTTTTATGCATCTTATACAGCTACATTGATGAACTTTGCTGCAGAAACTTAGACAACTAAACGGAGGTAGAAAGACATTACCAGTACCTGGGGTCCACTCAACTCAATTATGGTTCAGGGAAAATCGATAGATATCTCTGAGGCTACTATCAACAGGATGTTGCATGGCCTAGAATACACTGCACCAGCTTCAGTAGCCTTTTTTAGGGAAAATATCATGTGATCAACAGTGATAATGAGATGGAGTTTCAGAGTTCTCGAGAGAGGGTCTTGCACTGGATTGCGAGGCAAATTGTCATAGATGGGGAGAATGTAGTTTGGGTCACAGCAACGCCAACACTCATTACTAAAGCTTCACTATCTTTTCCAGCTAAGGTATGGTGGGCAGTTGTCCGGGCACAATTGATACCTACAGCTAATGATAATACCTTGTCTCCTTCACTGGCTTCTTTGGTAGCGTGCCTCATGATTGGTTACCCAAAAAATGTGGGGCGGATTATAGCGACCGAGATGAGAGACAGTGCATTAAATGAGAGAGATGGACTTTTATTTCCTTTTCTGATAGGGAAATTATGTTGACAAGTGAACATTCCCCCAAACAGGCTAGTTGATAGATGGGGTGAAGCATTCAGACTCACCTAAGCCTCTAAAATCAAAGATGTTGTGAACCATCTCTTTGGTGCAAAATCTAGAGTTGTGGGTTCTTTAGTTGTTATTCCTCACGTGCCAATTGACATCCCACATGTGGATAGAGGTCCATAATAGGGGGAGTCATCACTACCATCTACAGAGGCACCACACCACCACCAGCTTCAGCCTCACAGACTCCAGGTATCTGTCATTATTCCTATGTTTTTCCTTGAGAAATTGGTAGCAGATCAGTGCCAGACCAGGACCCTAGTTGACCAGATTGTACACCAGATGCCCTAGCTAATAAAGAGAGATGTGTTAACTGTGGAAAAGAGGATAAAATATGAGATGCGGAAGGAGTTGACTGTTTTAAAAGACATGATGGATGGTCTGGAGATCCTTGACCAGGATCGATTGCAGGCTGTTGGTTCAATCAACACTAAAGATTTCCAGACACAATTGGTTGAGATGCGAGCTCAAGTTGCTAAACTAGCTGAAAAGCAAGTACAGGTGCCCACTCCAGTCATGCCAGATTCATTGATGCAATTGCTCTGTCAGGCACCCTCCACTCAATCACTTGACGATTTTTGGGGTGAACTACCCAAGAGTAAGTCCAGCAAGAGAAACACAAAGCCGGAGAATATGATGAGGAGCTACATGTTGTGCTGACCTTCCCAGAGAAGAAAGAAGGCAACAAAATAAAGCCCGCAGGGCATTAAGGAAGGAATCTAGAGAAAAAGAAGCACTTGAGCAACAACAATGATATGTAGTGTTATCGGTATCTTCTGGTAGTGGAGTACCTGTCCCGGTGAGTGGTAGTTAGACTGATCCTGCACTGGTTTCTGAGAGTGCACCCGTTTATAAGGGTGCCGATGCTGATCTGGCTACCGGTTCCTAGAGCGTTACAGGTATGACCCCTCCTCATAGCCCTGTTTTGTTCTTCATCATTGACTTTGAGGGCAAACTCTTTTTATTTGGGGAGGGGTGGTGAGAAACCTTCCATTCTAGCTGTTAGGATGAATGGAGGTTGACTCTGTGTTTATTGTGAAAACTACTATTGTTTTGTTTTTGTGTTTTGATAAAAATATAAAGTGTTTGTGTGTTGAGCTGTGCAGCAGCTAATCTGTGTGAAATGATTACCTTGATCTGAGATTTGACTATTAGGATCTTTTGATGACATTTTAGGTACTCACGTGTTGAGCATTGCTAATCTGGAAATAAATTGGTGAACTAAGAAACTGGAGAATGTAGTCCTATGTCATATATGTGTGTGAGGTTTACTAGAAGTCTAACGCTAGGAGCAGAAGCTAGAACTTGCCCGAGTAGTCTTGCTTAAATTAGAGAATAACTGGATAGGAAAGGATCAGTAGGCCATCATTGTTAAGCCATGAAAAAAAGCCAAAAATAAGGCAACCAAATAAAAAGCTTATCACTTGAACCCGACTTGAGCCTGAAAATCAGTTTTTGTTCTTACCCAGTAAATATCATATCCTTTGGTCTCTAAAGATACGATGTCACAACTCAGGCGAAAAGCCTAAGTTGAGGGTGATTGCAATCCGAGCAGAAATAAGTGAAAAAGAAGGTTCAACCAGTGAGCTGAATGCATATAAAAAAAACAACAAAAAAAGAGAAAAGAAAAGAAAATAAAAAGAAGAAAAGAAAGAGAAAAAGAAAATAATGGCTCCTGGGATGTGCTGAAATGAAGAAAAAGAGGGCATCGCTCAGAAAAGAGTTGTGTGCAAATGAAACTTTGGAGAACCAAGGACTAGTCACTCACAAACCCAAATATTCATTCCCTAGCCTGAGCCTATGTTACAAGCCGCTAAAGTCCTACAGTGATCCTATTATGGGTTTTTGAAAGATAGAGTGTAGAAAGTAAGGGCAAGCCTATGGTAGTTTGTTGTTAGTGTTAGAATTTCTTTGAGAGTGTGAGTGTAGTACTTAGTCCCAATTATCATGAGTGAGGGACTTATTTGGTGTGAGGACACAATGATTGCATTTGAGAGTAGATTGTGTTAGCTAATAGTTCACAGGCATAAGCATGATCGACTGTGAGTAATGAGATGTCATATATTGATCCTTGCATGTTAGATTCATGGTTTTGGATACAAATTGTGTTTGAGATGGCTGTTGCGTAGTTTCAAAAGTGTTTGAATGATTTGAGGGCTGAATGTATTCTTTTCTCATCACTTGAGGACAAGTAATGGTTCTAAGTTGAGGGTGTTGATGTGCCGTGAAATCTTAGCACATTTGATACTTGAAAACTAAGAATTAATAGTAGAATCTAGTGTATTTATGTGGATATAATGTGTTTGGTAGTGTTTGTACAAGTGAAACAAGTGGAAGTGAAAGAAGATAGAAAAGATGAAAATTCAATTAAACTGGAAATAAAGACCACAGACGACCTCACGGGCAATGGTTTTCACTACTGATCGTGGAGTTGAACTAGTGCTGAGGGTTGGAGGAGCTGAACGAGAATTAAATCAAGTGAAGACCACGAACAACCTCACGGGCCATGGTCCTCACAATGGTCCGGGGTGAGAGTCGTGAAGATGAGCCAGTGAATGGGCAATGAAAAGTTGAAAAGGGAATTGATCAACTGAAGACCACGGACAACTGCACGGACCGTGGTCATTGTCACGAGTCATGGTGGTGTCCGTGGTGATGATACAGTGAAAGGGCATTATAAAGTTGAAGAGGGAATTTATCAAGTGAAGACCACTGACAACTACATAGACTGTGGTCATTGTCACAAGTCGTAGTGGTGTCCTTGGTAATGATTCAGTGTACAGGTCTTGAAGAACCTGTTTTGGGTGAGTCCAAGTGAAGACTGCGAAGGGCTTCACGGACCATGAAGCCCTTGACGGATTGTGGAAGTAGTCGTGAAGTGTCCAACAGTTCAGTCCTACTTCGAGTAGGACTCTTTTTAAAACACTTTATTTGAATTAATTAGGTCATTTTTAGTTTTTATCTCATTTTATCTAGAACGAAGAACAAGTTTTAAAAATATTCTTAGCTTTTGGTTTTGGAGATTAACATCGAATTAAGTTTGGAAGTTGAATTTTCCGGTTCTTGAATTATCAAAGTGCGTATCGATTTGCTTATTTTCATAAGTAATTTTCTCATCATGTTTTCATGATATTCTTCGGTATATTTACGTGAAATCATGAGTGGCTACATACCACAAGTGGGATTGTGGGATCTATGACGTAAATCTAAGTGTAATTCCTTAAAACGAGTGAAAGGCGATTTACATTTGCAAAGTATAATTTAGCTTTCATTATTCATGTATTATAATGTGTGCACGCATTAGGGTGAGCCTGCATCTATCATTTGTTCAAGAGAAAAATGATAGTTAGGAAAAAGCTAAATTAACCTAAAGAAATGGAGTCAAAGTTCAAGTTCGAGAGAAAAGAACTTTAACACTATTGTAAGCGAGGGTAAAACGTGTAACACTCTCGGACCGAGAGGACTTGAGTGAAAATTATTTGATTAGACTGAGAAGTATCTAATATATTTAGCTCGCCTGTATTTTGTAGAGATAAATTGCCTGAAACTCAAATACGGAAGAACATTAGATCCAACATTATGGGGAACACAATCCTAGTTTCATTTAATTATCGAAACAACTTTAGAACTGATATTATGTTAATTGCTACATTAGATCTTAGTTAACAACCTTGGTTACTAGAGCTTTATAGCTAAACCCAATTTTACTTTTCGTAACTATTTCCTTAGGAAATAATAACGACAGTTCAGTAAAACGCAACAGTGAAATCATTTCTGTAAAAAATTCTTTGTGGGATCGACCTTAACTCACGTTAAGTTCTATAAATTGACTTCGATCATTTATACCTCTTAATTGAGGTGTAAGTTTGGATGTATTAATGAAACTTTTAAGCGATTGTTCCTTTTTTTAAAATGTCTCTCCCCTAAATTTCTCCAACTGTTATTTAACAATTGTATTCTTTCAATTAAAACAAATAAAAACTTAAATAAGATCATAATAAACTAAAATTTTGATATTTTTAGGATCCTATTAAATGTTAAAATATTGACATTTTGAAAATTTTCCAATCCGGCCTAGCTCCGGCCATTATTAGAAATTGGGCCCGACCCATCAGGCCCAATAGCAAAACCCTAACCGAGCACAGATCGATCTCTTTCACTTCTTTCACTGGTTTGATTGGTATCGGTCCTATCCACTATTGAAGAACCAAATTTGACCCGATTTAGTATATCAGTACAAAAAATATTAATGGGCAAGGCTTACCCGATTAGGCCTATTAAACAGGCTTACATGTATATTGATTAACAAATACTCCCTCTGTTTCAAAAAGAATGACCCACTTTCCTTTTTAGGCTATTTCAAAAAAAATGACCTCTTTCTCTTTTTTGGTAACATTTTAATTTCAGCTTTCCACTTGGCATGTTTAAAGCCACAAGATTAAAGGGAAATTTTGTAAATTTGACATAACTTTAATTTAGGACCACAAGATTCAAAAGTCTTTTTTATTTTCTTAAACTTCGTGTCAAGTCACACTAGGTCACTCTTTTTGAAACAGAGGGAGTAATACATTTAGTAAGACATAAACCAAAACAATCAAACCCTCAGGAAAAAACCTTAAAATTATTCAGAAAAGATGTGAAAGTAATGTGAGTTTCTTTTCTAACAACTCCTCCAGCATATGATGTGCCTGTACTAGTGATGTAGCTACCATTTGTGTTTAGTTTCCAAGTATTTCCTTCCGAACAAATCCATTTATATCATAATGCTTTTTGATCTAGGTTTCTAATTTTTCACCACTTGACAAACTTTGTTCCAATTCCATTTTCAATTTGTGATGCTAAATTTCTCTCTCGTAGAGATTTTAACCTAATATAACACTTGGTCACAAATTCTAGAGATTAATTGTAATGGTCTTCTTGTCATATTTTTTATTATATCTTTCCTTCTGCAACTCCCAAAATACATTAAGAAGGGTAACCTGAAGAAAACACATATAAGATGTATTTCTTTCTTGAAGATTTCACCAAGTTCCATTACAAGAAACTTAACTTATAACGATAATTTCTTAAGCAAGGGATATGAATCCAGTCGATCAAAGATTTTTGTAGTCGTTAAAATTTATATTTTTATTTAATAATGGGGAGATAATATCCAAACTTCGAGAATCATGGAATTATCATTATCGTAGAATTAGAAAATTCTGGTCATACATGTTCATGGAATTAATAAGAGTGCGTAATCAAAAGGGTCATGACAAAGATTTTTACAATTTCACCCTTGCAAGTTGGTTAGGTTTGTTAGATGTGTCAGACGCCAATCAGTGTATATATACACACAAACATTGTATTGATTATTTCAGTTTTCCGATTCTCAAAAATATCTTTCCTTTTATCTCTGATTGTTGGTGTAAACTCAACCTCAATTAATGGAGGAAGGTTATTGTTTCTCAGCTTATGTTGTTGGTTTTATCATGGTATCAGAGCTTGGAGGTGCCTCCTGCTCCTTTCTCTCATCGTGAGGTTTGCGTTGATTTCTGTTTCGTTCCCCCCCCCCCCCCAACCCCTCTTTTTGTTTTTTCAGAATGATCTCACTGTCGTTCTTCTACTTCGATTCAAACTTGCTCCTCTTTCTGGTTTTTTTTTCTTAACGATTTCACTGTCATTCTTCTACTTCAATCTGACTTTGCTCATTGTGAGTTTATTCTCACAATTTCTATGTGCCTTGTCCTTCGCATGTACCTATATTCTTATTTACGATCATACTCCCATCTTCTTCTATGGGTGAAATTCTAGCTGAGACGACCACTTCCAACACTCCAATTCGATTGGACTTTGCTAGCCCTTTTTACCTGCATCCTTCAGAAAGTGCAAGTTCTACCTTGCCTCCTGTTGTTTTCGATGGAACTAGCTACAGGTCATGGAGACGCGTTGTTCTTAGGGCTTTATTTGTTAAGAGTAAAACTAGATCCATCAATGGCAAAGTCGTGAGGCCAGATCCTGCAGATCCAACCTTCATGCAGTGGAAAAGGTATGACGATATGGTGACTTCTTGAATCCTGAATTTTCTTTCACCAGATCTGCGAGATAAATTGCAATATGTCAACAATGCCAAGGAGCTTTGGGAGGAATTGGAGGTTAGATATGATCAGACAAATGGTTGTAATCTTTATCAACTACAAAAGGAGATTAATGATCTTGTACAGGGAACTCTAGATGTCACTAGTTATTATACCAAAATGAAGAAATTATGGGAGGAAATGAACACTCCTGATTCAATTCTCGGTGCACTTGTGTGTGTGTGTGTTTATGATGGAAAAATCAAAATGCATAAGGCTGAAAAAGATAGAAGACTCATACATTTTCTGATGGGCTTTATCGAGATGTACAGTGTCATACGTGGGAACATCCTTATGATGACTACTCTACCAACTATGGCACAAGCATTTTCCATACTATCACGGAAGGAAAGGCAAAGGGAGGTGAAGCCCCTCAATCACATGGCCTTAGAATCCACTTCTCTAAATGCCTCTGCCTCACCTCAGCACAATGTATCACTACAACAAATTCAACTTACAACCACTCTAATTCTTGACAATGTTTGAGAAGTGTTGCCAAAAATATTTAAGGGCACACTTTTAAGGTGTGGCCTTTTATACACGACTTTTGGCCACAATTGTTTTGGCAACGCTCGTAAAGCGTTCTTTTTAAAATAACAGAGTACATGTTTTAAGCGTTGCCAAATCATAAAATAATTTAAAACACTTATTTATAAATATGGCTACACTTTTAAGTGTGGTATATGTATAATTCTAAAAACAACACTATACAAATGTGCCCTATTAATTTTCATAAACTTTTTAAAATAATAACATTTCCTCCATAAATCTATTTCCGCCCAATTTCTTCAAAGCAAGAGTATCTGATTCTGCCCTAAATTTCATTCACATAAGTCATCATCAGAAAACCTAAAAATTCCACCATCATCTTGGCTTCTCTTCCTTCTGTGGAATTTTTTCTTCATCATCAAGTTAGATTTTTTGAGAATCTTCATATAATTAAGCCCTTGATGTATTGGACGAGCCGACATTCATTGCACCCTAAATGTGAGGTCTCGTTCAGTTTGGTGGTGAAAATGGAAATTAGGAATTGTTCCCTCCATTGACACTGGAGTCCTTATTTGTATGTATTGGTCAATGGGAACATTTAGATTTTCAACTTTGCTACTGATCGTAAGCCTCTTTTTTTTTGTGTTATATTTTTTTTTCTAATTTGAGAAATTTGTTGTTGTTCGTAAGTCAAAGTCGTGTCCTCTTTTTTGTGAAACTTTTATTCAACTATGAACGATGTGTGTACAATAAATCGACTTAAATCTTCTCATTTGTTTCGTCTTGCATTTGCCAGCTTAAATTTTTCCTTGTAAGAAACACGGGAAAACAAAAATCAGACACCTTAACTTGTAGTAGATTTTGACTTGTTAAAAATGGTATACAATGGGTTAAGGTTTAATGTTATTTACAATTGTTAATTTTTGAATAAGAGTAGTATTTAGTGATAATTTAGATAATCTACTACCTTCAAGAAAAAAATTATTTTTCGGTGAAGATTAGAGTCCCTTGAAATTCTTAATTATTTGTATGGTGAACTTCATGATACAGAGAGGGTACGGAACGTGGCGAAGGAGGAAGTTGAGGGAGATTAATGTTTGCATAAAATTGTGTAATTTGATCAATCCCCTGAATATTATATACACTAATAGAGTGGATTGGAAAAGACAGATTCTTATTATTGACCCCAACTAATTGGGTATTGATGTGTAGTTCATTGATTATACACATCGGGGAGAGTTTGAGATTACTTCAGATGGCTGAAAAAGAAGGGTACAATTTTAGCTAACATGGATTACTTTTTCTTGCTAGGATATACAAAGGAGAGTAGCAGCATCATAATTATTTGACATACATTCAGGTGTAACCAGTTGAAGTGCAGTAGAGAGTTTCTATCTGAGAAGCGCCTCAAGCAATGCATGATCTATGTTCCTTGAAAAATATAGAGAAGGTGAGTATTGAATATAAAAGAATTGAAATATAAGTATTGGCTAGTCACCTCTCCATCAATGAAAGCATGTCTGATAGTGTCATTTGTGGGGCTCCTGCAACAATAACAATTAAAATTATTAGATTGATTGTTAGCATTGAATCTGGAGATTACCTCTTTAAACGACAGTTTGCCAAGAAATAGCCTCCAAACTAAAAAGGAATGACATTGTGCCAAATTGTGTCGATGTTTTGATGATGGATCTGATTTTTTTCTCTGCCTAACAATATGCCAAGCAGATTTATTTGTGTATCTTCCGTCAACAGTCTCCATCCATATTGCATCATCTTTATGGCTATTGTTTCCAATATCCACTTGATATATTGCTCCTCTTAGATCCTTAGGAATATCATTCTCAATCTCCATTCAGTTCCATACTCCATTTATGATGTAACTGCTCACATCGTGTTTGCAATTTCTACCAATGTAGTATCTCTGTTTTTCTTGTTCTTCCGTCTTTGACAGTTTCTCTGAGTACTTCTGCCTCTTATTGTTTTGGTATCCTTTGTGTTGTCATTGACTTCGTTATTGGATTGTGCTCCGGTTTTCTTGTGATTATTATTCAATTTAGAGGATTTGTCAATCCTCTCACCTTGTTGTGACTCTATCACGGTTGCTAAATAGTCTGGATGCTGCACATTTTGCTTTATCGTTTGATCACACTTGATATCTACTACCAAGTGTGATCAAGATTGATTTTTAATATGGGAAGGTAAACTGTTGGACATGCTTAGTTCATTGATTTGATCTAATATATCATTGTCTTCTTTTGAAACTTTCGTGGTCTCTACCTCTTTGTCAATCCCGTTTTTACTGATTTGCTCTTGTTCTTGCTGGACGGAATAGTTGTTTCTAGACGCTTGAGAATTAGTCTCCACCTCATTATTGTTGTAGTGTAATTTTTCCTCTTTGTAGCAGCTAACATTGGAACAAGTTACTTCTTTATTGTTGATCTCTTTTTTGTTGCTTTCAATCTCAATATCTTCAACCTTATTTATGTTAAGGTCACTTTCCTCCACAATAGACCTGCTAAGCTCGAGTTCCTTTTTTGCCCTTTTCTTCTTCTTCTTATTTTCTGTAATTTTCTCCATCGCTGGGTTGAATAAGACTATATTCTTCTTTTTTTTGAGCTTTCTTCTTCTCTTCCTTCTTCTTCTTTTTGTTGTTGTTAAGCCTTTCTGCTACTGTTAAACCAATCTGCCCATTATCAGCCTCATTTTCTTTACCAACATTTATATTCTCTTCAATAATCTTGATATTTTCAGCATTATTTTCCTTGATATTACTAGACTCCAGTTCTTCAGTATTTTGTTTTCCGTTATCATCGAGATTGATGGCATTTCTTTCAATCTCTTTAGCTTCATTGGCTTTAATTCTTTCCAAAACTATGCGATTCATAACATTGTGACCCAATTTCTTACAGTGCTTGTAGTATTTCAGAATGTTTTCGTATTCAATTTTGTGATAGTATCCCTTTAGAGGGATTCCCTCATCTTCCCAACCTACCCAAATTTGATCAGGTAGTTTTTTCAGTAAATTAACTTCAACACATACCTTCGCCAAGCTCGGTCTAGTCTTACCAGTAGTGGCAGCATCCAAACCCAAAGGAATACCTATGCTAGCAACAATCTGTCTCATATATTGCCAGGTGTGCATATGAAAAGGAATTTTAGGAAGAAGAATCCATATAGGGGCTATGGGCAGATCTTCATCATGTTTGAAGTCCGGAGACCATTTTTGAAGCCACATTTGAGACCCCTCGATCTCAATTACGCTTCGAAACCACACCTTATAGAAATCGTCTTCATTAGTGAAGTTTATGAAAACATTGAATGTATCATATACACCAATTTTAGCAGAACCTTTAATAGGAAAAAGCTCTTTGAACACTGACCTAATTTTTTCAATTTGGGGGCGAGGTTTTAAGAATCTCCCGACAATAGTGAGCTTGCATTCTTCAGCCATAACACCATAGTAATCCTTGGACTTAAATATCACTGCCGGAACTCCATTATGTGTTGCTTGTTTTGCAATTGCTGATTCTTTAGGGTGTTTGAAGTTGGTTGTTGCAGGGGTAGCAGTTGTCGAAACTTTGGTCCCATACGATGTTTTCTCTATGTTTCCTTCCACCGCTTTCTTTCCATTGTAAGTTGGATCTGTAATTTCAGTAGGACAAACAACAGGACCACTATCTGACGGCGCCATGTGTCGGAGCTAGGCAAAAATAGTCCTAATTGTTACCGTTATACCAACTATTATATGTACGAATAGAAAATAAGAATAAGAGTGAACAAACAGGTATCTGTACAAAAACTCCAGCCAGATGCTTTGTCTACCCAAAAGTATGGTACATATGACATCAGGATTATTGAGATTCCTTGGAGCAGTGGGGGAACAGTGACAATTGCCTGGATTTCAGTAAGAGTTGGTGATCTAGTAGTCACTCCCTTTAAACAATCTAGAAAATGTTTTGCCTGGGCTTCTCTAAACCAGTTTACTGATGTTGAGAGAATCTGTAGTATCATTTTGTTCTTTGTGTTTTGGAGTTGTACCAAGATTCTAGAGTATTTTGGTATTATCTAGTTTTGTTGGTTTATCATTTCTCCAGATGTTTGAGGCCAAATACATTATGATTTATTCATAAATCAATTTCCCTTGATAATTTTGTATATCTGAATTAGTTCACTAGCTGATAAACAATTTTCTTGAGCCAAGTCTCCTATTGGAAAAAACCTCTCTACCCCACAAAGGTAGGGGTAAAGTATGCGTAACCTCACCCTCCCCATACCCCACTTGTGGGATTATATTGGGTATGTTGTTGAACGAGTTCTCTTGATTATGTTCTTGTTAGCTGCATCTGTGTAGCTTCTCTGTTTGCAATTATTTGAATCTCTATAATGCTTGTACTATGGGGTAGTGACTGATAAGTCACAATATGCATAGGGTTATATTTGTATACATGTCATATTTTACTAGTTTCCATTAGTACGATAACCCCCTCCCCCCTGTTATGTGCCAATCATGTTCATCACTGTTTACTTCCCTCACCGTGCTTCATCTTCTCCTTTGTTTTTAACAATCACATTCAATTAAAGCCATAATATATCAATATAGTGTCTGAGAAGACTTTCCCTGTAGATAGATTGAACGGAATGAATAATGTGGCTATCTTTCCTTCGAATATATTGTGATCATAGCCCCTGACCCTTTTCTCTGGTGTGCAAAATGTTGTAGTTGCAGCATCTGCCATGTTTCATCTACTATGTTGTCAAGTTTTGGAGATGTTGAAGGTATCAGCCATGGAATTTCTTAATCGAATAGTGTCATATGTTGGTGGTTTTCAAGTCCTGTTTGCTGATAAATCTTTGGTTCAAATGTATCAAGTGGATTTACATATGCACGGTATGATATTGAAGGTAGAATACAATAGAAGGCCATGAAAGGAAATAATGCTAGATCTTTTTGTAAATTTATGTTTATAATTTTTATTATTGTAGGGAAATGTAGGCTTCAATAACAAAAGTCCAGCAAGCCATTGTTGCTACAGATTGTATTCGTAAGGTAACATTTGCAATATCCAAGTATTTCTTTTATATTCAATTAAAGAAAGGAGTGAAAGGATTTTAATAAGGATTTAATGTATATTTTATTTTTTTAAATGGTTGAACATTTAATTTGTCTTACGTAGGTTTCCATTTTCAGATTTTGGGATTGGACATCAGCGGTGGTACTATGGTGGGAGATGATATGTCAAGGGATATTAAAATTGTGGCCACAAGTCAATTCAATCAATTGAAGTTCATGCAAACTTTTTGAATATTACAATGTTAAATTTATATTTTAATTTGTGGAATTCATTGCTAGTGCACATTTTGAAATATTATTTTATTACTATGTGTTCATTAGATGTTTCTTTTTCAAAGTCTACTGCAAATATATGTATTTTTGTGTTATTTATCATATATTTTAGTGTTTGTGATAGTCTTTATTAATGTGTTATCACAGAGACATCAATTATGTAAATCATTAATAATAAATTATGGCATGTACACAAGTAATGACTACACTTCATAAATGTTACTTTAGAAGAGGTATCAAATGGCACGTTTGAAATTGTTGCCAATGAGGAAGCAAAAGCCACACATAAAAAGTGTTGTTTCAGGTCATAAAAGTGTTCTCATATAAGTTTCTACAAGTGTGGCCTTTGTATAGAATAGGGCACACTTTTTAAGTGTGGCTTATAAGGCAACACTTGAAAAGTGTGGCTTATAAGGCAACACTTGAAAAGTGTGGCCTTAGGTCAAAGGTTACGCTAGTTTAGGCCACCCCTATTAAAGCGTTCCCTAAAGTCAAAAAGTGTGGCCTTTGATTAAAGGCCACACTTTTTGCTATTTTAGGTCACACTTTTCTGGGGTGGCTACAGGCCTAAAATGTTGTAGTGATGTAGGATCCAAAAGCTTCAAGACAAACTACAACAGAGGAAGTTCAAGCAGTTCCAACAATGTCAATAACACCAACACCTTTAAGGGAAGTTCAAGCACTGGAAAGAGGTCAAACTCTTTATGTGAGTACTGCAAACGAACTGGACACACCAAGGATAGGTGTTATAAGCTTCATTGTTATCCATCCAACACAAAAGCCCCAAGAGGAAAAGGCTTGGGATCTGTAGTAAATGTGTATGCCTCTGAGGATAATAGAAGCTAGTGTAAGGAAACTCTTGAGAAGGGAAGACAAATCCCATTGAACATGTCCAAAAGTCAGTATGAGCAGCTATTTAATCTACTCAGAACTCTGCAGGTTGGAGTTGATTGCTCATGAAACATGCTAGGTGGAGCTGTGAACCTAGCAGGTTCACTTGCTTGCTACTCTTCTATAAATGAGATAGGTGATTTGTCATGTAAATGTGTTAGATGATTGTTGGTCTTGGATCATAGATTTAGGAGCATCACACCACATGACTTACACAAAAGATGCCCTCACAAACCTTTCGAACATTGCCCTATCCCTTCTAATAACATTACCAAATGGATACAAGGTTAAAGTGACTAAAATGTGTGGTGTTTGTTTGAATTCAATACTGACTTTGTACAAAGTATTGTTTATACCTAGCTTCAAGTTCAATTTGATATTAGTTCATTGCTTAGATCTTCAACTCAAAAGAATTGTTATCTTTAACAACTCTTCTTGTTTACTGCAGGGCCCTTCTCTAAAGAGCCTTCTAGAACTTTGTAAGGCCAAGAATGGTCTGTACTTTTTCTGTCTAAAGTGCCACAATTGCCCATCTACAGATGTTAATATTGCTTCTCATGTCAGATGTTAGCTTGTTCCTTCTTTTAACTATAGTAAGAAAGCTTTTGTTGGAAGTGAATGCCAAGTTTCATCCCAAGATGTAAAATACTCATACAATCAATAAAGAAGCTTGTTTTGTTGATCCTGTTTCATGTTCTGCTATTAATTCTTCTCCTGGTACTAATTTTGTTCACAATCATGAAACTGAATTTTTATGACATGCTAGATTGGGATGTACCTTTTGTAAAAATGAAAAGTATCTCCACCACCCCTGTGAATTTTTCTAATATGCAACCCTTCACTTGTACAATATATCCTATGGCTAGACAAACTAGGATGCTATTCCCAGAAAGTACAACCACAACCAGTACAACATTTGAACTGCTTCACATTGACTTATGGGACCATACCACATACCTACCCATAATGGTCATCACTATTTCTTAACTATGGTGGATGACTATAGTAGGTCAACTTGGACACAATTGCTCAGGTGCAAAAGTAATGCACTGCAGACCATAAAAGCCTTCATATTCCTTATAGAAAATTAGTTCCATACCAAATAATATTCTTTTTCTTTTAATGCAAAATATAAGTTACATATTTAAACTCTCTATAATTAATCTATGTGGACATTGCTAAGTCATTAGTATATGTGAAATAGGAGAGTTACTTCCACATTAATGGTTCACATTTATCTCAAGTGTCAGTTTCTTAACTTCATAAAAAAATATTCAGAAGACTTGAAGTTACTTTTGTATTATGACAAATTTGTCATTAAAGTAAGAGTAATGTTTCATTACATTGATTATACATTAGTTTATTACATTCTTTTGATGGATGAAAACGTAAATTATTTTCCTATTTAAGGAGTATCATTTGGGAGCTAAATACAGAAAAGAAAAACAAAAGTCATTTCTTTCATTTACTATCTCCTTTACAAATTTCTTTATTGGCTTAAACAATCATTCTTCCTATTGTGGATTTCTGGGCAATTGCTTTTGTGCAACTCCAAACTTTCAGCCACGAGTACACGTGTTTGAGAGTAACTGTGGAACCTTGGTGAGCGACAGGCTACAACAATTTGCCATTCGGGCCAAAATTGATTTCAAGGCAGTGGCTTGCCACGACACAATGTTTGTAATAAATTGTTTACTATTTTACGATTTTAGTCCAATATCAACATTGTAGTATTTTTTTTCCAACACTTGCAACTTGTATAGGATGTATCATACATGTTGTGTATTTTGTTCATGTTATTTACTTTAGTAGATTTTTATTTGATTGTTAGATCGACTTATGTTTCTTCTTTAATTCTGCACAACTTTTCTACAGATATCAAATAAAGTTGGCCCTACTAAAGAACTTTCGATATTGCATATCTGGTCGTGATTCAAGCTACCATAATTTCACTAGGGAAAATAAATAAGGACTCAATCTCCTAGTTTCTCATTGTTGAACACATTATCTCTCTCTTTTTTGATAACTTGAACACATTCTTACTGTTTAGATAATTCATACCTTTTTTACCACCAGAATACAAGAAAGTTGATGTACAGATTGATCAAGTTTTATATGAATGATTTGTTTGAGTTTCGTAACTCTTCTATTATTATTATTATTATTATTATTATTATTATTATTATTATTATTATTATCTTTTGTTGCCATAATAATTGTCACTACAATAGGTCTGTTTACTGGCAATTATTATATTTTTACCGCTAATAACAAATGCCACAAAATATAAAAAATTTACTAGTAATGATAATTGCCGCTAAATAAATGTCACTAAAAGTAATTACTTTTAGGGGTAATAAAATGGATATTTACCGGCACTCTATATAAATGCCACTAAAGGCTAATTACTTTTAGCTGCAATAAAATGGACATTTACCGGCACTCTATATAAATACCACTAAAGACTTTAGCGACATTGGATGCACTGGCATTAACTTAAGTGCCGGTAAAAGTGTTTGTGGCAATAAATATTGCCGCTAGAAGCAAAATCTATTGCCACTAAATGTCTCTTTTGTTGTAGTGTAGGCTAATTGAGTATCAAATATTACATATGAATGTGCACGATGATGATGATTGTACATTTTAGTGAGTAATGACCAAATGATATGTGCAGAAAGATAGCCGCTCGGTTCCTATTTACATGTCAAATGTTTCTTAATTTGATTTCCTTCTTAATGCCTAAAGAATACATTACATGTAAGACCATATTTACTTGATATTTTGAATATATTTGGAGTTCTAGAGTTTGAAATTGAGATGAATCTGAAGGCATAGCACGGAACAAGACAACTCTGCAGGCATGGACCACCTTTCACTTCTAAGGATTCGTCAGTACGAGAACTTGTATGCATGGTGACAACACCAGATGACAACAACACAATAGTTTCTAACACGCTCAATTTCTCAAAATGAACCCTTAAAACTCGTTTGGAATCTTTCAAACACAAACTAATAGTGTAATTAATTGATCATAAATACATTTTGAATATGCTGGAATCAACACATCATCATTTTGAGATCGTATTAACCAAGTATTAATTATAGAAATGCTAAAAATCCAACCAAGGGACCAAAACATCCCTGAAAACCTCTAGAACATTCCAAACCCTTAGATTTGGTTATAAACCACCCTCTGGATCTAGTGGAACCATCAAAACTTTGATTTGACCTCGTCAATTTCAAATATTGACATTGGTCAAACTTCGAAGTTTTCAATTTTCAAAATTTTTGAACTCCTGATTACCTTGAAAATTGCATCACAAAAATTACAAACAATTACCTGGAGCTACAGAGAGGATCAAACAAGGGAAAATAGGCACAAAAAAACACGTCATGGCCTTGGGAGTTTTTTTAATAAACCATCACCTTAGGTTGAAAATTATTAAAATGATCATGATAATGAGACAAATACTTTAAAAGAACATCATGACATAACACTTCATAAAACCTTGAAAAAGTTTCAAGTACCTAAAAATGATTAAAAAAATGAAGAGATCTCGATAAGTTATGTCATATTGGAGTCGAGTCAAATGACCGTCGATGATACTTTGATATGAAGTAGCACTAAATGTTAGAAAATTACAGAGCAATAGCGCAGCGGAAATAGTTTGATCGACACACCTCCAGCCATTGTTAGTGATATAGTTGGAGTCGTCGGCGTTTGTTTTCCAATCCGGTATTTCTTATCTTCTTCAAAGATATTCTAAGCACTAAAAACCTCACTCTTATATGGTATGGAGTTTTTAGAAGTAATGTGCTTAGGGACCTTTGAACCAAATGGCATATTTGTGCTTCCATCAAGAGCGGTTAAGAGGTTATGGAAAATTTTACAATATGGGATAATGGGTAGTTACCTACCTTCCCATTAGTGGGATAATGGGTATTTACCTACCTTCCCATTAGTGGGATGAGGGTAGTTACCTACCTTCCCACAAGTGGGATAATGGGTCCATGAAGTAGGATAATGGATCCATGTAATACGGACCATATCAGCATTAACAAAATGCTAACATTCTCCCACTTGGTCCGTATTCTCTAATCCCATTAATGAAATATAATACACGAATCATGGCGATAGTTTCTCTAGGAACGAGTAGTATCTTCCATGTATCACAATGCACTGTGCCTCTAAACTTTAGCCCATATATTTAATGAATAAACTCAATATTTATTCTAGATCCATACTTAAGCGATATTTCTGAAAATAAAACTGAATGTGCACACAATTAACGAGAAATATCATATAAAATAGAGTGTCATAAACATTCATTGTTACAACAAAATTTTACATAGTGGGACTGAGTCTCATTGTGACTACATGATCCGTGAATTTCTGCAGTGGTGTCACACCCTAAGCCTACACCCTGGGAGGGACTAGCACTCAAGATCCATTGATGGCCCCAAGCGAACCCTTTGCCTGGCTTACTTACTCAGTGAAAGACTTAACTCAACATAATTGTATTTTTAAAAGTAAACTGAAAGCTCAAATATAAATCTGAGAATGTATTAAAATAACATTCACTAGCCAAAGTGGCAACTCAAGTCTCAACAATATAGAATGAAAATAAAAAGACTAAAGAACTAACATTTGACTATCTATGAAGCCTCTAACAACTAAGACGGACGTCGGGACAAGACCCACGACATCCTAATGAACTAAACATATTAAAAGCAATAAAAGGGATCCTCTGGAAGCAAGGAGACTCACTAATAACTCTGAAGCTCAACTAGAATCAACGATGCACTAGATGTTGATCTGGTTACCTGTATCTACATCATAAAAAGATGCAGGACAAATGGCATTAGTACATTGAATGTACGAGCATGCGAGGGGAATTCTAAAACAAGACATAAGTTTTAAAGGAACTGAAGAATAAACATAGTCTCAACTCAACTAAACTGAACTGAACTCATTTCAATATAAAGCACTAAAACAAGTGCATTATAAAGAAAAGCTTTTTAAAACATGGATAGCAACTCTGTGTGTTTGAAAATACAATAATAACTTTGTATGTATGCAAGGATACAATGTAAACTCTGAATGTATGTAAAATACAATGTATTTCTATGTATATAAGAATACAAAATACTTCTGTGGGAGTTTCTCTAATCAACAACCATCACTTAAGAGGTATTGTGATGATACAATGTTTTGCCTCACACTACCAAGGTCGTCATATACCTTGCCGAGGATATAGAACCTGACTACTAAGTGGATCCACTAAGCTATGCTAAAAAGCACTAAGGAATCATCTAAAGAGTATGACCCTTTTCTACCCATGATGGCTATATAGTTTATGGGGGCTGGGAGTTGTCTGAACTCTCCCCCATATCGGTGCTCAATACTACTCCCAAAATATGATACTAGCTCTTATGTTTAAAAACATAACTTCTTTGTGTTGTTTGAGCTATTGCTCAAAACTTAGCTCAAAGGATCTTCTTGGAAATCAAAGTTTCCTTTCTTGCTTAATTGTGAAAGCATTTATTCTTTATTGAAAACTAGCTCAAAGGCTCTTTTGGAAATCAAAGTTTCCTCTCTTGTTTAAATGTGAAAACATTTTATCCTTTGGGAATATATAGTCCCCACATACTCTTTTGAAAAACTTCAATTCTTACTCTTTACTCAACTCAATACTCAAGTCTTAAAACAAGTTAAAACGTTTGTAAAAGACTTTTGGAAACTTTATGAACTTCTCTTAACTTTCCTTGAATTGAATTTGGATTCAAGGCTCATGATCTCATGTTATGGAAGATTTCATGTTGTTTAGACGTACCTTAGAGTGTAGAAATCGACTAGAAAACATAGGTACGTTTCAAGGGAACTCGTACGGAAAGAAGTGGGAAAGGGTAGAAAACCTAGCGTCCTTAGTGCTCTGAGTGGCGCGGGGAGCCAGAGCTTAAACTTCAGAACTAGGGATGGGGCGCACTGGTTGGTGCGGTGCCCCAGAGCCCAAACTACAGAACACAAAGTGGGGCGCATTGGCTGGCGCGGTGCCCCACCTCTTTCCCCAAAATTTCCCTAATTTTTCTACTCGTTTTTCAACTCTAAACCCTCTAAATTCAATTGGTTCTTTCCCCCAAACACTTAGATTCGAATAAATAACCAAAATATGCAAGAATCTACTCAAAACGGCATCTAATTGCATGAATTTAATCAAGAACTTCTCAACAACTTCAACAATCAAGAACCCAATAGAAACTTCAAACAAATACATCAAGAACTCAATTTCTATACTTTCAAGAACATAATTTCGCTGAATAAAATCATGATTGGTGCGTGGATGAACTAACCCATGCTATGTGATCTCACATACCTCGTAGGGATCACCCCATGACAAAATCCACAAGCAATTCTTCAAGAACTTGACGATTTCCTTGCTTCTTCTCCTCTTTTCTCCTCTTCTTTTCACTTCTCTCAAAACCCTAACTTATTTTGATAAAGCGTAAACTGAACCGAATCAGTTTAGACCCCAACTTAATTACCAAAAATGAAATTAATTAATTGGGTGGTGAAAAGACCACAATACCCTTCTAAAATCCGGTTTTTGACTTTCCTTATCTAGACAGCCCAACTTCAAATGGACATATTTCACTCGTATGAACTCGAAACTAAGCAAACTCGGTGGCGTTGGAAAGATAAATCAAAGATCTTTCCTACAGTATCTGGTATCACACCTAACTCATTTTTATCTAGGAGTTATGGTTGTTTGAAGTTGACCCAAAACTCAAACTTAACATAACTTAACCAAATTTCCAGATTTTTCATTCTTTCCAAAATGACTCTTCCTAATTCTAGCACTTTCTAGTTGAGGGGCGTTACAATATATCCCCCTTGGGAAAATTAGTCCTCTAATGAGATCAATCTTAGTAGGATAAGGGCGTAACATCTAACATTCAGTTCAAACACCCAACAAGCAAAATGCAAATACAACATGCAAACTTATAAATAAACACCAAGAATAGGATCAGTACCTTAATTTGGAACTTCTCCGGATTCAAAGAGGTGTGGATATCTCTTCTTCATATCTTCTTCAGCTTCCCAAGTAGCTTCCTCAACAAATTGATTCCTGCAAAGAACTTTGACTGATGCTACCTCTTTTGTTCTCAACTTGCGAACTTGGCGATTCTGAACAGGAATCTCCTCATAAGATAAGCTATCCTTGATCCCAATATCTTTAGTAGGTATGATAAGTGAAGGATCTCCCATGCACTTCTTCAACATAGAGATGTGAAATATTGAATGAACTGATTCTAACTCTTGTGGTAGCTCCAACTCATAAGATACATTGCCAATCCTCTTGGATATTCTATAAGGGTCAATATACCGAGGACTAAGCTTCCCCTTCTTACCAAATCTCATAACACCCTTCATGGGTGAAACCTTCAAGTATACCCAATCACTTACATCAAACTCTAACTCCCTTCTCCTAACATCAATGTACGATTTATGAGGACTCTGCGCTATTTTGAGCCTCTCTTGAATAATTTTCACTTTCTCCATAGCTTGATGAACTAAGTCTGGTCCTATCAACCCAGCTTCATCAACTTCAAACCATCCAATAGGACATCTGCATCTTCTCCCATAAAGAGCTTCATAAGGAGCCATCTTGATGCTAGAGTGGTAACTATTGTTTTAAGCAAACTCAATGAAAGGTAGGTGATCATCCCAATTACCCTTGAAATAAATCACACAAGCCCTCAACATATCTTCTAAAGTTTGAATAGTGCGCTCTGCTTGACCATCTGTCTAAGGATGAAAAGCAGTACTCAAGTTCACCTTTGAACCCAAACCTTTCTGAAAAGATTTCCAGAACTGTGCAGTAAATTGTGAACTTCTATCTGAAATAATGGAGATCGAGACTCCATGAAGTCTTACTACCTCTTGAATGTATAACTTGGAAAAGTACTCTATTGAATAGGTAGTCTTTATCGGCAAAAAGTGGGTTGATTTCGTCATTCTATCAACAATCACCCAAATAGAAACATGTTTCCTACGAGACCTTGGTAAACCTGTGATGAAGTCTATATTAATCATCTCCCCCTTCCATTTCGGAAGTTCTATATTCTGAGCCATACCATCGGGCCTCGGGTTCTCTACTTTAACTTGTTTGCAATTTGGACACTTATCAACAAACTCTGCAATTCCCTTCTTCATACTACTCCACCAATATACTTCTCTCAAGTCATGATGCATTTTTATGGAACCCGGATGGATAGAATATCTGGATCTATGAGCTTCCTCCATGATCCTCTCTTGGATTACATCCACTTTTGGTACACATTATCTACCTTGATGCCTCAATACACCATCTCCCCCTTGTTCAAAAGCCATTACCTTTTTCTTATGAACATTTGCCTTCAATTCAAGCAAAATAGGATCTTTGTCTTGTTTCTCTTTTACTTCTGACACTAATGATGATTTAGCCTCATTCTTCACCACTACTCCTCCTTCTGTGGAATCCATTAGGAGAACTCCTAATCGTGCAAGTCTATGCACGTCTTTCGCTAACTCTTTCTTAACTTCCTCAAAATGGGCGGTACTACCCATAGATAATCTACTCAAGGCATCAGCAACAACATTAGCCTTACCTGGGTGATAAACAATACTCATGTTATAATCTTTAAGTAACTCTAACCATCTTCTCTGTCTGAGATTAACCTCTTTCTGACTAAACATGTACCGGAGACTCTTGTGATCAGTGAATACATCTACAAGAACACCATACAAATAATGACACCATATTTTCAAATCAAATACTATGGCAGCCAACTCTAAGTCATTGGTTGGGTAATTCTTCTCATGAACTTTCAACTGTCTGGAGGCATAAGCTATAACTTTGTCATTCTACATTAACACACAATCCAAACCAACTCTAGACGCATCACAATATACAACAAAGCCTTGTGTACCTTTTGGTAAGGTCAATACTGGGGCAGTAGTCAACCTCTTTTTCAATTCCTGAAAGCTTTTCTCACAAGCTTCAGACCATTGAAACTTCATTGTTTTCTGAGTCAACTTGGTCAAAAGGGGATGAAATAGATGAGAACACTTTTACGAACCTTCTATAATATCCAGCCAACCCCAAGAAACTCCAAATATCAGCTGGAGATGTTGGTCTAGGCCAATTCTGCACTGTCTCTATCTTTTGAGTATCAACTCTAATTCCATCAACGGAAACAATGTGGCCTAAAAATGCCACAGACTCAAGCCAAAACTCACACATAGAGAATTTAGCATACAACTCTCTATCCTTTAGAGTTTGGAGAACTATTCTGAGATGACTACCATGATCTTCCTCATTCCTAGAATAGATTAGAATGTCATCAATGAATACGATAACAAATATATCTAAATAAGGCTTGAATACTCTATTCATAAGGTCCATGAACGATGCAGGTGCATTAGTTAAACCGAACGACATGACTAGAAACACATAATGACTATAACGGGTCCTGAAAGCTGTCTTTGGAATATCACATTCCCTTACTCTTAACTGATGGTAGCCAAATATGAGGTCTATTTTTGAAAAGCAAGTGGCACCCTGAAGTTGATCGAAGAGATCATCAATCTTCGGAAGAGGATACTTATTTTTTATGGTAACCTTGTTCAACTTATGGTAATCTATATACATTCTAAGGGAACCATCCTTCTTCCTTACAAACAAGATCGGAGCGCCCCAAGGCAAGACACTTGGTTGAATGAAACCTTTCTATATGAGATCTTTCAGCTGCTCCCATTAACTCTTTCAACTCTGTTGGTGCCATTCTATATGGCGGAATAGATATAGGACGAGTATCATGAAGAATATCAATATCGAAGTTTATCTCTCTCTCAGGAGTGACTTCGGGAAGATCATGTGGAAAGACTTCTGGAAACTCTTTTACTATTGAAACTAACTGAATTGGAGGTATCTTAACACTAGAGTCATAAACTCGGACTAAGTGATAGACACACCCCTTGGAAACTAACTTTCTTGCCTTAAGGTACGAAATAAAATGACCCTTAGGCACTATTGACTCTTCCACTCTATAACTGGCTCATTAGGAAACTGGAACTTGACAACTCGAGTTCTATAATCAACTGAGGCATAACAAACATGAAGTCAGTCCATACCTAGAATAACATCAAAATCTACCATGTCTAAATTAACTAAATCAGCCATGGTGCTCATAAGATTAACGGAAATGGTACAATCACGATAGACTCTCTCTGCTAGAATAGACTAGCTAACAAGTGTAGAAATACTGAAGGGCTCACTAAGTTTTTTAGGAAGAATATCAAAATTCATCGCAATATATGGAGTTACAAAGGATAAACTCTCTTTTGGATCTAGCAAAGCATAAACATCAAAGTTAAAGACTTGTATCATACCAGTGACAACATCTGGAGAATCCTCTTGCTCTTGCTGACTAGTGATAGCATACAGACGGTTTCCTCCTCCGCCTGCCCCTGAAGTAGATCCTCTAGATGCAGCTCTGTTTTGTGGATCAACTAAAGAAGACTGGGCTCTATTGCCCCCATTACCATTACCATGTTTGTTCTTTGGGCATTCTCGCATAAAATGATTGTTCTGGCCACACTGGAAGCAACCATTGGAGCCATCACTACACATCCCTGAGTGGTTCCTACCACACTTAGCACATGCAGGAGACTTACTACCGCATTGTGTCATACTACCCTGATAATAGGCAGGTTTAGCTCTGAAATTCTGACTATTGTACTCACATTTATTCTTTGGTGCAGGTGCACTAGTAGACAATGGAGCAGGTCCCTTTTGTTTCTTTTGGAAGGAAGACCGGTTCACATTACTCTTTTGTTGCCCGAACTCATTCCCTGATGTCTTAGCCCTCTTATTCTTAAACTCTTCTCTATCCCTCAGCTTGTCCTTCTAAACTTGTTGCACATGGATCATTAGCCTTTCTATGTCCATATCCCCTATCAGCATAGCTATCTTGCCTTCCTTGCTAGACAGGTGAGACAACCCAGCAACGAATAAACTCATCCTGCTCCTCATGTCGGCAACCATATCCAGACGATAGTGGCAAAGTTGTGTGAACTTCAGACTGTACTCATGAACGCTCAAATAATCATGCTTAAGACTAAGGAACTCTCGTACCTTTGCTTCTCTCAGTTCTCAGGGGAAGAAACTCCTCAAGAAGGCCTCCTCAAAACAAGCCCAACTTACAGGTGGTGCTCCCTCATCTCAGTTCTTCTTCCATTTATCAAACCAGATCCTAGCGACACCCTCTATTTGGTATGCAGCTAGTTCCACCCTCTAAGTATCAGCAACATGCATGATCTCAAAAAACTTTTGAAGCTCTTCAACAAAATTTTCTGGATCCTCAGTAACACTTGAACCAGTAAAGCTCGATGGGTTCATCCTCAAGAACTCACGGATCCTTGAAGTATCAACCACTTCCTGACGATTCCCTCTCTGTTTCCCAGCTTGATTGGTCACAACTTGGCTCAACATCTAGATAGCTTCACGGAATTCGGTGTTGGTGACTCTCCTTGGGGTTGCACTTCTGGTGCATTAGGTACCCCTAGTTCCTTTGGTTCAGCACTTCTCCTAGCCGGACGACCTTTGACAGCTCTTCTTAGAGGCATGATCTGAAAGACACGCGTAAGCATGAGTTAGAAAGAGACTTTTAGAGATAAATTGTATCGCACGAAGGGAGTATGAAAGAAGTGAGAAAATTCCTAAGTGTTGCAGCCTCCTAATTATAGATGTGGCGCTCTTCACACCGAAAACTAGGACTCTACAGACACGGCTTCATAGACTTCCTAGGACTTTTTAACTCTGTGCTCTGATACCATGTTTGTCATGCCCCGAGCCTACACCCTGAGCGGGACTGGCACTCGAGTTTCTTAACATACTACACACCATGTCCAATAATGTTCGATTTCTTCTTTCTGCTACACCATTCTGATCCGGAGAACCATACATAGTATATTGGGCAACAATCCCATTTTGTTGAAGAAACTTCGCAAACGGACCTTGCGCTTGTCCATCTTCAGTAAATCTACTGTAATACTCACCGCCTCTATCAGTTGTCACAATTTTAATTTGTTTTTTGCATTGTTTCTCTACCTCAGTCTTGAAAACTTTAAAGGCTTCTAATGCTTCTCTCTTATTATGAAGCATGTAGAGATACATATATCGTGAGTAATCATCTATAAAAGTGATAAAGTATTTCTGACCATATGCGTCCATGTCTGGACAACATATGTTTGAATGTATGATTTCTAATACGGTTGAACTCTTCTTGGCACCTTTTTTTGACTTGTTGGTCTACTTGCCTTTAATGTGGTTCGTACAAGTATCAAACTCAGTAAAATTTAAAGTACTAAGTACTCCATCATTTACTAATCTCTTAATTCTATCGATGGAGATATGTCCCAATCTTCGATGCCATAAGATAGAGAAATCCTCATTCATAACACATCATTTAGTGTTAGCTTGTACATGCATAACATTATGAGCGGAATCATTTTGTAAATTAAGAGAAAAAATACCATCAGACAATGTACCATATCCAACAAGTTTAGATTTATAAAATAGTTTGGAATAACCTTCTAAAAAGAAGGAATATCCCAAAGGTACAAGTCTTGATACTGAAATTAAATTCCTAGAAAAATTAGGAAGATAAAAGGTTTTTTCTAACTCTAAAATAAAACCACTACCAAGAACTAAATTGCATGTCCCAATAGATTCCACATGCGACTGCATCTTGTTTCCAGAATAGATGCTTCGCTCAGCTCCCACTTCCCACTAGCTTTCGTAGGTTTCTTAAATCCTTCAAGGAATTCGTAATATGGATTGTTGAAGCAGAATCAATCCACCACGTGTTATGATTAACATCAATCATATTAGCTTCATAACAAACAAGAGAGATAGAAGTACCTTTCTTAACAAGTCATTGTTGAAACTTGACACAATCCTGCCTTATGTGCCCTTTTTTTCTACAAAAGCAACACTTGGATTCTTTCTTGATGTCAATTTCAAGTGGTGCCTTTCCTTTAGACCTCTTGTTGGCTTGATTGGTTTTCTTTCCTTTAGTAGTCATGAATGCAATTTCTCCCGTTTCCATCAGCAGTTGACCTTCCTCTTGAACACACATGGTCATGAGTTCAATAATAAACCATTTATCTTTATGTGTGTTATAAGAGATATTAAAAGGACCATATTGTGCAGGTAAAGTATTCAAGATATAGTGCATAAGAAAAGTTTCAGACATTTCAACCTCAAGAATCTTTAGTTGAGCCGCTAATTAAATCTCGCATATTCATAATATGCTCACGCACACCTCTCACATTGGTGAGCCTCATTGATGAGAATTTCATAATTAAGGTGCTGGCAAGTGCCTTATCTGAAGTCTCAAACTATTCATCAATAGCCTTCAGTAATGCCTTGACATTGTTATACTGTTCGACAGAACCACAAATACCAGCAGAGATTTTGGTCTTAATGAACATAACACTCAAACAGTTAGAGTGTTCCCATTGTTCATGAAGAACAATCTCATCTTGAGTGTTGATTTCATTAATAGGTGGCTCATCTTTCTTGATAGCATAATCAATATCCATACACCCTAAGTGAAGGATAATTCTCTCCTTCCAAATCTTATAGTTCTCACCATTCAGTTCGAGAATATCACAAATATCAGAGAAATTTGCAGGTTGCATAACTGCAAAAATATACATACATACTTAACATAAATTTGAGGCAAGTAATATAAAATTGAATATACTGACATAAAAATTGTTTGTGGACTAAATTTTTAATTCACTTAGATTCATATTTATGATAAAACTAGGTAATTTGCCCGCACTTCACGCGGTCATAAATAATAATTGCATTAAACTTGAAAATAATCCTTTAATAATATCCATACATTAAAAATAATGGAAAAAATAGGTTCTTCAAAAAATATTAGCAATATTCCAACATGAATTTGATAATTTGTCATTATCACATAACTCAAGAACATCTAATAAATGAATTATTCAGGAAATAATAAATCGTTGGTTCTTTAATCAACATTAAAAGGAAAATAAAGAAGAAAATAAGAATATATATACAAAGGCATTTCGTAAGAAAAAGAACGCATTTAAGTTGCATAGATTATACAATTGTGATATATGTCTCGGGAAAAATTCAAAAATTTGTTAACAGATTCAAAAAAGAAATTACGCTTGAACATGAAAGCAATTATAACTTTTGAACTTGCATAACGAATTTCTTCAATTAATAAGTGAGAAACTTCATATCTATGTAAAAATAGATAGTATGTAAGCTTATATATACTACTTTTATGTTATAGATTTTTTTATAGAATATCAAAACATGAATTCTTGGAACTGAGTACAATAATTTTTTCCTGCACAATGAATATACCTACTATATGTGTATATGTTCAATATAACTGGAGACAATAATTTTGCAGAAACATAAATAACAAAGTTTAAAACATGTACTCAAAAATAATAATTAATATCATAAGCATAAATTAATGACTGTAAAAAAAATCAGGATATGTAAAAATAGAATGAAATAGAAAGGAAAAAAATCAAGTCCACTGAATGCACAATGTCCCCTTAAGAAAATTATTCCTCCCTAATATCTGAGGTTTAAAGAATTAGATCCTCTCATGATGGAACGATTTTATTCACCAACGTATTTATACAAAAATAATGGTGTTAGTAAGTCACTCAACAGGAGCAAAGTAAATAAATATTTAACTATGCAGAAGAAGTTCAGAATTTTCGTTGTTTTAAAATGAAAGGAAATCCCTCTATTTATAGACAACAAAGGGTAGTGTGAACAAATGTTTATTGTGTTTTATCGTAAAGATGACAACTCTTTGGAAAAGTCAAAAACTCTTTGGAAAGGTCACAACCTTTCATAAACATCACAACCTTTCATAAAAGTCACAACTTTTCATAAAAGTCACAACTTTTCATGAAATGAAAATGCTAGTTTTGGAAAAAATAAATTTAAGGGGAATTCTTGTTTGTGGTGGCGCCATGTAGGCGGGCATAGGGTTCTCTTATATATATATATATATATATATATCAATTTAATAGCATGATATTCTATCTTTATGACAAAATTATTAAACTCTCATTCATAATTCCTGTCGGTAATTATGAAAAGTATTTAATATTTCATCTTAATTAATTATGCAACTTAATAATAAGGAAATTAAGTTATCATATCATGCATAATTAATCACAATTCTAATGTCTAAATATTTCTTTATGTGATCCTTAAATTTAATTTTTTTATTCAATTAAAGATGTTGTGGCTAAACTTTAATCAAATAAATTCTAGATCACTTAGACATTTATTTCTTTAAGTGATCCAAAACATAATATATAATATTATTTAATTAAGATTGTTGTGGCTAAATCTCAATCAAATAAAATTATATGAATCACTAAATATTAAATCAAAATCATATACAAGATTTATTGTTGAACATTATGCAACAAACTTAAATATCATATGCTTAATATATATATATATATGTAAAGAGACTCAAAGATTACATACATTAAATATAATAATTTAAACATATAATATTCAAAATCAGAGAGCTACCAGTCACATACTCTAGTTATGTGATCACTGACATGCAAATCAAAACAACAATCTCTTTGCCTTTTATTATTAGAAATTGCTTCAAAGATTTCAAAACAAGATCTAAATTTTTAAGACCCATTTTGAGCGACTTTAGCGAATTTCGAAATCTAACAAAGCAGAGAGAATTCAGATTGCTTTGATATCAAATGATAGAAAATTACAGAGCAATAGCGCAGCGGAAATAGTTTGATCGACATATCTTCAGTCATTGTTAGTGATATAGTCGGAGTCGTCGGCGTTTGTTTTCCAATCCGACAATTCTTCTCTTCTTCAAAGATTTTCTAAGCACTCAAAACCTCACTCTTAGATGGTATGGAATTTTTAGAAGTAATGTGCTTAGGGACCTTTGAACCAAATGACATATTTAAAATCGTGCTTCCATCAAGAGCGGTTTGGAGGTTATGGGAAGTTTTACAATATGGGATAATGGGTAGTTACCTACCTTCCCATTAGTGGGATAATGGGTAGTTACCTACCTTCCCACTAGTGGGATAATGGGTCCATGAAGTGGGATAATGAATCCATGTAATACGGAATATATCAGCATTAACAAAATGCTAACACTAAATGTTATAACCGGTGACGAAGATCTTGAATTCAAAATCTGTCATATAGTGTGGACAGATAAATCATTTGCCAAATAAAATGCATTATTTAAGTATATTTTTTTATTTCACTTAGAAAAGTGATGTTTTTGAACTTATAGTTCATATATCAATATATAATGCAGTGAAATACAAATGAATTATTGTGCAAAAGTGTAACTGTAAGATATAAAGTATAGTTTGTGCCTCGGACATAAAGGGTTTTCACAAAAGTCGTGACATTATTAAATAGAGATATATTCTCCAGTTGTGGATGCAATGAGACTTGTTTCAGTCTGGCATTACATGAACTAATTGAATGTTTATAATGAATGATTATCATGTCTATCTAGACGAGGAAGGTTTTATGAAAATCCTTGAAGAATTTAAAAGGTGTTAAAGCAATTTCATTGAGTACCTAGTGGTTCAGAGATTGTCTAACATAGAGAAAGATCCATTATGATCATGAAAATGATTAGAAAATATCATGTATTAGTGCAATTGGTGCACTTACAGATTATTGATTATGCAAATGCTAGAATATTCTTTGATCTACTTAGCGAAAGTTATATAAATGAATTGTCATATTATCATTCAAGTTATGTCAAGAAGTTAACAAAGCAAGTGACTAAATACATAGAAGTTGTGTGATTTACTTTGAGTAAAAAAGATGAGCTTTATATTAAAATCATCAATCTCCGAGTTAGAAATTATTGATTATGTAGATGCAATAATATTTATTTGATTCGCATCAATTTCGATCGCAGTTACATGTGGAGGCACAATATTTTGATATTCAATGAATCAACCATTAGTAACCACTTCTTCAAATCATGCAGAAATAATATTTATCTATGAAGTGAGTCGGGAGTGTGTTTGATTGGAATCAATGACCCATCATATTCAGGAATATGTGATTTTTTTGTAAAGGGATATTCTAGCCACCGTTTAAGAAAATAATGTACAACTCGATTGAAGGGAGGATATAATCAAAGGAGACCGGACAAATCATATTTCACCAAAATTCTTTTTCACACATGATCTTCAACAACGTGGTGAAATAGACATTCAAAACATCTGTTCAAGTGATAATCTTGTAAAAAAATTCACTAAGGATTGTCAACATCAACATTTGAGAAGTTGAGATATAAGATTGGAATACGTCGTCTCCAAGTAAAGCTTTCATTAGGTGGAGAAAAATACACTGTACTCTTTTCCTTAACCATGATTTTGTCTCAATTGGATTTTCTTGGTAAGGTTTTTAATGAGGCAGAATTTTAAGCGCATTATGAGATGTGTGTACTCTTTTTTCTTTACTAGGCTTTTTTCCATTGGATTTTTTCTAGTAAAGTTTTAACAGGACAAATTATCTATGTACATCCAAGGGGAAGTGTGTATGAAATATTATAGTGTGGATGTCCATTATACCAAGAAGTTACTCTTACTAATTATCTTCATTACTTCCCTCCATTATGAAGATAACCTCCGCTCTTTATGTTCATTATTCTTGTAACCTTACACCTCCATAACCTTTACTACTAACCTTTTGTATGCCTCTATGTAACACGATAAATAGAGGCATAAAAGTTCATATTGTACACACTTGAATACTTGGAAAAATAAGAAAAGCTCTCATCTCTTATATCCCTATTTCTATTGCTCTTGTCTTCTATATTTCTTGTCTTATTTAGCTTTAGTTTACGACATAAACTTAATAATAAAATAATAAATTGTCTATCTCTTGATATGCTAAAGTAAACAACTAAAATGAAAAATAATTTAGAATAAATAGTTAATGCTAAAAGTAAAAATAATTTTTTTTTATCATTTCTCTTGATATGATAAAATAGATATACAAATGAAACTTTATTTTTATTATAATAATCAAATAAAAGTAAATTTATTAAAAGTATTCAGAGTTAAAAATATGACATGACATTTTAACAACAATAAAAAGTTTCATTTTTTTTAACATAATGAAAAAGTAATAAATTTTTATTGCATATATAAAATATGAACGGTCTAAAAGAGTTTTTAAAAAAAGAACAGAAAATGGTCAAAATTGTCCCTAAATTATACGAAATAGACTATGTATACCCTCTGTTAAAATTGGGATAAAAAATGCCCCCGCCGTTATCTCAACAGACCAAAAATACCTTCAAGAGTTAAGTGACTGGACAAGCCACGTGCGACTAAACCCTCCACCTAAGTGTTGTCAACTAGAATTCACTATAAGAAACTAGACCTTTAGTGGCGACAAAATTCGCCACAAAATCTCAGAATATCACCACTAAAGGTTTTCACTGATTTCTTGCATTAGATTATAAGAATGATTTTGTTTTATTTCTTCACTATTTTTATAGAATCACAAATGACATCGGTCAGGGAGTAGTTTGAAGACATTGTATATTTTATTTATGTCATACACAAACACATAAAATATACAAGAATGCATTGTGTAGCAGGAGATTTGAGTCAAAAAGTAATGATGCATTCAGTAATAATATTAGATATTTTAAATATAATAGTATATGTTATTGATTTTAGAAAATTAGGTTGTAACGAAAATTAATTACCATATTTATTTGTTGAAAAATAGGTTTTACTGGCGAATGACTATTACAACCTTAGTCGTCGCTAAAAATCACTAAAAACTTTTAGTGATGATATTTCGGGATTTTGGCGACTTTTGTCGCTGCTAAAGGTCTAGTTTCTTGTAGTGAATCCTAGTTGGCAATGCTTAGGTGGAGTGATTAGTCCCACATGGCTTGCCACGTCACTAAATATTTGGTTGTTAACTCTTGAGGGTATTTGTGGTCTTTTGGGATAACGTCGAAGGCATTTTTAATTCCAAAATGTAACAAAGGGTATAAGTAATCTATTTCACATAGTTTAGGGGTAATTTTGATCCTAATATGTATGACATGTCATTCCATTAAAAAAGAGAAAGATGTTTTTATTGTGTCAACTGTCGAATATATTTTAAAGAAAATAAAAAATAGTTGCGTAATATTCTTGTCTTAAAAAAACCAAAGTGATATTCCTAATCAATTTCCCAAGCATGCTAACTTGAGGGAAATTACTCTTATAACAAATGAAATTAAAGAGAGGGTTGACTCTATATTAAGCTAACTTGAGGAAATTACTCTTATAACAAATGAAACTAAAGAGTGGGTTGACTCTATATTTTTGATAGACCTATGTAAGTCAATCTTGTCACTATCCTAATTATTTGTTCAATATTTTTCTTATTTGTTAATTTTGATAAATCAAGAAAAAAATTATTTTTTATCTATTATATACTCAATTAATTAATTTTGAAGAAAGTAAAACTTGTTGAAAAAGTTAAATTTTTAATTCATTGGCTTATGGTAAATTTACTATTTCAATCATTATTTTTTCTTAATAGGTGTGTCAATTCCAAAATCATATACATACATATATATATATATATATATATATATAAAAGAGAACTTTAGGCCCGCCTACGTGGCGCCACCACAAACCAGAATTATCTTTTAATTTATTTATTTTCAAAATTATCCTTCCCTTTTCATGAAAAGTTGTGACATTTCTGAAATATTGTGACTTTTATGAAAAGTTGAGACTTTAACGAAGAGTTGCAACTTTTATGAAAAGTTGTGACTTATATATATATAAAATAGAACCTTAGGCATGCCTACGTGGCGCCACCACAAACCAGAATTCTCTTTTAATTTATTTATTTCCAAAATTATCCTTCCCTTTCCATGAAAAGTTGTGACATTTATGAAAAGTTGCGATTTTAACGAAGAGTTGCGACATTTATGAAAAGTTATGACTTTTATTAAAAAATGCGACTTTAATGAAAAATTGTTACTTTTATGAAAAATTGTGACGTTTATGAAAGGTTGTGACCTTTTCGAAGGGTTGAAACTTTTTCAAATAGTTGTAACCTTTCTGATAAGGCATAATAAATATTTGTTCACACTACCCTTTGATGTCTCTAAATAGAGGGATTTCCTCTCATTTTAAAACAACGAAAATTCTGAATCTCTTCTTCTTCTTCACAATTTAATATTTTTGTATTTTGCTATTGTTGAGTGGCTCACTGACACCATTGCTTATGTTAAAGATCTTGGTATGTATTTTTACCGTCATTAATTTATGTTTATGTTATTAAAGATAAATGATAATATGTAATAATTTTCATTTTCCTTTGCATTATTAATATTTGTTACTATGTAATCTTGTCTGTAAGATAACACAGTATTTTAGTTTTAATGACCGATAAATTTTAAGTATTATTTTATAAAATTTGTGATATTATAGTAATTTTACTAGTTGACAAATAATTAAGAATAGAGAGAGTACTGTTTTAGATTTTAGATAACAATTGGGTTAAAGTTTCAGGGAAGAAAAGAAGAAGTTTAATATGGTAAGAGGAAGTAGCCAATTTTGAATTATAAAATTCAAAGACCGTGTAATGGATATGTTGGTGAAAGAAATGCTAGTATATATGCATGCTAGAGGGGCAGAAGAATTCCCCTGAATATTTGGTAACAAAAAATCCTTATTTTTCTTGAAAGCGGTTTTAGGAGGGTTTTACCTGGTAGCTAGTATATACGAAAAGGTGAAAAGGATATTCGACAATAGAGTATAGTTTTTGTTTTGTTTTTTTTGGATGGGGAATTGTTTGTCGGATGTTAAAGGTGGGAAGCAGGCCGTAGGAGGAGTGGGGCACCGTATGGACCCAGCAGCCGCCGGTGGTGCTGGTGGAGGGCCCAATGATGCTGTTGACTTGTTCTATACGACAAAGGGTCTTCACGCCCTTTACACGCCAATCGAGGTCTTTTTTTTGTATCAATTTGACTTCATTCTTTTAATATTATGGACATGGTGAATCCCACACGCTACTTTATTTTAGGGCAAAAAGTATCAACCTCATCATTTGTGCCCACAAGAGTTTTTTTTTGGGATGGGGAATGTTGTGGTTATGAACTCCAAAGTTCCATGAATTTTTCATGGTTTCCTTGCATAGTTGCATTACCAAACATGAGTAACTTTATGGCCAATTTTATCTCTTGGGAATAAAATATGAGTAACCTGTGGCCAAATATGAGTAATTTTGTGGCCAAATATTTGCAGAGTTGCATTACCAAATTTGAGTGTTGTGGTTATGAACTCTGCATTTTAACATAAAATTCCACTGTTTATTGTACTTAATTGATTAGGAGAAGATCTGACTTGTAGTAGCTGGATGTGTAGTTTAATCAATAAACCCAATATCTCTTAAGCTCTCATTTGATTTAGGTAACTATTGTTCCACGGGAGGAAAAATACATTCCTTCTCTAATCATCTCTTTCAGTAATAGTCTCAACTATAAACAATGATTCGTCCATTATTGATTGTTGCGGAATTTGCAATTCCCTCATTCTGTTGTGGGGTTTGAATGATAAACTTTTATTGATATGATGTTTAATTAACTTTTAGTTAAATTATATATTTATTTATTTATTATGTGTATAAAAAAACAGATTATGCATATTCAAATATTAAAAAATAGTCTTAATCATTCAATGTTAAAATCTAGAGTCAACGTCTTAATCATTTAGATTGAGACATCTTAATCTTAACGGGAAAAAAGGAGGCCTTAGTTTTTGGAATTGGTTATGTGAATCTTCAATGTCCATTTCACTCCATTTTACACCTTCTATGCCAATACTTAATTGTGTTGGTTTCACGAATGCTAATGGTTTTTGACATCTTTAACTGATATACAATTAACTGTTGACCTCAATTCTTGAGCTCTCCTAGCAGTTTCTGTTTAAGGAATTTCCCATGGTATTGGTTTCTTTATTGGTATGTACATGAGAACATTATTTTGTGCTCCAAACATAATAATGTGATTTGAGTTGTCAACTGCAGTTATCATTATCAGCTTCAAAGCTACGGGACCGTGATATAGTTTCTAAGGTAACTTCTCTTCTAATGTTTATCTTCCAGTTTATTGGTGATGTCCATTTCCAAGTCATTCTCCTTGGAACTTATTCTAACTTTCGTAATATTATGGTATACTTGCTGCTCAAAATTTCTTTATAGTGACATGGAATGATTTGCTTGTTTACTTAAATTCTAATTATTGGATCAAGCTTAGATTATTTACTTGTTGATGGGATCATAGGAGTAGATCAGTTGTAAACGTGCAAACAATCTTGTCAGTGTGGCTCACAAATAATAGGTAGAAGCAAAGGCTTGATAAGTTATTTGTGGTGATCACAAATTTGAGGTATAAGAAAAGAACAATCTCCGTATAGAACTTCGTATTACTAATCAAGCATTTGATTACCCATTTTGTTTCCCTTATAGATACCTGCATAAAATTTTGAATTATTTAAACATATTTCAATGTTGAATAGCAATACACGTATTAGCAGCAGTCACATAAACAAATTATCCACTAAACTATTTGTTGTTTAATCAACCATTTCTTGCTTATTATTTCTAATAAGGTTGGTAGTATTGACCGTAAAATTATAAGAAAGTACAACAACAACAACGTAACTGTGCAATCCCACAAAGTACAAAGTGGGGGTTTGGGAGGGTGGACTGTACGATGACCTTCCCCCACCTCAGCGATATAAAGGTTGTTTTTTATAAGACCCTCAACTCAAGAAAAAATAGTTCAAACCAATCCAATGAAAAAACTAACGAAAGAACAAAACATCAATTTATAACAAAAACAGTATATAGTAATAGACCAGAAACTACAACAAAATAATACGATAATCGAGATACAAGGAATCAACAAATAGTAATAGATTTTAAAGGACAAGAAACTACAATTGCAATACTATGATAACAATGCACAACTACCTTACTAGCCTTCTATTTTAATTCATGTCATCCACGCCCTCCTATCTTAGTTCATGCCCTCGATAAGCTGAAACTGTCATGTCCTATCTAATTACCTCTCCCTAACACTACTTCAGTCTAACTCTCCTGAAAACCTTCATAGCCAACCTCCACACTGGGGCATCTGTGCATCTTCTCTTCACACGTCCGAACTATCTCAGTCTTGCTTCCCGCATCTTGTCCTCCCCAAAAGACACTCCCACCTTGTCTTTGATATCTTTATTTCTAATCTATCTCTCCTACTATGTCTGCACAAACATCCTCACTTCTGCAACCTTCATTTTCCGAAAGTGAGAGATCATGACTTGCCAATAATCCACCTTATACAACATAGTTGGTCTAACTACCACTATGTAGAACTCTCCGTTAAGTTTGGGTGACACCTTCTTAACACACAAGACTCCAGATGTGAGCCTCCACTAGCTTCAAATACCCTGCATCCAAAAGGTGAGTGACATCCTTACCAATCTCCCCATTTCCTTGGATAATCGACCCAATATACTTGAAGCGTCCTCTCTTTTGGATGAGCCATTTATCAAGCGTCACTTCCACATTAGCCACATACGTTACGCCATTGAACTTGCACTCTAAATATTTTGCCTTGATCTTGCTCAACTTAAACCCTTTAGACTCCATGATCTCTCTCCAAACATCTAACTTAGCGTTAATCTCTGCCATGAGTCTCGTCCATTAGAACCATGTCATCCGCAAATAACATACAACATGGCACCTTACCTTGTATTGTCGTGTCAATCCATCCATCACCAATGCAAATAAAAATAGGCTAAGAGCTGACCCCTGGTGCAACCCCATCACAACTAGGAAGTACTTTGAGTCTCCACCCATTGTTCTTATCCATGCCTTGGCTCCATTATTCATGTCCTTGATCGCCCTAGTGTACACCATAGGTACACTCTAGCCTCCAAGCATCTCCATAGAACGTCCCCTAGGACTTTGTCATATGCCTACTCTGGATCGGTGAACATCATATGTAAGTCCATTTTCCTCTCCTTATACTGTTGCACTAGTCTCCTTACGAAATGAATGACTTCTCTAATTGAGCTCCTCAGCATGAATCCAAATTGTTTCTTGAAAATAGGCATAACCCTCTTCACCTTCAGCTCCACTACCCTTTCCCAAGCCTTCATAGTGTGGTTTAGCTGCTTGATACCTCTATAATTGTCACAATTTTGAATGTCACCCTTGTTTTTGTACAATGAAATTATTATAGTCCCACCTCCACTCTTTGGGCATCTTCGCCGTCCTAAAGAGGTTATTAACAACTCAGTCAACCTCTCCATACTTGGTCTACTTGCGCACTTCCAAAATTCCATCGAGATCTCATCAAGCCTAGTTGCTCTTCCCCTGCGCATACTACGAAGAACACCCATGACATCCACAGCCTATATACACCTATAATATCCAAAATTACGACGCCGCTGGAAGTGCTCTAAGTCTCCTATCACAATGTCTCTATCCCCTTCTTCGTCAAGAGTTTATGGGAGTATGACTGTCATCTTTGTCTAGTGAGTTTCTCCCCACCGGTACTTGTCGTCATCATCTTTGATGCACTTAACTTGGTCCAGGTCATGTTCCCTCTTCTACTTTGTGTTGTCTAGCATGTACAACTTCTTATCCCTACCCTTTTCTACATACAAGCGTTCAAAAATTATCGGTTTAGCCGCCGTAACCGTAAGCTATGCATTTTTTTCTCCATCTTATGCCTTTCTCTATTTGACAACTTTTCCTCTTTGTCCGTACCTGTAGTTTCCACCAACTTTGCATACGCCACCTTCTTAGATTCCACTTTCCTTGGACTACTCCATTCCACCACTGGTTTCCGCAATGCCAACAAATCCACCTCTCGAGACTCCTAGCACCTCTCTAGCAACTTCACTAATGCAACTGATCGTCTTATTTCATATACTGTTTGCATCCCTACTACTCCCCCAATCCCCCATAGTCATCAATTTCTCTCCCATCTCCTGGTAACTGACCATAGTCAAAACTCCCAAATTTGATCCTTGGTCGTTGATCCAAAACCCTCCCTATCCTCTTCCTCTTGATCTCCAAATCCATCACCAATTCAACTTCTTCCCAATGAGCAAAAAGCCAATCTGAGTCTTAGCCACCGAACTACGGAAGGTTACCAAGTACTCCTCTTTAGGAAAATTTGAATTGACAACCACCAACCCAAAAGCTTTTGCAAAATCCAAAAGTAAGACTCTTTTTCCGTCCCTAAAACCAATACCTCCCTGCACATCTTCATATCCCATTGGAGTTGACCCAATAGGTCCATTAAAATCTCCTCAGTGTGTGGTATAACCCCCTCCCCCCACTTTGTCCAAATCCTCCCATAAGCATTTTTTATCCTCCTCGTCCAAGCCAGCTTCCAGTGAGTATGCACTAATAATGTCAAAATGATCCCTCCGATGACTATCCTAATAGCCATCATCCTGATATTGACCCTTTGGACCTCAATTACTTGCTTCCTCAATTCCCTATTAACTAAAATGCCTATGCCATTCCTTTATGTCAAGCCTATTAACAGAACTTATACCCGTCCACATCCCGTGCCTTGGTTCTTACCCATTTGGTCTCCTAACACAAGCAAGCAATACACCTAAAGACCCAAACTGGAACTGAGGAAAGAAAAAGCAAACCAATAAATGCAAATACAAAAGTTTCATTCTTAAAAGAGGAACTCTACTGTTTGCAAATTTTATTATTTATTATTTCATTTTCAGTATACACCATTTTTAATGGGTCATGTTAAATTATTCTTATATTGAGAAAATAAAAAAGATACTTATACATTTTGTTAGTATTCAATTTTTTCAAGCTAATAATTTTTTACTACATACTCCCGCCATTTTATTTTAGGTGAAACATTTCTTTTTAGGCCATTCCAAAAAGAATGACAAACTTCTAATTTTAGAAACAATTAACTTTACACTTCTCATTTTACCCTCAATGAGAAACTTTTATAAGCATACAAATGTATCATATTTAAGGCCACAAGTTTCAAAAGTTCTATAGCCACACATGTTATGGCATGTTTTAGACCAGAAGTCTCAAAATTTTTCATTTCATTCTTAAGCTCTATGCGGATTCATACTATGTCACAAATATTAAAAACGGAGGGAGTATAATAAAACATATATTGGAATTGATGAAGTTTTAATATCAGGCCTGTTATTACTGGAAACCAATCTCTATTCAATTTAAAACCAACACATGTTTTAACTTTTGTAACAAAAAATAAAAATCAGATAACAAATACAATAATCCAGTGATTGCTAATCTTTGCATTATTACTTTGTACTGTATTGTGTGTGATGTCATACTAGCTATTTCTGTGGTGTCAACCCCTGGTTATACGTTTTAAGTTATTAGTGGAGATCTTATTTGAAAGTTGAAACTATGTGGAGATAATATGCATGCTGTAAATTGTGTTAACGAGATTGTATATTCCATTCCAAAGATGAATTATCTTCTAATTTTTGTCTCATATTGAACATCTGCAAGCATTTATGATGTAATTCCAAACAAAATGCTCATATTTGAAGGTTAGTATATTTTGTTGTAAAAAATCATGCATTGGGATAAAATTATTGAAGTGTGAAAATGAATGAATGTACTGCGTTAGTAAGTCCACTAAATGCATAAGAGAACTAGCTATTCCTAAAATAACCGACACTCAAGGAAATTTGCCTTATCTGATCTGAAATATTTTCACCATATTATAAATATTTTACTTGGGATAAGTGGTAACATCACTAATGCCTTTCTGAATATATATTCTTGTGTAGTAGTGTTCTCATAGTTTCAACTATGTTTAACTCATTTAAACTTTACTCTTCATTTCACACTCATACTTGTGTTGTTTGAAGTGTAAACGCAAAAGCTTGCATCAAGCCTAAAACTTTACATCTTTTCTTATGGTCAATTTCTCTTCTGGTTTGATTATAAACAGTTCTAGTGTGAAGTTTTAACCACCAACCTTATATTAGCTGCTTCTGATTCTTTTAAAAAAATTATCATTTCCTTTGTTTTTATATCATCCTTCTTAATGTTCAAATGTTTCTTTTGCATTGCATTATCATTGATTTTGTGTCTTCCACGTAAATTCAGAGTGATCCAATGGCAGTGGTATCTATCAGAAAAAGAGATGGCACACTGGAAGAGCTTGGTCGAACAGAAGTTATAATGAATAACTTGGATCCTTTATGGATACAGAAAATTAATATCATGTACCAGTTTGAAACTGTGCAGACACTGATGTAGGCTTTTTTTTTTTATTCGGACTTATTTTCTCCTTGAATTTATGGATGTCTATTATGTTTAACAAGCTACTGACACACTTTACCGTCTTATATTTTTTATTTTCAGTTTCCATGTCTATGATGTAGACACAAAATATCATAACATACCAGTTAGGGTATGCTTACTTTCTGCAAGTGGACAATTTTTTACAGTTTCCAGAGCCTTGTTTGTCCATATGAGGGATAGAAAAATGTACTTCAGAGCAGGTAGATACATTAAAGAAGTGGCTTAGCTTTATTTGGGTATCACTTTCCGCCTTTCCCCTCTTTCTTTGTGAGGGGATTGGAGTGAATAGAAGGAGTTGGGAATGGGTTGAATATATGCCCTTAACCTCCATAATAATATGAATTGGAGGTCGTTTGGTTGCTGGTTAGAGAAGAGTTATTCGTGTATCAAAACTTGCATAATTTTATACATTTTTTGGTTACAAAAATGAGAAGCATAAATACCCACATAAAATCTAGCATAAGTTATACAACGTTTGGTTGATTTTTTGTCTTTCCACAAAAAAAAACTAATCCCTGCATAACTAGTATCCACATTACTAATGCCTGAATGTGCAAGGGCGGGGGGTGGGGCTGAATTGTCTTCTTTTTAAATTCTAATCCATAGTCGACTATATGAAGCAAACCTGCAGAAATTAGTAAGTTCTGAAACTGAAAATGCGAAGTCGAATTTACGTATGATGTTTTTAAACTGGTTGGGATCCAGAGTGGGTCTTAGTACCCATTAAAAATATAATTCATGGAACTGCTAATGTTTAATAATATTTTCTTTCCCCTTGACCATATTTATATATTTTATGCGTGATATGTTTTATTTATCAACAAACAAGTTTCTGTTTTTCATTGATATATCTGTCAAGGATTATCGCTAAATCCTAATTTTTTTTGCACTGCAGGATCTTAAATTGAAGGACCAAGATTTCCTTGGTGAAGGCAGCTGTGTTCTTTCAGAGGTATGTTGATTGCATTTACTTGGGTAACTCAAATTCTATAATATCCCTGGACATCTCTTATCCTTTATTCTGCTGCTTCTTGGTGATGTTGACTCATGATCTTAGTGGAATAGGTGTATCTTAAGTTTTTGTATTTTGACTATCAAAGGATATTAGTGAACTGTTAGATCAAAGATCTTGTGTTCATATTTCTTTTTAGAGGCGTATGATATCATCCGTCATATTTTTCGGTTTATGTTTTTATGATTTGCCTATCATCATCATAGTTGTATCATGGTGAATCAGCTTTCTTAGCTAGCGATCTTGATTACAAAGATCTATGCTTTAAAGGATATTTTCTTAGAAGCACTATATAGGGTCACAGATGCAGCAATGTAAGCTGTTGTATTTAAAAGTTGCCAAGTCGTCCAAATCTGCACAGGACTCCTACACAACCTATTGTGTTTGTTGAGGGGGAACATTTCTGTATATTAAATTTCCTTGCAGGTTTTACTTGCAGCGTCCTGTATATGAGACGTGCTTATCGTTTAACTATCCACAAGCAATTTTTTTCTTAATTGGATTGCCAAGTAGTTACTTCACCTCAGATTCACTAACACTACTGCAATTTCATATATTTGTTTGCATCATAATGATGGAGATTGTACACACTTTCTTACCTTTTTATCTTATGGCAGATGGTAACCAAGCGCAAACGAAGTTTAACACTGGATTTGCACAACAGGAATGACCATGGCCTGAAAAACTTAGGGAAACTTACTGTTCTTGCAGAAGAAACAGTCACTTCAAGAACTGCTGTAGAGATGACATTGCGATGTACCAACCTGGAAAACAAGGATTTATTCTCGAAAAGTGTATGTATAACACTAACTGTACTTTCTTATGGAGCTTCTTGGTGTTTTCAGTCTCACTTGTTACTTGTGTTATATTTGTTCTTTCAGGATCCTTTCTTGAGAATATCTAGGATTGTTGAAACTGGAGGTTCTGTTCCAATTTGCAAGACAGAGGTCGTAGATAATAACTTGAACACCATATGGAGGCCTGTCTGTCTAACTATGCAACAATTTGTGAATAAGGTAGTTTCTTCTTTAAGGGAAGGTGAATTGCTTTCTGATTGATATTATCTGCTAGAACACTCTATCACACTATGACCATTGATTACTTTGATTGCTTTTAACATTACATGTGCCGGGTGCAATATTATTCTAACTGACGGTTCTTTCAGTTGGCTTTTGTATTGTTTTTATCTGATCTTCAGTGTTTTTTAAGGAAAGAAAATGACCAAAATAGAACATTTAGTGCATTAATAGGCTTATTAATTTTTATTATGGTTTTCTTGCAACTAAAAGTTTCCCATAGTTACATTGCCATTTATTTTTAGTTTTGGATCTTAGTGGGTCTTTCTGTTTCTTGCAGGATAATCCATTAGTTATAGAGTGCTTTGACTTTAACAACAGTGGCAATCATGTCCTCATCGGGTATCTGTTTAGGATATAAACTATTATTATCATTATAGCTCTTTTTTTTTTTGGTTTCAGTTATCATACCTCTTTTTGCTCAGGAAATTACAAAAAACAGTGGCAGACCTTGAAATTTTGCACAAGAGCAGAGTTGGTGCAAATTTCACTTCACCACCTTCTGGTTTTCGGGGTAATGAAAAGGTAAACTTTCATCAATAGTTGATGGTTCTTTTTTTTTTTTGGGTGTGGGGTTGATTGCTATCTTTATATGATAATTGCACCTGTTTGATTTCTTTCAGGTCCTGAAAGGTCAACTTTTTGTTGAAGGATATGCTGAGAAGCAGCTCTATAGTTTTCTTGACTACATCTCTAATGGATTTGAGCTTAGCTTTATGGTTGCTGTGGATTTTACTGGTGAAAGCACTATAAAATATTTTCATGTTATTTTAATTGGCCTGGTTTAAGACTATTTTACTGATGCATTTGAACATCCAATCCCCAGCTTCTAATGGAGATCCTCGCAGTCCTGATTCCTTGCACTATATTGATCCTTCTGGCCGTTTGAATGCTTACCAGAGGGTAAGGGGATATCACCTTCTTCTTTACTGACTACATGTTCTTTACATTCCAATATTCATTGCCTTATAACAGGACAACTGAATGTTATTTATATGCCAGCGAAAAGAGAAGTCGAAATTGAAGAATTTTCTGAGCTATGGGTCATTAAAAAAAGAATATTGTGACTTATGATTTTTGTAATCTACTGTGTTCTCTTGATTTCCTTGCACTTTATGATGTTTTAGGCTCTAATAACTAATTTGTCCAATTGTTATACCCAAAAAACAATGTAATCTTAGTGATTGAGCTTTGTCGGTTTGGAATCTGAAATTAAACACATTTAAGTTTGATATATACCTTGAACTTTCTGATCTGTTACAAATCCTAGGTTCTGGTTCTAGCTATGCAAACAACAATAACTACTCTTCAATCTTAAACAAGTTAGGTTCGGCTAGATGAATCCCAACTTCTTCATTTAAGCTCATTTCATATGCTAACTATCAGAAGTTTAAATGTCATGCTCAGAAGTCTGCATGCTAGAAAAGTTTTGCTGATAGTTGGTCATTGTATTTGTTACAGGCTATTATGGAGGTTGGAGATGTCATACAATTCTATGATTCTGATAAGCACTTTCCTGCTTGGGGATTTGGTGCCAGGGCATATAGTGGAACAGTATCTCACTGTTTTAACTTAGCTGGAAGCCCAGGTGCTGTTGAGGTATTTGTTAATCAGCTCTGCTACTTAGAGATGTCTGTTGTGAGTTATTTTAGATGTTATATTTCTCCAATTCTTTTTGTCTGTCACTTGGGCATCAAAAGACTTGTTCAAAAATAATTTACATTTTAGAAAATTAAAAAGCCATTAATTGTTTGTTCAATTCCATCCTTACTACAAATTTAAGAAGGCACATTGTCATTAATCAACCTTAAGGAAGAGGTAAGGATAATCTAGTCAAATACTCATTATAGTTAATGTTATCAAATGGATTTCTTAATTGGTGTGTGCCAAAACCTTAGATGACGGATACAAGGGGCAGAGAGAGTAGCTTGTGTGTTGGTTTTTTAAAAGATGGCGCAACAGAAAGGGTTGTAAGTATTGATTGAAATATCTCTCAATAATTTTACTAAGCATATAAGAGCTTTAAATAGCCAACTTAAAACACAAAATCTGCATCATTTTAAATTCAAAAATCCAAAAATATCTTTAAATAAAACAACCTTGTACAAATTTATAATTCAAATCATCCTAAAAATTGCAACTAATTGTGTTAAAAAGAAAATTACTGAAAGCAATTTTCAACATTGTGGCTCTATTTTTTGCTCAACTAGCATTGTTGAAGTTTGCCATGATATTAGAGACATGACTAAGAGCTTGTTTGGCATTGCTATTGGGAGATCAAAAGTGTTTTTTTTTTTTTGAAAAAAAAATAGTGTTTGGCAAATTCTCAAAACTACTTTTAAATGGAACAGAAGCAGTTTTTTTGCTGTAGGGAAGAAGCTAAAAAAAAAATTCTTCTTAAAAAAAGCAGAAGCAGAACATTATTTTCTTGAAGACTAAAATATCCCTCCCATATATACATTTTTACCAATACATCCCTTATTACTTAATTAACATATCTCAGAAATTTGGTTAAATTTCATACAAGAATTTTATTTTTTATTTTTATATAATAATTTTTTTTTAATTTTATGTTTATATATTACGGAAAAGGGCCTAAAATACCCTCAAAGTATTGAAAATGCTACACAACTACCCCTCATCCACCTATTGGCACCCAAATACCCTCCCCATCCACCTATTGGCTCACAAATACCCTCCCCATCCACCTTTGGGTCCAATTTTAGCCACTTCATTAACGGAGCACCATTTAAAATAATTAAATAATCTTTTTAATTACATGGCGCTCAACCATTGATTGCAACTTAATTATTTAATATAATTTTAAACCCACCCATTACCCACACATTTTTAACTAAACTCCCCCCAATACTTATTAAACCCGCCCGCCCCAATACATAAAGAACCCAACTAATAAAAAAGAACCCTAAAACCTTTGTTCCCAAATTTACACTACATTTCTCATGATCCTCAATCCAACTTGAAATTGGCCTTTTCCTAAAAGTCACGTATATTTTACATGTAAATTTTCATTCTCATTTATAGAAACTACGATATTGGAACCTAGAGTACAAGATGATGCAATAATCAACCCTTCTTCCATGTTCCCCTTTTGCACATCTATTCATACCCAAAGACTTTTGGGACCTCATGGTTAAGCTCTAGAAGATGTAATTGATACTTACTAGATCAATTGTGTTGTCTTTTTCTGCAGTTAAATTGTCCCTTGTAAAAAAAAACAAGGGAAAATGCATAAGTACCCCTAGCCTATGCCCGAAATCCCTGAGACACACCTAACCTTTACTAAGGTCCTATTACCCCCCCGAACTTATTTTTTAATTAATTTTCTACCCCTTTTTGGCCTACGTGGCACTATCTTTGAAGAAATTGTCAACACGCGTTGGGCCCACAAGATAGTGCCACGTAGGCCGAAAAGGGGTAGAAAATTATATATAAAATAAGTTTGGGGGGTAATAGGACTTTAGTAAAGGTTACGTGTGTCTCAGGGATTTTGAGCATAGGCTGGGGGGTACTTATGCATTTTCCCAAAAAACAATTCCATAGTCTGAATTTGCTATAGCTAACTGTCCTACAGTTGGATGGACATGCATGTTAGCCACATTATGTAACACTACACCACCTGTGAAATGCCGTGAGATAATTAAAATTGAATTCTTATGTTAGTTACTTATTTTTCCTCTCTTTATGTTGTTTTCCATTTTTTCTTGTTCGGCAGCCATGGGAGTAAAACAAAGGCATTTATGCAACATGTACCCTTGGTGTTCAAACACCAGAATAGATCATTACTCCTCTTGTCCATAATATGTATCACTTTTCACTTCTCAATAGTCAATTTAACTAAACTTCAAAGCTATATTGATTAGATTAAATCAATATTTTATAATTAAATTTAAATATCCCAAAACAATATGAAAATTTGGGAACGAAGGTTTTAGGGTTCTTTTTTATTAGTTGGGTTCTTTTTGTATTGGGGCGGGCGGGTTTAATAACTATTGGGGTGGGTTTAGTTAAAAATGGGTGGGTAATGGGTGGATTTAAAATTATATTAAATAATTAAATTGCAACCAATGGTTGAGCGCCACGTAATTAAAAGGATTATTTAATTATTTTAAATGATGCTCCGTTAATGAGTGGCTAAAATTGTACCCAAAGGTGGGTGGGGATGGTATTTGTGAGCCAATAGGTGGATTGGGAGGGTATTTGGGAGCCAATAGGTGGATGAAGGGTAGTTGTGTACCATTTTCAATACTTCGAGGGTATTCTAGGCTCTTTTCCGTATATATTATTATTATTATTTTATATTTTAAATATTATATTATTTTACATTTTATTTTGCAGAATCAGAAATAAATGTAACAACAACATTTTGTATGATTAAAAATATGAAGAACTTTATTTATTTTTGTGGTGAATTTTTCATATATAGTGGTTTAATTTCTGCAATGGTTTTTAAATTTATTTTTCTTGATATTTTAAATTTTATTTAAGTCATCATGTTAATATTATATTAATATTTAATTATCTATTTATGTATAATATTGATTGAAAATTTGAATATGTATATTTTAATCAAATAATTTCTAATAGATATTTAAAATAGTTTCTCACTATAATTTTTTTTTTTGATGACGAGGGAAACCCGTAGCCACTACCCTTTGGGTGTGCACAGGGTAAAACCCCCGGTCCTATGCAATAACTCGCAAACCACATAGGAGAGGTAACCCACACTAGGCAAGCCTGATGCGACGAGCTCGACCTAGAAGGAAAAACCCCTTGCTTTCGCTGGCAAGGGGTTTCGAACTTGAGACCTCTAACATGGAAGTCCCAAGCTCAAACCACTGGGTCACCCTGAAGGGTGTTTCTCACTATAAAATAATCTTAATATTAAAAGTACATTGATACTTGCCCTTTTTCGTCTGTTTAAAAAAAGATTAGCCAAATAGAATTTGCTTATCAAAAGCAGTTTTCAAGTGATTTTTTTTTCATAAGCACTTTTTTAAAAACACCATTTTAAAAAAGTGCTTCTACAAATAAGTTGTTTTAGCAATGATGCCAAACAAACTCTAACACTCTTACAATTGTTGTAGCACTGAAGATATTTAGGGATGACTTAGAAAACTGTCATGAGGTTCTTATAATAGTAGTATTTAGTTATGTGGTTCCGTTATGGCCTTCCCAATTGATACCTTTAGACCTCAACTCAGTTTTCCATGGCAGTGCAATGCCTTCGATAATTTGCATTTTTCTTCCCCTTCATTTTGATGAATAATTTCCTTTTTGTGATTTTTTCACAGGTGGAAGGTGTCGCAGGCATTATGTCTGCTTATGCTAGTGCTTTGCAGAATTTTACTCTTTCTGGACCCACATTATTTGGGCATGTAGTTAACAAGGCTGCAGAAATTGCTGTCGAGTCCCTCAAATACAACCAGCGCAAATATTTTGTCCTCCTCATTATAACGGTTAGTAATGGATGAAAGCAGGATTAGTTTTAGATGTCAGATTTCTGTAAATTTATCTGGTGATCTTAATCATTTACTACTTGTAGGATGGTGTCATTACCGATATGTTAGAAACTAAAGATGCTCTGGTGAGGGCGTCAGACCTGCCACTTTCAGTTCTTATTGTAGGAGTTGGCAATGCAGATTTTACACAGATGGAGGTACAATCACACTACAGTACTCAATCCTCTAATTAGACTGCAGGATGTCCACCTGTTATCTAGACTAAAGTTGTAGTGATATCGTTAACAAACCACATTAAATATTTTCTTACAGATCCTTGATGCTGATAATGGACATCGATTAGAGAGTTCCACAGGAAGGGTAGCTACACGAGACATTGTTCAATTTGTTCCAATGCAAGAAGTACATAGTAAGTCAAATACCCTATGTTCTCATAACACAACCCTGTCCTTTATTTTGCTTTTGAGGCAAAGTTAGCATTACACAAGTAGTTGGGAAATTGACTTCTGATGTGTAAAATATCAAATAATTGTTGTGTCAGTTGGTTTGGTTAGGTATTTCCATGATTTTATCTAGGGCATGCTAAGAATTTCCATTTTGGACGTATTTCTCCTCTTAACATGATTCAACATATAAAGATTCAATTGTTTAAAAATTTCTTTGATTTTTGTTTCCTTGCATAATTTGTATGTTAGAATGAATCAATTCCCTTTTATGATTGTTCATAAGCTTGATTCTAAATATGATGTTTACTCTATTTTGCAGGCGGGCAAATTTCTGTTGTTCAAGCTCTTCTAGAGGAGCTACCTGGGCAGTTTCTTACATACATGCGTTGTAGGGATATTAGACCTCATAACATTTCTGCTCCCCAAACATCTGCTCCAGGACCGTCCTATGTGGTTTGAGTAGGAAGAAGAGCTTCAGAAACCGTCAAAATCTTAAAATGATTGCAGTAGAAAAAGAGTGTCTGCTTGGAAGAATGAAGTCTGACTTTATCTTGCTTCAGAACTAGTGTTGCACATTCCATTTATACTGGTGACTGTAAATACATATCATTGTGATAATAGCGAATTTAGCTCTTAGGGATCAGTTGATGATTGATTTACTTTTGTATACGCCTATTGTGAACACAATCAAGTACTCAATCAGTGAAAGGGTTTGGGATGAATTTCTGATCCGAGCTATGACTATAAGCTTTCAATAGCCACACTAACCACTCAACTAGTATATTATGGCTTGCAAATTCATACCAGTAAATGATTATAACCTCGTGATAAGTGGATGGCCTGTATGTTTGTGTAAAATACTTGGCCATAAATTTTTGAAATTAATTTTTCCATGCCAATCTTTTCAAGTTCAATTGCGAGTTGCGACTATGTAAGTTGAAAACAATACGCTGCAGCATGTGTAGGTAGGAACAATTTAAAACACTGCAGACTGGATTCCTCCCATATAACCATTGTTTATGCCTATTTCCTCCATTAAAAATAGAGAAAACTGTTAATCCCACCTACGTTATAAATGGATGCTCTACTTGATCCATTTCAAATCTAACCGGTGGTCTTCAATCCTTGTTACGGACTAAGTCGTAAAAAATCCCAATCCAGGTCAAAGGATTTTCAACACAAAAACACTTGTTTTGCTTGTCTAGCTATTATAGTTCCTGGCCTAGTCTCTTTGCTTACACTATGTAAGAACTATATATACTAGGTTAAACGAGATCTCAGGCTTCTGATCCCTAGTTTATAATTTAATGCTTTTACCCAAAAACAAATGGAGTTTTTACGATAACTTGGTTGTTTTGCTGTTATATTTGTGGTCTCATTCTGTGGGGATGCATTTTATTCCCCTCAGGGACAATGATAAAAAGGGATATACGGTAAAAGAAGATGCGTTACGGAGACTAGAAAATTTCTTTGTATTCTCATACTTGTTTTTTACATGGGTAAATGGTCAAATATGTCCCTAAACTATTCGAAAAGGTCTAGATATACCGTCCGTTTAAAGTTTGGCTCACTCGTACCCTCACCATCTTAACTTTTCGTCTAGATATTATGGGCATTAGTTGGCCTGCTTGACATATCCAGCTCATTTTTCATTTCTTTAAATGCCACATGGAATTGTCATGTCATTATGACTTTACCACGCAATTATATGGAAATGGATCAATTATGCCCCTAAAAAATTTGAACTCATAAACACCTAATCCGACCCATAAATCAACCCCCCTTTTAAATAAACTACCCGACCCGTTTTCAACAATTTTGTTTAAATTTTTATCTTTTCCGGTAAATCCCGATAATGAGTAATTGATTAATAAAAAATAGGAAAATTATGAAAAAAAATATAAAATTAACGCCAAAAATTCACAAATAAATATTGGAATCTTAAATTCAACAATTTCAACAATTTTTTTCGGTAAATCCCAAAAATGAGTAATTGATTAATAAAAAATATGAAAAATATGAAAAAAATATAAAATTAACGCCAAAAACTCACAAATAAATATAGTAACCTTAAATTCAAAAATTTCAACAATTTTTTTTAATTTTTACTTTTTTTGGCAAATCCCAAAAATGAGTAATTTATTAATAAAAAATAGGAAAATATGAAAAAAATATATACAACTTACGCCAAAAATTCACAAATAAACAGAGTAACCTTAAATTCAACATTTTTTTAAAATTTTTTTTTCGGTAAATCCCGAAAATGAGTAATTGATTAATAAAAAATAGGAAAATTATGAAAAAAAATATAAAATTACATATTTTTCCTATTTTTTATTAATAAATTACTCATTTTCGGGATTTGCCGAAAAAAATAAAAATTAAAAAGAAATTGTTGAAAATTTTGAATTTAAGGTTAATATATTTATTTGTGATTTTTTGGCGTTAATTTTATATATTTTTTCATATTTTTTATTAAATCAATTACTCATTTTCGGGATTTATCAAAAAAAATGTTGAAATTGTTGAATTTAAGGTGACAATATTTATTTGTAAATTTTTGGCATTATATTTTTTTCATATTTTTTATTAATCAATTACTCATTTTCGGGATTTACCGAAAAAAATAAAAATTCAAACAAAATTATTGAAAACGGGTCGGGTAGTTTATTTAAAGGGGGGGGGTTGATTTATGGGTCGGATTAGGTGTTTATGGGTTCGTTCGAATTTTTTTAGGGGCATAATTGATCCGTTTCCATTTTCATATAAATGTCATGTGGTATTGTCAAAATGATATGACAATTCCATGTGGTGGATATGTCCAGCAGGCCAACTAACACCCATAAGGGCATATCTAGATGAAAAGTTGGACGGCGAGGGCACGAGTGAGCCAAACTTTAAACGGAGGGTATATCTAGATCTTTTCGAATAGTTTAGGGGCATATTTGACATTAACCCTTTTTACATTAACTTTTAATTCAGACTGTTTTGAAATTCTTTTAAGGTTTCCATTATCCCCTGAATTAGTTTGGTTCTACCTATGTTTGAGTATCACTTGTTAAAAAATCTCTTCTGTCCATTTTCCTAATGAAATGATCTCATCAACATACATACCACTCTTCTTTCACTCACTCCCTTTATTCTCTCTCATCTAGTAGCAAAGTTTATAATCTACCAGCTTATTAAAATAAAACAATACAGAAAAATCCTTGAACATAACTCTTATATTTTTTGAAATACTATGCACTCAGTCAATGAATAAATATTGTAGGAATTTTAAGAAAATAAAAACCTTCAGAAAACAAATAGGATAAGTACAATCTTTACATATACATACATGTTAACTACAAGTAGCAATCACCAAAATGGAAAGACTACCAAGGTGCTGAATCTCCACCAGTATGCACCTCAGTTATCCAGAACTGTGTTTCATCTTGGATTGCCCATAATTTAGTGCTTTCATCACGGTCAGAGCCATCATCAAAATCAAAATATCCATCATCATCAGCATCATCTGTACCATTCCCTGAATTAAAGTCTTCAACTTCAAACAATTTATCTAAACCATCATAGTGTTCAAAGTAGTCATCGTCATTAACTTCACCATCATCACCCGTTTGATTGAAATACTCATTCACATCACCTTTTGCAAAACCTTTCCTTGTTTCTCTTCTCATTTGCTTTCCCTTCCTAACAAGCTCCATCAGGTGATCTTTCATGACCAGCATTTCATCCCTCTCCAAAAGTTTGCCTCTATCATCGTACCCTTCTAACAGAAAGACCGAGTCTCTCTGCCCCTTCTTACTGACATAAAACAACTCAGGGTGCCTTATTAGCATAGCCCTTAATCTGTTTGGCAAACCAAACTCCTTTCTAAAATGTGTTAAGTGATCAACCAAAGTCCTCTTCTCAACCATCATCCCCAAAACTTCTCTCACCACTGCACAAGCCCTCTTCTCAGTATTAATCGACTCTTTATAGAAATCATTCACTCTTGTCTTATAAGGACATACATCCGGTAATTCTTTAAACTTTATAAGGTACTCTTCATGCCGTCTCTTCAAATTTAGTCCCCTTCGAAGTTGTAAATGCTTGAACTTTAATGGCCGATCTACAATCAATCCAAGTGAAACATGGTCAACTTCACGAGATGGTAAAGCATTCGCTAGAGCTAGATCACAAGAAACAAGCTCAAGAGAACGACCATAAGATGTGTCAACAATCTGAAACTTATCAGGGTAATCATTGCAAAGGCGAGACCTGAAATTAACAGGCAAACCAAGATCAGGCGCAATGTGAACTAGCTTGGACAGCAATAACCTATGATGCGTCGTAAGCATTAGAAGCTTCTGTAACTTAGCAGCCAAGAAAACAGAATGAGCTGATTTCAGTTCGAATTCTTTACGAAGGAGGGCAGCAGCAGGTGGAGTGAGTCGAACACAGAGCTGAGAAAGTGGTTTAGTGGCATTGAAGGGTGTAGGTGGTGTTGGTATAGTGAATAGCTCAAATATTGTTGGATAACGCTGGATCATTGAAAGAATAGAGCGAGGTTTAGGAAGAGTCAAATAGCCGCGGCATTTGGAGAGAACATTGATAGGCATGAAATGCTTTGGTTTTGAAAGTAAGAGTGTTTTAAGCTTGTGTACGAACCTAATATTGTTGTTTTTTACAACATGTTTGTCTAACTTGCGATCTGGAACCAATTTGTGAGGTCCCGGATTAGAGCAAATAACAGAAATGGTGAATTTGTTTCTGCTTTTAGGAGGTAAGAAATCTGATTGCAGTGGGAAAATGCAATTATTGCTTTGGAGTTGGATTTTTACTGGTAAAGTGAGGAGGGTCATTTGCAGGGATGACATGTTGGGGAAAATGATCAAACAGTTGGTGTGCACTCTATAAAAACTCCAAATTAATCATAAATTTTTCCAAATAATTGGATGAGAAATTCCCTAATTTGAAGTTACTCAAGATAAGGAGAAGCTTGGAGTAGATGCTGTTAGATTTTGGAACAACTTTTTGCTTTCGCCTAGGCAGATCCTTTCTAAACAAAATGACATTTTTGACGTTTTTGAAACGAGAAAGGCATTCAAATGTTTTTAATTTAATTTATTAGAAATGGTTTTTAAATAGTTTTCTTCCACCATTTAAAAATGTCCTTACATCTGCTTGGAAAGTCATTTACATAATTGAATAACTACTACATTTCTTTTTGATTCATCTTCTAAATTTTAGGTTTTAAAAAAGAAGTTAGGTTTTAAAAAGGAAAAAGAGTGGGTAAGTTAGAAAATCAAATAGAAGGTGTCAAACAAGTCTTGGTTTTGTTTGGTGACAATGACTTAGTTAAAGAGGATTAAATGAAAAATGAACTTGATTAGAGTGATTAAAAATTTTAGGGTGTAGATTAATATTTTGAAAAGTTTTTCCTTTTTTTTTTTAATTTCAAATTTTAAACCTTCTCCCTTCGTTCTCTTTTCAAATATCTTTCTCCCTCTTCTTCTTCTTCTTCTTCTTCTTCTTTTTCTCTCTCCAAATCTCTTCCTCATTTTTTTTCTTTCTTTCTCTATTCCTCCATGTACTACTTCTTCTTCTTCTTTTTCTTTATAGTCTTTGTTGTCATTATTATTATAATTGATGTTTATCATTTTTATCGCTTTTTCTTTTTTCTCTTTTTTCTCTTTTTGAACCTATTTGACAAATTATTTTGTTTTGATTTTAGAAATTACAAAGTCATTGGAAAAATTTATAGAAAATCAAGCAATTGTTTCTAGTCTATTTAATTGCAATAAATAAGTCATTTATTACAATATATGATTATTCTATTGCAACATATAAGTCAAATGTTGTAACATATGTCTTATATGTTGCAACTGATGTCTTACATGTTGCAACATATAAAACAGATGTTGCAACACATAAGACATCAATTGTAACATGTGATTATTCAGTTGCAATAGATATGTCAACTGTTGCAGAGCATTTTTGCAACAAATAAGTCATTTGTTGCAATATATGATTATTTTGTTGCAACTAAGTCATCTATTACAACGAATGACTTATTCGATAAGAGTTATCTGTTGCAAAAGAATTAATATATGTTGAATGTTGCAACATATATACTCATTTGTTAAATAAGTTGAAACATTTGTTGGAAGCTCCAAAAATGACAGGTTTTTCTACTATTTTTTTTCCGTTTCGGATTTTCTTCCTTTTTAGTTAAAATTGAAATTTTAATTTTTTACCCTTTTACCCCTCATTAATATAAAGGACCAAACTGTCAATTTAAAAACTTAAAGGCAACTCCCACACATTTCTAATAAATCCTTAATTACGTAATTGTCACCTATACTCATGATTAAAGCTTATGTCACCGCCATTTAATTTTGACACCTTAATGCCACCCTTAATTCAAAATCCCGGGTAAGTTTGTGGGGTGTCATGGGTCTCCTTAACATTTTAAAAACTTAGGGATAAAATATAAGTTTTAAAAAATACAACAAAGTCTCTTATTATATTTATTAAATATTTCACTCTTTTTAAAATCATATATATA